>NW_021604564.1:26694048-26720349 GCF_004785775.1 Grammomys surdaster | reverse complement strand
TGTGTGTGTTTTAGATATTACAACTATAGTTTAATGAAAACTAAACAGCACTTTCTATGACAAGCCAAAGACTATGGGAAGGTAACATCCAGTATCGAATGTATTTAGTCATATTGTATGCTTAATCTCTATAATGACCTTAATCAGGTTCTCCAAACATCCTGTTCTTTTGAAGATTGAAATAATCATAAAACTCTCAGGATGGGTCTGCTCTACTTTCTCAAAATCAAAGTTCCAGGCAATGATCTTGAGTTTCAAAGATTTTGATGTTTGTCATGTTCCACATGTGAGTTTTTCTTTTCAAAACTATATCAAATATTTAAATTTAGGATTTTTGCACATTTTAAATTTTGCAGATTAACCTACAAATTCTTATACAGAAAAGAATTCTTTTGACACATTCTTTGGCATTTTAATGAAAACAAATTGCAAATGTCAGGATGTATCAATGAGACTAATCTTACTCCAATGAAGAGAAGTAAAATCTTCATATTCTCAGTTGGAAACTAAGGAAAAATGACAATGATGTTGTCCAGTATGAATGCATTCTATGGATAAACTGTGCTTGTTCCAGGGTTGAGCAGCTTTTCATAGAAAACATCTGGGTTCCATCTCATCCTGATTTATATTTTTGTTGTGTTGATTTACATTCAAGAGTCCTTATTGTATACTGGAGAATTTGTGAACTCAGATTTCCCTTATCTTATCATATATCTAAGGTTGTCCAGTAAGGTGGGTATTATTAAGTGACATTAAATCAATATGAAAACTTTAATGTCTGGTTCTGGTTTGTTTGTTTCTGCTGTGTGTGTGTGCGTGTGTGTGTGTGTGTGTGTATGTGTGTGTGTGTGTGGTATGTGTGTGTGTGTGTGTGTGTGTGTGTGAGAGAGAGAGAGAGAGAGAGAGAGAGAGAGAGAGATTACTCTTTCTTAATTTGTGACATAGAGACAGAGACAGACATAGAGAGAGATGTAACTAATTCTTTGGAACATTACCCTTTTACTTGACCTACCTAAAAAGGATTCACAGAACTAGAAATACTGGAAAATAGGAAGGTATTCTTTCCACTCTTCTGTCTTCTCCAATATGTTTTCTAACCTACAAAGTTCTATGAGTTTAGTACTCAATGGCTACCTAGTTCACAAGCTCCTCTCTTATTGCATTAGAACTGAAATCTATATCTCTAAATTTTAGTCAAGTTTATAATAGTTGTTAAGCTCTTTCTTAGTGTCTACAACCGGAAGATTAAAGATAGTTATTGGGAGTTAGTAAATCAATTTGAAATATTTTCTTTCTCCCTTGTATTTTTCCCTCTAAATAGTTTCATATTATATGCATATATGTACTTCTATATACACATATATTGAGTCCATATAATACACACACACACACACACACACACACATATGCTGGTATATAAACATTTAAAATATGTGTATTATATATGTTGCTTTCTTTATAAAATCCTTCTCATTTATTCATCTGAAACTCTTTTTTCAATATAAAGTATCTATAGATGTAAGTCATCATCCATCCTGTGATTTTTATATTCATTGTCATGCTCTTTGTCTTACTTCTGGCTGTGTAATTTCTAAAAGGTTTTCCTAAAACTTTTACTTGCTCTAAACTTTGTGTCAATATATATATATATGTATATATATATATATATATATATATATATGATATACATATATATGTGTGTGTATATATATCATAATATATATTATATTTTATATAATTACTTATATTTATCTGCTCATCCTTCATGTAGCAGCAGTCTATACCTAATTCCAAAGTGAGCTTTACCTTTAGCAACCTGCAGAGAGTTTTAGTACCACTTAACTTCTAATTGTACACTAGAATGCATAATAGTCTTAGGTAAAGATTTATATCTTCACCTTTATACTCTCAATTGAAAGAACACAGTGGGGTTGTGCTGAATAGGTGTCTATTGTCATGAATCTTATCACTGAGGTCCACATAAAAAGTTCAACATTCCCCTAGACAGAGGTATTAAATTAGCAGTCTGGCACGCCAAGGACGGGTAAGATTCTGCACAGAGCCTTACCAACCTAAGACATAAGTGAATTGCTTTTGATAATTCATATTTCATGACAAGTAAGGAAGGCATTCTTGTCAGAACAACTTAAGACAGGCTCAGTCTTGTTAATGAAATAAAAATGGGGGAGAGGTGGAGAGCATTTGGGGCTGCTTGGCAAGAATCTGACATGGGCCAAAGACAAGGAAGTAGACTTCAAGCAGAAATCTGACATTAGATTAGAACATAGAAGTAATTTCAGTTAGAAGTCTAAATCATAGGCTACAACAAAGAAGTAATCTCAGGCAGGAATCTAAGTATTAGGCTAGAACAAAGAAATAATTTCAGAAAGGAATCTAAATTTTAGGTTAGGACAAGGAAATAGGCTTCAGACATGAAAATGACCTTGGGCTAGGATAAGGAAGTAGGCTCAGCTACTATGGTCATCCTGATAAGTCTTTAGAAACAGTGATCACGATAGTTTTCACATAACTGGGTTTAATGCCTTGCTTTTTCTTTGACTATTTGTGTTTATTGTATTGCTTGTCCCTCGACTATTTGCATCTGTTGTATTGCTAGACCCTCAATCTAGAACTGACCTTAATACATGCATGTAATCAAAATGGTATAAAAGCAAAAAGCAAGGGAGGTATAGGATGGGGGGGTTCTAGGAAGGGGAACTGGGGAAAAGGGAATAACATCTTTATTGTAAATAAATAAAATATCCAATAAGAAAAAAAAGTTCAACATTGTAGAATACATCAGCATTTATGATTCCAGTGCTCCTATGGCAAGATAAAAAGTAGACAGGAGACACAGTCAAGAGTTCTTAAGACCAGATGGACTGACTTATGTTGTGAACTGCTATACAAGCATGCATAGTGGCATGGATTGTGTGTAAAGGTCAGAGAACAACTTTGAAGTGTTGCTTCTCACCTTTTACTTTCTTGAGACAAGATCTTTCTTACTTATTCAGTTTTACAGAGCATATACCATCTAGGATAGCTAAACAATAGAACACTTTTTTTTTAATATACTATGACCTCATCACTCTACTCAAAACTCATATGCAGATAAAAGCACAAGACACTTTCACTAATCAAAATATATTAAATGATAGATTCTAATTTGTATTTCACATTTTTAATGAGTAATAGTTGGGTAATAGTGATTGGGTAATAGTTGAAGTTAGCACCTCTTTTGTACTGTGGAGACAAAAATTAGGTTACAGGAGTAAAATAATCTGGAGAATTACATCTTTACAGGACATTCAAGAATTATCTAATTCTGTAGTATGTACTATGTCATTAAAAGGGGTTATTTGTTATCTATGTGAATACATGTATGTTAATTGATGAGGATAGAATTTTTATGTGAAAAGTAAAATACCAACATACACAAGAATATTTATGGGCACTGTGATTTTAATTTATAATAGAAAGGTAGAATATATTCTATTTTCTTTTTTTAAATTTTTTTATTGGATGTTTTATTTACATTTCATATGTTGTCCCCATACCCCATCCCCCACCCACCCAGGAACCCCCTATAACCATACCCCTCTTCCTTTTTCTCTGTGGATGTAACCCCTACCTACCCCCCTCCGACCTCCCCACCCTCAAAATTCCCACCCCCTGGGGTGTCCAATCTTCATGAGTTCAAGGATCTCTTCTTCCACCTATGCCCAGCAGGAGCCTCCACTCTTATGTATTCAGCTGAAGCCCTGGATCCCTCCCTAAGTGCTCCCAGGCTGGTGGTTTAGACCCTGGGAGCTGTGGTTGGTTGGTACTGTTGCTCTCCTCATGGTGCCACAAACCCTTTCAGCTCCTTCAGTCTTCACTCTAACTCCTCCATTGAGAACTCCATTATCAGTTCTATGGCTAGTTGTGAGCGTCTGCCTCTGAATATGTCAGACTCTTGAAGACCTCTGAGGAGACATCCATATCAGGCTCTTATCAGTATGCACTTCCTGACTTCCACATCAGCATCTACCTTTGGTGACTGCACATGGGATGGATACTCAGGTGGAATGGTCTTTAGATGGCCCCTCCTTCAGTTTCTGTCCCTCACTTTGTCTCCATATTTGTTCCCTTGAGTATTTTGTTGCTCCTTCTAAGGAATACCGAATCACCCCCACTTGGTCTTCCTTCTTTATGAGCTTCATGTGGCCTGTGAGTTGCATCTTGGGCATTTCAAGGTTCTGGGCTAATATCCAATAATCAGTGAGTGAATACCATGTGTGTTCTTTTGTGATTGGCTTATTTCACTCAGGATGATTATTTCTAGTTCCATCCATTTACCTAGGAAACTCTCAAATTCATTGTTTTTAATAGCTGAGTAATACTCCATTGTGTAAATATACCACATTTTTTGAATCCATTCCTCAGTTGAAGGACATCTGGGTTCTTTCCAGCTCCTGGCTATTATAAATAAGGCTGCTATGAACATAGTTGAGCATATGTCCTTGTTATATGTTCGAGCATCTTCTGGGTATATGCCTAGGAGTGGTATACCTGGATCCTCAGGTAATTCTATGTCCAATTTTCTGAGGAACCGCCACACTGACATCCTTTTTGATTAGAGAAGTGACTGCACCATTCACTAATGCTCTAAGAAACAGTGCAAGAAGATCCACATGACTCTGAGAGAACATAATAGCAAAATAAAATTAGTCAGAAAGTTCAAGGGTGTATTTTCTGAGGAAATTCAAGGTGGCTCCAGGTTACCTGATCTGGGGGAAAGAAGGAAATTGTTTCAGGAAATTATCAAATGAAGTTCCTGGGAGGTTATGACCTATCATCCAAGATGAAGTAAATATAAGTGGAGGGGTAATTTAGAGTATGAGAAAAACATACAAAATGATTCTAGATATGGAAGCAGAATTCAGACCAGACTGGACTTTACAGAGAGAAGAAGAATTTATCTGTTAACTGGAAAACAAAAGGAAATTATTGAAGAGCTAAATGATATAGAAATTACTGTCATTTCCAAATGATATTCTTGCATGCTGTCTTGCATAGTGGATTAAAGGGATAAGTATTTTTATGTGAATAACAAGGTGAGACAAAGTAGTGAAAAATGCAAGAGAAGTTTATTTTCAGAAATATTTCTTTTATCCTCATTTCAATCAATGTTCTTATCTGTAGACCAAGAAACATTTTTGGTAAATTACTGAGATTGTATATAAAATGATATTATGACTTTCATTTATTTTATTATAATTATATATAATTTAAATAGCTCTAATTTAAGAAGCAACCCTTGAAATCCTTTGGACTAATTAAGGAAGCATTTATATTGACTTTGTATTTTATTGCATAGTTTTTACCATTTATACATCCCTACAATACTATGTCACTTTAATATCCAAAATAAATTTTGGAACATAGATGAAATTATAGCTTTTGCAATTAAATGCATAGATATTAGAGGAAAATGTGATCTCACAAATTCACTCTCATAAATATTGTGAATACTAAGTAATAAAATTAGGCACCATAGTGAAATTCATAAAAATAATTTTTATTTTATCTATATGAACTCTAAGTGAGGAATGAGTTTAAATATATTCAACACAAGAACCTCACAGTTATTCATTCAATTATAAATGATTTTACCCTAAATTGTACTATGATGCTATGAACTCACTTTGAATTTAAATCCTATTTTATTCCACTATTTCTGTTTATACCTATAAAAGTGACTTTATGAGGTTTTGAAATCAGTATGTGCTGTGATTTAAAAACATACAAAACTATGAATTAGAGTTTCAAGTACAGCTAGGTGTACATGCCTACACTCACAGAATTCTGCAAGCTGAAGAAGGGGGACTATCTGTTATAAGTTTAAGGTGAGCATGAGATAAATAACAAGATCTATGAATAGATAGTTTTCCCCTGTAGCTATAATTTGTAGGCTTCCAAATGTGAATTCTCAGCAGTTGTGGTTTCTTGCACAAGATCATGCCAGGAAATATTCCAGTGTGAACGGGGGAGGTATTACCCAGGCCCTAATCATAGCTGAAAATCTATTTCCTTGAGAAAAGTCACTTTTCTTTAAAGTGGGTTATGTTTCAATGGATGGTCATTAGGCAAAAAAGGACATGGAACTGCAAAGGGGATATGATCAGACGTCTGAGAGGAGTTTGAGGAGAAGTGTTGAGGGTGGAAATATACAAAACACATTATATATATATGTATGATTTATCAGATAATATGTAATAATACACTTAAAAAACAAGGCAAGTGATTTTCAAGTACATTGTTCTGTAGCTACCAATATAAATATTTGTCTAATTACCAGAACCAACAATTAGTACATTAGGTTAGCCTTATTTTCCTGAGATTGCAACTGCTCTTAGGATCAGTCAGGATCATTCCGCTTTCTACTTTTTTTCACATCCTTTGTCAGATCAAAATACTAAAATCTTGTCTTTAGTTTTAGAAACATTGTTACCATTAGGTATAAGCTTTAGTCTTAACCATGGGAAGTTAATTTTTTGTTTGCTAAGTAATTGTATATAGTAATTTAAACTTGCAATCTTCAGAACAACACCAGAATTTATGAGGACAGAGAAAAAATTCTTATAGTAGTTAAAGCAGTTAAAACACAAGTGTTAAACAGAATATCATTAATAGTGTCAGGGATTGGTGCTTTGGAGCTGTACTAGTAGGCCATTCCCGAAGTCTCTTCATTCTCCATTCGTTTAATTCTTGTAACAGGATAAATTTTGGGTTGAAGATTTTGTAGGTGGGTTGGTGTTTCTACTGCCCCACTGGAGTTCCAGCTTTGATACAGGAGGTGGCCTTTTCAGGTTCCATATCTCCAATGCTGTTAGTCACAGCTAAGGTCACCCCCATTGATACTTGAGTTCCTCCCTTATTCCAGGTCTCTGTAACTTCAAGAAGATACTCCTCCACCTATGCCTCCCTATTACTTGGAGATTTCCTTTCATTCTCATGGTCATCTGGCTATCTCTCCTGTTCCTACCCACCCCTGACCCTATGCCTTCTATTCCCCTCTGCATCCCCTAACCCATCCTGGTACCTGCCTCTATCTGCCTATTCGTGACTATTTTATTTCCTCTTCTAAGTGAGATTCAATCATCCATGCTTGTGCCTTAACATGGCTGTCCTCTGAGAGGGTCCACTCAGCAGCTGACTCAGATGAGTGCAGACACCCACAGCCAAACAGTGGAAGGAGCTTGGTGACTCTTCTGGAAGAGCAGGGGCAAGAATTGCCGACCCCAAAGGGGATAGAATCTCTGCAGAAAGACCAACAAAGTGGACCAATCTGCATCCTTGAGTCTCAGAGAATGAACCACCAAATAAAGAGCATATACAGGCTGGATCTTGGCCTCTATGCACATATGTAACAGATGTGCAGCTTGGTTTTCATAAGGGTCCTGAGTAATAGGAGCAAGGGCTATACCTAAAGCTGTTGCTTGTCCATGGGATATGTTCTTCTGGCTAGGATGCCTTGTCTGGCCTCATGGAGAGAAGAGGCTTGAAGTGCCAGGATTTCAGTATATCAAGGAGAGACTCACCCTCTCGGAGGAGTAGAGGAGAAGGTTGTGGTGGGGGGGGAAGGATCAGAGGACGGGGTGACGAGGAGGATGGGCAGTAAGTGAATAAATAAAAAAATAAAACAATCAAACAAAAATAAAACCCAGTTAAAACACCATCAGCTCAACATCTACAAAGGTCTACATCCTTGTATTCTGTTGTGATGTCTTTGCTTTTCAGTTTTTTTATAATACTATCAAGAATATCTGATATACACCAATTTGTAGAACATATGTTTTGGTTCTTACTTATGGGGGTTTTCCTCTGAGATCACTCAGACTTCTAGGTATGGATCTGTGTTGAGGCAGAACAACATCACAGAAGTGCATGGAGAAGCTGTTGCTCTTTCTGGGAATTGCAAAGCAAGAAAAGACACAAGAAGATCCTGATTTCTAGCAAAATAATCAGGGACACTACCTCAAGTGATATGTCTTATGGCATACCTTTCTCTAGTAAGACAGTGAATTTAACCTAAATATTAATGAGAGGTCTTCGAGAGGTCAAGACTTCTCTGAGTTCCAATACTAACTAATGAAAGGATTGTTTATTTCAACAATGGTTCATGAAGTAATCATAAATCATGATATGATAAATTTTTATAAGAAGTTTTTTGTTTAGTGACTTATTATTAAGAGTCAACTAGAAGTCATTTGTCATCAGAGAGGTTTGTATCTTGTGTGAGCATTTGCTAGGAATTAAGTGGGCTGCCTACATGTCAGTTACAAGTGAGATATGTATTTTCTTGTTTTTTGATTATTTGTTTGTAGTCTATTACACAAAAGTTGAACAGGATAGACATTGTAGCGGATATGTAGTAGGTGAATTCTAAACAGTTGTTCAAATAGTTGTAATATAATATAAATTAACTTTATCATTTTTGGCATATAGAAATTAGACTGAACTCTCAAACTTTGAAGAAATTAAAACAAGGAAGGCAGATTATAAGGAAATTTGCTGCTAACATGGATACTGTGATTCTGACCTTTTTATAATAATGTACTAATGACCAGGAAAAAGGGGAAGATTTTACAGATTACTGAAATATATACATGTGAAACTATTCATATTCCTATAATAAGTGAATAATTTAGGGTCATGATAAAATGATTTATAAGAACAAGATGAATGATTTAGAATATTGTGAAAGTCTCCTAAGACAAACTATTTTAGCAATGTTAAACACATTACTTCCATGGCCACACTATGATTCAGTGTGTAAGTATCTAAATAGAGTCCCATGTTCTTTGTCATTCTAAGATTCCTATATCTACATTTTAACCTGAAATTACATTTTTGTTTCTGATCAGGCATACACTATGCCACCCTTTTCTTTCTACCTGATCTCACATTACAATTGGGTTTCATATGTTTAAAAATGAATGTACAGGAGGGTCTAAGTAATAGAAGGGAGTGTCGAGACACAACATTAAAACCCATACATACTACTAGTTTGGGAGGTTCTTTAGAAATAGTAAGATTGGATGCTATTTAGGAAGGAGCCCCAGGCTAAAGAGTCTCAGAATTCTGTGAAACACTTGAGTCTATTCCATAGATTCAAGACTATTCCATAGAATATTTCCATCCATTCAGAGCATTGAGTATTCTGAGCCACGGATCTCCTTCAAAATGGGAGTTACCTAGAATCCAGGTTCTACCTTTGTCATATTCAAATATCAAGACAACCAATCAACAATGAGATTAGACAATAAAGTTCCCTCTCTTTTTGTATTACTGTCTACAAAGGAGTTAAATTTGTGTCCCCAGATGAAAATCATTGAAGGAATTTGGATAAAGGTTAACTCAGTCCAAGCTGAGATGGTCTTACTTGTGCCTCAAGAAAGCAGATTAAGAAAGTTTCTTTTATAAAGATGAACTATAGGAATTTAATATATTACCATGTATATTTTATTAACCAGAATTTTATTACATGGTCATATTATGCAGTTTCCATTTGGAAAGACCTGTATTATGCTGGAATACACATAGAGAGATGGAAATTTTAAGTAGGTTTAAAGAAAATTAAAAGGAACTGAAATATTCTGTAACATTTTTTTCTCTAAGTACCAAATTATCAAACTTTGGGTTTAGAAGTGTCATTAATGGGACAATAACATTCTGCCCTGCCCCTTGTCTCTCTGGCAGTAACTCAGGACATTTGAATAAATGATGATTCTACAAACATCTATGGTAATAGTAGAATTAGAATTCCCCAGTGGTGTGGTTATGTGAAATTATGCTCACACTCTTAACTCTGCAAACTACAGTTAGATAATCCAGTGTACTGCTAAATATAGGCTGACTCCCATGACTCTTGCATATATCATTTAACCATTTTAAAAATATTAGTAGCCACGTGGGTTCATTGCTTCACATGTCAAGATTTCTTTCAAATTTAATGTTTCTGTCTCTGTCTCTCTGTTCCTGTCTCTGTCTCTCTGTCTCTCTTTGTCACTGTTTCTCCCCACTCACAAGCACACACACACATACGCACACACACACACACACACACACACCATACACACACACACACATACACGTTCTTTAGAACTTCAAAATAATTTGAAGACATTTTGTTCTTAGCCTTTCAATAACTTCTGAAAACTTAATTTCTCTTCTCCACAAATGGCTTATTTTGACAGTTCCTTGACATAATCATAAATAGAAATATTCCAGAAGGCAAGAACCTTGGTGATTCATGATCATTACTAAAATAGGTAAAATAAAAGAATAATTTAGTATAATTTTAGCTGTAATTAAATGAAGAAAATTTGGACTTAGACTTTGGGAACAATGCTAGGTTATTCAAACTCTTGGGCTCTAAATCTATGGAAGTACCTATATAATTTTATAATAAAAATATCATGAACAGAACTGTGGCATGGAACATATATACATATACATGTATATTATATATATACATTCCTAGATTTTGAAACTAATTCTCATTTAACAGCTGAAGAAATGACTCAGTGGGTAAGAGCACTCGCTGATCTTCCAGATGACCTGGGTTCTGTTCCAAGAACACATATCATATCCTGTAAACATCTCTGTATTTCCTGTTTCAGTGGATCTGATTTCTTCTAGCCTCTGTGGTCTCCATGCATGTGCATGTAACACAGATATACACACATACATAAAAACCTATAAACATATTTTAAAAGGCATATGTTCATTTTGAAAATGAAAACGCCATTATCATTGTATTTAATTCAACATTTTTGATCTGTCTATTTGATGGAATTTTTGCAGGATGAATTTAAAAAATAAAATATCTTGGCTTTATTTATACTGACTAAGGTATGCTTACTTTTTTATGCATGTGCTTAAATTAAATTAAATGTGTTTATATTTTTTTGTGTATGTGTGTGCGTGGACAGACAAATGTTTGCTGGTATCCAAAGTGGCCAGATACGCTGGAGCTGGAACTAAAGACAGTTGTGATCTGTACAACATAGATGCTGGGAACTGAACTTCAGTTCTCTCCCAGAACAATAAACACTTTCATTCACTGAACCAGATTTCTGTCCTAATATGTGTGCATTTAAAAATCAATGCATTCTTAACTGTCTTCATCAGATACTTGTATCTAGAGTATTTAATTCCAGAGAACTAATAAGCAAATCAGTATTAATTTGTGAATTTCTTAAACACAAAAAGAACAAATAGTTCATAAACACAACTAAATAAAGAAGCAAATATGATCATTAAGGAACCAAGAATTCACCATAATAAATCTTAGGAATTTTCTTAAAATTTTGTTAAAGCTATAGAGACAGTAAAAGATAGTAAAACAGTCATGGAGTTCAACCTTGGAACTGAAAATCTATTCCAGTCTTTCCATTCCATTTACTTTATGCATAATAAAAATTTTAACAATAATTAATGGATCTTTATATTTTAACTTTTCCACTGAAGGCATTCTTGACTGGGTAGTCAGGAAAGTATAGGGGATAATGAACTGTATGTAAGTTGTACAATAGTGTGAAGATCTAGCAAGACTTCTTTCTATAGCATTTACCCAGTTTGTAAAAGCTTCCCTCTAAAGTGACTCACTCCTAGGAGCATTTACTTCTAATTCTGGCCTGTGGCTAAATTTCAAGGCTCACACCTCAAGAGTAACAAGACAATTATTCTGTCAGCATTACTTTCATAAAATGTATTTGATTAGTAGACAGAATATTTTCTAACTACCCAATTCTCTTATTTAAGTCATACTTTAAGGTTTTATTATCTGAACTTCTAAAGATGCTAAATCTACCTCTGATTTCAATTCTCTTTTTTCCTCAAGTCATATCTGTCTTGTTACTTTATTCAAGTAAATTTGTAGAATAGAATATGTGAAGTCCACAGACTGATAGTGGAAATGACTGTTATTTCTGCTAATGGATTCCACTGCAGGTTAGATATTTAAATAGTATTATTTAGACATTGTGTATATTGTGTATATTGTCTACAAAATGATATTCTAAATGAATTATTAAAGTGCAGGTAGCAAATACTAAGCAAAATTTGTAAATTGTGTTGCCAGAGAAGGAAAAAAAGTCTTCTACATGCTGAACAGGTAATTTTTTTCAGGAATCAGGTATGCAAGAGATATTTTTAAAATTTATACTTAATATATAATTACATCATTTTCAAATTTCCTTTATCCTTTCTCCAACCTTTCTTATTTATACACCTTTGATCTCTTTAAAGTTTGTAACATTTATTTATTTTATTTATATATTTATATATGTATTATATAGAATACATAATACATATATAAATATATATTTACATATATGCATACATGTATACATGTATTGCATGAATATATATATGTATATATATATGTCTGTGTGCACACTGGAATGAGATGTTTAGTTGCTCTTCCTGGAATGCCAGGAATGATGTCATTTTATAATAATCTGGTGATCCTTTGCTATCTGATGAGACAGGGTCTGCCCATGTGTTCCAGAATTCTGATTTTACTTATCCCATACCCTTTCCCCTGAAACCTTGAGTATTGTTTTTAAACCATAAAACCAATTATTATGAGTGATACCATTTGTGCTAAACAATAACCTAAGGGACTTATGTGTTACCTTAGGGCCATAACAATCCTGACACCTACAGATGTTATGAATTCCTCAGGCAAGCTCCTTGGACCCTAAACCTTGGGCACTATCTCTGAGCCAATAGTACATGTTTTTGTAAAAGAAACCAGATATACTTTGTAAAGAATCTTAAAGCAAACATTCCTTAAAGTTTTGTGTACTTGTAACTGAGTTAATTGTTATCTGAATACATTTTTTTTCTACAAATGTACTGTTTAGACTCTAGAACTCTTGATCCAGTACCGTTTACAATCAAATCAGTTTCAGCTGAGCTTTAGTCTTACCTGACTGTTTATCCTTGCCTGCTGTAAAGCCTTCAAGGGAATCAGCACACACATACACATACACATACACATAAACACACACACACACACACACACAAACACACAGAAGCACACTGAGTTCCCTATGTGTATGTGTTTATATGTGTGTGTGTGTGCATGTATGTATGTGCCTGTATGATGTGTGTGTGTGTGTATGTATGTATGTACCTGTATGTATATGTATTTGTACATATGTGTGTATGTCTGTGAGAGTTTCCTAATATATAAACTACTCAGTCTTTACAATGTTACTTGTATGTTTCAAGAGATAATAAAAATCCAACTGTTATGGCCTTCCCACTTTCAGCATTTCTTCGTTTTTCTGTGGTCTAGGTTTGAGGCCCCATGAGGTTTCTTCCCCATTTCTATGTTAGCATTTCTATTGCCATTATCATAGTTTATGTATAGTTTATGCAGTGATGGTAATGAAACTTTATGAGTGTATGTCCTCTGACATTTACAGAACCTATACTATATGAAATTTCTGTACCTCTGACTTTTACAGTCTTTCAACCCCTATTTTCTGCTGTGATATTAGAGCATGGATGTAGGAGTTTTGTTATAGATCTAATTTTTAGGGCTGGGCAACAAAGAGTTAATTATTCTCCACATTTAATTCAGATTGAATCAAATCAGATCATGTCATTAGATGCTTCCATGAAAGCTTCCATGAAAATTAAACAACCAATAGTCCCAACCATCTATGATTCATGTGAACGAAAATAATGACAAGGCGATATATACCTAAGGGTATAATAGTGACACACATGCCTGTTGGTTCCCAATGAAACTCTAGCTATAGTCTATTCAACAAGAGGAAAATTGAGTCTGGAACAGCAAACATAGACAAATACTCAGGAATATGGCATTTATAGATCTTGGAAGGGAGCCTTCAACTGCCAGTTTATTATACCAGCATAATTTCCAGTTACATTTTAAATATTTATCCCTATAATCACAGTTAAGTACAGATGTTATACCTGGCCAAGGAAGCTACTATCGGAAACACTAGAAAACAATAACAGGAAAATAGAGATAATTTTTTTTGTCCTTGAGAATTAGTCTAGAGATGTGGCTAACAGATTAAGATCTTGCAAAGAAGTTACGTTCATTTTCTAAAAGCAAATTCATAACCACCTCTAACTCCAATTTTAAGAATCCATGGACAGCTTCTGACTTCCCAGGGCAGGAAGCATTTGGATACCATACACACATTCAAGATCTTACGCATACAAAATTAAAAGAAACAAAGTTTTTATGTTTTAAACAAAGCCTACAGTTTCTGTTCCATATCAAGTAAAGAAACTCTGTGAATTCTGTTTGTTGACTACCAATACATGGACTCACTTTCAATCAGTACACAGAGTTGGGCATCATGGAAATTATTTTCATAAAATCCATTAAAACTCTATTGATCTTATATTTACTTTTAACATTTATTTTGCATATGCATTGAGTGAGTGCACATTCATGCTATGTGTGTATGCAGTGTATTGAGCAGTTTTACTGCCCTATTTGAGTATGTATAATTAGGCCAGTGGTGTAATTCAGGCACTATCCCATATTACTCTCTACTTTAATTTTTTAAATTTTTAAAATGTATTTACATTTCAGATGTCATCTCCTTTCTCCATCCCCCTCCCCCATATAACCCCTATCCTATCCTTCCTCCTCCTTTTTGCTTTTATATCATGCAAGTATTAAGGACAGCGCTAGGTTGAGGAACTAGCAATACAATAGATGCAAATAATCAAGGAAGAAGCAAAACATTAAATAATGTAGTCAAAGAACTAGCAAGGCAATAAAGAGAGTCTCAGAGCTTATCAGGATGACCAAAATATCTGAGCCTACCTCCCTGTCTTAGCCCAAAGTAATTTTCATGTGTGAAGCCTACTTCTTTGTTGTAGCCTAAGATTTAGATTCCTGCTTGAAATTACTTCTTTGTTCTAGCCTAATGTCCAATTCCTGTCTGCAGTCCATTTTCTTGTCCTTGGCCAATGTCAGATTTCTGCCAGGCAGCCCCCAAAGCTCTCCACATCTCCTCCTTTTTTATTGTATAAACAAGACTGACCCTGTCTTAGGTCATTCTGACAAGAATGACTTCTCTACCCATCATGGAATATGCATTATCAAAAGCAATATACTTCTTCCTTAGGTTGGTACGGGGTTGTGCACAAGCTTACCTGTCCTTGGCTTGCCAGCCTGTTAAATTAATAACTTGGTCTGGGGGACCTTTTTCAGTTTCAAGTCATGTACTTTGGCTGCCAACATGTTGATGATGTAGTTAGAGACAAGCTTTAACATGATGGGCAGGAATAAAAGTATTCCCAGAATCAAGCTACATATGCCATTCTTGAAGATTGACCAAAATGGAAATATTGACCTCAAGCCATGGATAATTTTATCAGCATTATCTTCAGCATCAAAGCTTAGCAGAACATCATTCTTTAAATTCATAATCTCACTACGCAAAGTTAAAACATCCAGAGAGGTATTAGAATTATGCCAAATACCCTACAAGTGTCTTTAAACTTTTTTCTAATTATAATGACTATCATTGTAAATTTTAGAAGTAACACAACTCCAGTGCTATTTGTCATGACACTTGTGATGGCTCCTTACTTTTAAATTCTGAACCTCCTTCCAATAAGTTGAATAGGAAAAAGAGTATCAACTCGATGTTCCAAATGCCTATCTAAATCCTCTTTTATATTCAACACATTAGCAAAATTTTTTACTAAATGACTTATAAAAGTAGCTGTCTTAACTACTTGTGTCAAAGCAATATCAGAAGCAGAGGTACTAGCAATTAATGTATCTAAAGCTGTTATACCAGCAATGATCTACTTTAATTTTTAACACAAGTTCTTTCAGTTAACTTGTATAATTCTATCTTTACTCCGTTGTTTAGTTATTGAGGCCTAGGATACTCTTCTTTCTAGAATACTTCCAGGACTAATATTTCATGGATACAACCATGTCCAGAATTTCCATTAATGCTCTGGATTTGAACTTATATCCTCATGCTTGAGCATCAATTCTGTTACTCATTGTAAGACCATATCAGATTGAAGTCTCCAGTTGCTTATAGTCCTTTTTAGTATTTATGACAGTGATGATCCCTTGTGTTTTTGTGATCTTTGAATTTTATATCCGTCTACATAGCCTGGCATAGAGCAGGTACCCAATACAAACTGGCTAAATAAATATTGGCCCAGAAAATTTTTGTATATAATGACTTGAGTCACACACTGTTCTCACTGCTATCTATAGAGTATATAAATAAAAATGGCTTACTTTGTGTTTATGTGTGTGGATGTGTGTATGTACCTACACTAAGCTCTACAAGAACTTTTGTTTACCCTTACTCTATTATTAGCCCTATTATTTCAATATTTTTATTATTAATTATAATATTTTTGCCTGCATAAATTTCTTAAGAACCTCATAAGGAGATTACATAACATCCTATATTTTAATATATAAAGATTGTCTTGAAATTATTCATGAAATAAAAAAATACAATACTCTTCATTTCAGATGCTAAGAAAATTAGCAAAATGCACTTTGGTAGGCAGCGAATCAGACACAGTAATGACTAGTCCACAGACTCTTTCTTTCTGATTAGTAAGGACTAACAAGATATTTGCCACACAAGACACAAACACACACACACACACACACAAACATATGTACATATATATGTATATATATATACATATATATGAGCAGCACAATCAAAACCAATATTATAAATTAAAGTGATATGTATACTAACTAATGTTGAAAATTTACAAAACATTTAGCATGCATTATGAGTCCGGAGAAGATGACTCAGTTCATATAAGGCCTGCCATTCAAGCATGAAAATCTGAGTTTTGCTTCTCATAATTGATGTCAAAAGCAAAATCAAAAGGCACACATGTGTAACCTCTCTATGTTGACAAGAAGTAGAAAACAGCTAATAAAGAGAAAGTGGAGAATATTCTTAAGCACATTGGTACAGGAGAAAACTTCCTAAATAGAATACCAATAGCGTAGTCACTAAAACCACAAATTAATAATTGGGACCTCATAAAACAGTAAAGGTTCCATAATGCAAAGGACACCATCAATCAGACAAATGACAGCCTACTGAATGAAAAGAGACTTTCAATAACTCAACATCTCACATAGGGCTTATATCCAATATTTATAAAGAACCAAGAAATTAGACATCAACCAACTAAATAATCTAATTTAAAAATGGGGCATATGTCTAAACAGAGGATTTTCAACAGAGAAATCTCAGGTGGTCAAGAACACCTTAAAGAAATGTTCAATATCCTTAGTATATATGATACATCAACAGAGAAATGCAAACCAAAACTACTTGAAAACTCCATCATATACCTGTCAGAATGGCTAAATCAAACCACAATTGACAGCTCAGTCAGGTAATAATTGGAACAGGGGTAGCACTCCTCCACCACTGGTGGTAGTACAAACATGTACAGCTACTTTGGAAATCAATCTAGCTGTTTCCCAGAAAGCTGACAATCAGTCTACCTCAAGACTATAGCACTCTTGGGCATATATCCAAAGAAGGATGGTCAATTCTCCCACAAGAATACTTCCTAAACTATGTTCATAGAAGCTTTATTTATAATACCCAAAAACTGTAAAAACCTTTGATATTCCTAAACTGTAGAATGGATAAAGAAAATGTGGTACATTTTCATAATGGAGTAATACTCAACTTTAAAAACAATGACGCCATGAAATCTGCAGGTAAATGGATGGAAATAGAGAAAAATTTCATCTTGAGAGAAGTAACCCAGACCAAGAAAGATATGCATGGTATGTAGTCACTTATGAGAGTATATTAGCTGTAAAGTAAATGTTAGTTACGCTACAGTCCACAGACCCAGAGAAGCTAAATAAAATGAAGACCTCAAGCTTTAGATGCAAGAATCTTCCTGGAAGGGGAAATAGAATAGATTTTGCCTCTGTCCTGTAAGCAGCACACAGGAGGGATCAGAGGGCAAGTTACAAACCCAATGCAATGGAAACTCTGTGGAATCTATGAGTGTAACCCTAAGAAAGACTGTTAGTAACGGGGAATACAGAGCCTCAACCAGACACCTATAACTAGACAAGGCCTCAAGTGGTGATATAGAGACACTAATCCACCCACAAAACCTTAGGACTACAATATGCCCTGCCTGCAGAGTATTCTGGGACTGGAATCAAGCATAATAATTGTCATACAGACTTAACCCAGCAAATGATGGAGGAAAATGCAGAGTCCCACATACAAACAGTATACAAAACTCAGGACCCTGCAGAGGAGGAAGGATCAGAGGAATCAGACAGGTAAGGGACACAAAAAACCTGGCCCACAGAATCAACTGACCAGGAATCATGGGGACTGGCAAAGATGAGCCAGCCTCTATGGGTCTGACCTAAGTGCTCTACTTATATATTATAGCCAAGTAGCTTGGTGTTCCTGGGAGATTCTTTATAGTAGGAGCAGAGGCTGTATATGACTTTTTAGCCTGCTTGTAGGATCCTTTTCCCCCTGCTAGGTTGCCTACTGCACCCTGGATGTGATGGTATGTGCCTGGTTTTATTGTAACTTGTCATGCAGTATTTATTTGATGTCCCTGAGAAGTATCCTCTTTTCTTAGGCAGAGGGGGTATGGATCTGGGAAAAAGGGGAGGTTGAGCAGAGGTAAAGGAAGGGAAACTGCATTTAGGATATAATATGTGAGTGAAGAATATAAATAAATAAATAAATAAGTAAATAAATAAATAAATAAATAAAATTAAGGAAAGAGATGAATGTGGGAAAAACACCAGGTGTTGACCTCCAGTTCATGTACCAAGATACAAACAAGCATACAACATTATTAATGCATGACTTTATACACACAAGTACAGGTGCACACATACAGAAGAAATGTTTAAGATAAAAAATACTAATACCAATGTTGCCTTTGCCCTATCTGGTCCAAACTCCAGATAAATTTCTGGGTATGTGATTACCCATCAGAAAGTCATAACATGTGACTTCCACTGTCATGAATATAAATAAGGTTATTCTAAATATTTTCCTAAATACAAAGAGTGCAGATATTTGTTTTGGTAATTGTTATGGTTACTTATTGTTTATTTTTATACAAAAGAAGGACATTTTCAAATTTCATTATCTCAATTATGTTAGTTAATCATTTCATTCTGTTTCCTTCGTGCCTGTAAATGTTTAGTTCTTCTGTTCTGGCCACATCGACTATTACTTTTTCTCATCTAGACTATTATAAAAGTTTTCTACTCAATCAGATACCTGTGCAAACATTTCACAAAACACAGTGAGCTAATCATAATGTAACACTTGAATCAGTAGAAAATTAGGACAGAATTATTGTTGTTACTTGATGTGAGCTTAGATTGAGCCACTATCTTGCAGCTTGAACTATATATCGTCTTCAAAATATTTCCAAAGTTCTATTTATTATGGAGAAATTCAAGTGTCTTATCATGTCTCCTTAGTCAAAAACAACAAACAAACGAACAAAAACATGCCATCTCCTCTTAACAAATGAAATGTCCAATCTCAGTGGATAATTTAATTAAACAATCAATTTTCCCTTACAAAAGTGGTAGCCATTCTTAGCTGCCAATTTATCAAAATTTTAGAGAAGAATTAGAGATGAAGAATGAAGGAAAACAAAACAAAACAAAAAACCACTTCTTGATCTCAGTTTTTAAATAACTGTGTTGTTTAATCTTTCTGTGACATATGTAACACAGGACTGTTCTTTGTCAGTACATTAAACTATTATGAGGAAATTCAGTTCCAATCTTGACTGAAGACAGAAATACACAGCCTTTACAGTGTTTATAAATAGTAAACTGCAGTCTCTTGTTGTTGATGCTTAGTGTTATCTGCTTTATGTCTGGTTCTAAAGTCTGTTTTGATTTGTCCATTGCCTTGTTTATGCCTTCATAATACTCTATTATATTTAGCATTTTTTTTATAAATTTCAAGTCATGATAGTGTTCATGTTAGCTTCAAAATATATTATGTTATATTACTGCATACTGTTTTGACTTAAAAAAAAAGCCTAAAATGCTATCTTAGCAATTTTCTGTAGCCCTGCTATTTCCTAAAAAAAAAAATCTCACATTTTAAAGATAAAAAAATGCAATAGTTTTCTTTATCCTGCAGCCTTTACTGTATCCTACTCCTCTGACCCCCAATATCCCTGATTCAGCAATGGAGAACTAACTTTTATACATGGTTGATTGATGGTTATTCATGTCAAATGTGTGATAGAAAATCTACAAATACTAAATTAATAAATTCTAAACTTTATTATGAATGGAAAAACATTGCTAGGTTTCTATAATCCTCTAGTCTAAATGTTCTCATCAATTAAACCTCATTTTTATTATAGATGTTCATTGGCAACGTAGCTGTAAAATGATGGAATACCTTCAATACTAAAGAAAAATTCTTGTATATATTTCCTTTTTCCACAACTCTTATAGCTATTTTTCAATGTTTTTCTAGACTTTAGGAAGATCGTCAATGTCATAGACTATTAATATCATAAAGATACTGTGCCGCACACTTTTTGTTTTATTAATAATAATCTCTTGAAATGAAATATCCAAACATTTGACCATTTCTTTAGCTTAGTTTTCAGTGTAGGCATATCATATCTGTGGAAGAAAATTAGCCACCTAACTGATTTTGTGAACACTGAAAAATAACTGAGATATTTGGAATAACTGCTACCTGAATGTTGCTTACTGATATTGTTGCAAAAATAGACATAGATAATGTATTAATACTGAGAAGTTTAATAAAAGAGTGTACCTGGCAGTGTGACTATATTAAAGGGTTCCAAAACATATTAACATATACATATATTATATACAAATAATAGTAAGTCATTGAATTATGAACTACTACATAATTTCATCACCACCAAGAATTTAATAATTATTAGCCAAAAAGTATTCCTTTATCAATAAGATATTCTAGAAGCTAAATGGTTTACAGAAAACATATGGTGAGGATATTACTTTTTATTAATATAATACAAACATATACCTATGAATAATATCAAGTGCTAAGATGACTCAAAGTAACAGAATCTCCAAAGCCCAGGGACTGGGATCATTTTGATACTCGGTTCATTCAAACTTATTTGTTTATAAAATTTTGTTTGAAAACGACTGTGTACAGATATAAATATAATTTCAGGAAAAGTTGTTAAAGCTAAAGAAATTTCTCTTCTACCCATTATGAAGAGAAAGTATTTGAGTGGTATCATAAACAGCCAAATCAACTCATGTGTAATATTTTGATCCATTAAATAAAAAATATGGTTATATTTACATGTGTAAGCACACACTTCCATGCTTTTATTTAGAATGAATGCACCACTTTGAAAACAGAGTTGATCTTAATAAAAAGACATAAATATAATTTAAGTTATGATAATTTCATTTTCCTACTTCCTCAGGGCACTATACATCTTCTGTAGGAAAGAACAATTTGGATTTACCTTGAATATTTTTCTCAATTATAAGAATATTGCTTGCAATTCAAAGGTACATATAGAATTTATTTCTGGAGAAACATTTGGGGCCTCACAGGCAGGTTCTGCAATGCTGAGAAGAGTGATCATCACTAACAAAGGAAAGGATGAGCAGTAATGTTTGCTACCCTAGCTTAAATCAGTATTATTAACGTCATAGTGTTGGCTGAAACATTGTTTTCAAATAGACTGGTGTAAAAAAATATTGCTGTAGTATAGATGACCACATAATATCTACAAATAGCTTGACAATAATGGACCATCTGCTCAGTGTTTCACAAAGGCTTCACAGTGCACTGCTTATATCCTCTTACCCTCTTCCACTCATCACACTTAGATATAGATGTTTCTTATTTCAGTTTTTCAAAAAGAACAAAATAAGGTTACAGAGTTACTCAGTGGCTATGCCTGCTTCCTACACAAGAATGAGGAGCTGAATTTGGATATACAACAATCATTTGTCAAAAGATGAATATGGCTCTACACATGCTTATGGCTCTAGCTTTTGGGCATAGAGTTGCAGTGATAGAGGACCTTATGTACAGCCATCCTAGCCTAGCCAGAATACGACACAATTCAGGTCCAATAAGAGACTTTCTTTAAGATAATAGGGCAGAAAGTAATAAAACATGGTACCCCCAAATCTCCTCTGGATTTCATGTATGTGTTTATGAATATATTTACACACACATGTGTCCAACACACACGCACACATGCACACACATACACACACATACACACACACACACACGCACACACACACACACACAGAGAGAGAGAGAGAGAGAGAGAGAGAGAGAGAGAGAGAGAGAGACTAGTATAAAAATCAGAACAAACTTCCACACATTTCCAAGAACTGTGTATGCCCACACAGTGCAGTCCAATAACTTGCAGACACATTCACTTTCATTTCTTCCTCAGAAATATATATATATTTTAATTTTTTCTAGGTATTTTTGAATGTAATATTTACCTAGAATGTACACTTCTTTTACCTGAAGGCTAAATCTTATAATTTTATTGAATGTTCTACAAATCTATATTTTTGAAGAAAAGGGGAAATACAAAACTCCATGCTGGTATAAAAACATATTAAGTAGACAGTAGCAAGAAAGCTGAGGAACAAATGCTCTTACTAATCTTGCAGACTACCATCCCTGCACCCACATGTTGAGTTGTGACGTACTGTATCTCTAATACAAGGGTATCTGATAACTTCTTCTCTACCATGTGATAGATCATACTTCACTTTATTCAGAATGTTGGTCAATAGGCAAAGTTGATTTAAATTTTAATAGAAAATCAATTTCCTTCACAGATTTATAATCAAGCAACCATCTTAAAGGCAGTGGATCCCAGGATTGACAATCAATGTTTTATATCATTTAAAAAAAATCTTTCTAGCTAACAGCATTCAAAAATTACCCGTATGTAAATCTATCATGGTAAGTGTATGTAGTCATTTAAAGAATATCAACAAAAGTATTTTATTTATAAATAGTACAGGCCAGAATAGATTTCCATAAAAGAATACAAGTTTATGGAGGTTATCAGTAGAAATTAAAGAATTGATCTCATGTTTACATGTTCTCAAGATTATTGTCTTGTGTCCTCTGGCCAGTCTGGCTAGGTGGTGACTCTAGATATACATTTGCTCTGATATTACTAGGCTCTCTTGCAGCTTAGGGAATCATTTCTCAGCAGTCATTCTTCTACACCTCACCTCCCGCACCTACAGCCTCCCCCCTCCAGCCCACCAAACCACACACACACAACATGCAAAGAGCTAGGAAAACATAACAAATATCACTTACTGTCTGATCTTTTCTGCCTTTCTGTACTCAACCTTAGGCTTACAGTCATTATACTTTTCATTTTAGTAACTACACATCAAGTTGTCTAATAGATCCTCACTTCATTCATTTATTTCTTCTTCCACACTTCTCTTTACCAGAAAAACTGAAATTAAATGCCAAGTACATGAGACTAGTCAAACAGCACTTAAGACAGCACAGCAAATAATTAATACCTGTGCTAACTTCTGTGAGCTTCCAATGAAGATGCTGGTACTGCATGGTGTAAATACATACTGGTATTAATTAATCCCTGAAACCTGAGGCATGCATTTATTGGGGGAAATATCAAAACAGGAGGAAATACATAACCAAGTAATAGTTTCTGAAAGGATTTCCAAAGGAGTGTGTAATAATGTGATTTCTAATATCTAAGTATATATAAGGATTAATACATGTTGTTCAACTATGCCTGTGGTATAGGTTCTGCTGTTTTAATACTTTATTTTCTGATTCAAAATAAGTTTAAAAATATGATTTAAGAAACTATGTTCATTTCTGTTTTCTCAGCAGGATTTTAAATAATTTATGACTTTTGTTATATTGGTTTTGAGAGTGAAATCTACTGCCCAATATAGCCTTTCTGTCATTCTTGTTTCCCCAGTTTTTATCTTAATGTCACACATAAACAAAAGACTATAAATCCTGCAGTAACTTTGCCAACTCAGCAATATTTTGTTAGCACTTACTTTTTTTTCTTTTTATTTCCCTGTGGTGGGAGGGGTTTACAATTTTTAAAACCTGAGGAGGGTTTTGAAGTCATCGTGATGTTTCAGTGTTCAGATTGGGGGTATACCTGAGCACAACAAGGCAGCTTCGGACATTAGCAGTAAAAGAGGTATTCCTCTGAAGAGAAAAAGAGTCCAGGTAGAGGATAGAAAGATGGGAGGCTGCCAGGATAAGGAATAAGCTGGAAATCATATCAAAGGAAGTCACAAGGATAGTTTTTGCTAAAGAGTATAATATACCTAGCTTAAATTCCATTTCATGGGTGAAGTTTAATTAAGCACAGGGCAGAATTATTTTTAAAACATTTATGTCTGAGAAACACTGTCTTCACATAAAATAATCTGTGAAGGTTTATGTGCTTGCATTTATTTTCATGCATTTCCAATCATACTAGGAGGGTTGTTGAGAGGACTTTCCTGTGAATATTGTAGAGTACAAAGTAGCTTTTGATCAGATCATCAAATTTCTACAGGTCCTTACAGGAAGAAAGTCAACAGCCAAAATCCCTGAAATTCAAACATCATAAATTGTAAAGGATGAGGCAAAGAAACAGATTTTTCTACATGCAGTGTGCAGTGTTGCATAAATAATATAAGATAGCTTAAGAAATACCAGTTTCATACAAACCTCAAGTCAAAAGAAATAAAATTGCTTGTTCTTCAAATATGAGTGATCATGACCTATGAACATGGGTTCCAATTATCCCAAGCACCATGCTCCAACAACAACAACAAAAAACAGTTTAATTTTGTTTTATAGCTACATAACCAAACAATAAGGAAGCAAATACTTTTGTGAAGACATTAAGTATATAAAATATAACAAATTAGGATAAATATACAATAGGCTTTACACAGTATTTGTTGACTTCTGATTTGGTAGAAGTTAGAGTTCTGCTAAATCAATATATTCTCAAAGTATTGGTCTAAAAATGCCTGCCATAACAACATCAGGAAAATCCAATACCCACCTTTAACCATGAAGTATCACCCAAAATTGACCTCTGGCCTTCATGTGTACCTGTGTACACATGTACACAGAGAAAGAGGAAAGGAGAGAAAAGGGGAGAGAAACAGAGCAGAGGACAGAAACGGGAGAGGAACAGAGAGAGAGGAGACAGAACAAACACTATAGGGGCTATATAGCTTTGCTTCACACTATTTATCTATCATGAAAACTGAATATAGTCTGACCTCAGAATTATTTTAACTGGGCATATTGATTCCCATATTCTTGGTTTATATAATTGGATCTATCATCAGGATACCATATAGGATTATTAGCATAGCACCTAAAGGGCCACCAGCTCAGCTATCTCAGAAACCCCAGCTGATTTACAAGTATCCTTATATTTAATTATATTGTCAAAGTTGCAAGATTGGTGCCAGGAAGTGGAGTATCCACATCTTTACCATATGTGATGGTTTGAATGAAAATGACTACCACAGGCTCATAGGAAGTGGCACTATTAGGTGCTATGGCTGAGTACATGTGGCCTTATTGGAAGAAGTGTACTGTGGTACCACGTTCTGGCTCTCTGCTGTGGATGTCTAGTACACCACCAGGAGATAGCAGGGCAAAGTCTGAAATGGAGAATTCACAACTCACATTTCCCTTCAGGATGTCAGACTCTGCTACTGATTGGACCAGAAAAGGAAAACAGGATCCGGGATGAATGCTGTGGTTTGAGAGTTTCCTCTCTGGGTACCTAAATTCTACTGGTGTACTGCCTGGAGAGGAAGTCAGGAATGTCCCATTGGGGCTTCTACACACAAGACAAAAAGGGGAGAACAGAGGCTAGGTTGAGCAGATTGGAAGGGAGAATGTAGTACCAGAGGGGCGGAAGAAGTAAAAACACTTTCTTCAGAACTCTTAAAGTCATTGCTTGTTGAAGCGCAGGCCTTCCAGAGACAGGTAGGGAGTGGCTCCATTTCTAATGTTCTCAATTCTCTGTGACTCTTGGAGTTTGAGCTGATTCAGCCTGACCAGTTCTTATGCCTGTCTGGTAGTACAGCCCACTTAAATACAGTATGTCCCTGAGGATGGATATCTCTCCCTCTCCCTCTCCCTCTCCCTCTCCCTCTCCCTCTCCCTCTCCCTCTCCCAG
>NW_021604564.1:26681428-26693648 GCF_004785775.1 Grammomys surdaster | reverse complement strand
CTCTCCCTCTCCTCCCTCTCTCTCTCTCCCCTCTCTCTTCTTCCCACCAAGAAAATAATGAATTAAACCTCTGAACTGAATTTTAAGCTATCTCTAATTAAATATTTTCCTTTGTAAGAGTTTTGTGGTCATGGTGTATCTTCAGAGCAACACAAATCCTATTTGTACTACTATAAGAGGTCAGATCACACTTTTGTTTGGAAGAATTGAACTTGGGGAATGTGGATTAGAAAAGCAGATAAATTCTTTAAGGGAACATAATAGACCATACTAGTAGGGGCAGGGGCCTCTATGATAGTGGTGTTGAACTGTGTGGTCCAGCTCAGGAGGGTTCATAGGAGAATATTAATGTATGACCTAGAGATCTTTCTTACGATATTTTGGTGAATAACATGTCTGCTTTCTGAACTCATCCAAAAAGAAATCTGCCCAAAGCTAAATTTTAAGAATTATGGATTAATAGTATTGGCAGAAGACATTCCCATACAACCTACCAGTGACTTTGTTGTGTGACTATTCGTGGTCACTCTTTTGAAGATTTATAATAAAATGGAGTAAGCTGAACAAAGAAAAATACAAAATATCCAGTGAGAGGAAAAAAGGAACACCAAGAAATGTAAACAGATTTTAAAAGCCAGATGACACATGTAATAAAGAAAATGATGACCTGTGCACAAGATACCACCCAGGAAGGCTTTGAACTTGTGAAAAGAAATTGAAGAAAAGATAAAAGGAATTAAAGAAAAGCTAAGGAGCAGTCATTGGAGTGCACATCTTTTAATCACAGTACTCAGCACTTAGAGGATGGCAGGTCTGTGAGTTCAAGATCAGTCTGGTCTACAGAGTGGATTCCAGGACAGCTCAACTAAAACATTAAGAGGACCATGGAAAACAGAAAGCTAGTGAAAATGTGATTGGACAAGTACGGCATGTTCTAACCCCAACAAGCAACAGAACTTGGCAGCTTCAGCCAAGTGGTTCTGGATAGAGAGTAAAAAATAGAAGAAAAAGAAGTATGGAATCTCCTTTAAACACTGAGGCCAGGCCTATGTCAGGGATGTGTCTTCATGGAGGCCAGGTGAAACCATTGTGTGAAGCTGTGAAGGTAAATCCTAGATTGTTTTAGAGACTCCAAGATGTGGAAATGTCAAATCATGGGATACATGTACACGAAAGCTGCTAATTGTGAAAGAAACAAGTTTAAGACAAAGAAGTGTGCTGCAATCAACAAAGGTGAAAGAATTAGAAATATGAAGAACATTTTGACATCAGGAAGGAGAGCAAATTCTCACAGAAATAAAGAACAATGGCACAGTACATTCAAGACAATAGTAGCAAAAGCATGATATTTTTGGTCTGAAAATATATTAAATAAAGGGAAAATTCAAATGTTAACCATCAACAGCTGAGTTGATTTAGAGAAAGAACATAAGGAAGAAATTAAGACAAAGTATTGGTAATATAGAGTTAGAGGAGGAAAAAAGTAGTAAAGGAGACTTGGGATTTGTGCAACACAATGAAAAAATGAGCTCTGATGTGTGGTCAATTAAGATATAAGCAACCGAGGGTTTAAAGATACTGAAAGAAGCAGCAGATGCCATCTGTTTTGCAAAACATGCAAATATATTGCCATAGGAAGATTAGAGATCTCCAACCAGATTTGACACAAACAAAATCTCAGTGTTATCAACTTACAACATCAGACAGAGAAGATCCTGGAAGATGTGAAATAAAAGTAATAGAGTTTATGAAGAGGATCCAAAGGGGTCAACAATTAGGATGTTTGATAAATTAATTAATTAATTAATTAATTAATTAAAGAAAGTTGCTATTAGAGAAGGTTCAGGTTTCATAGGAATCTCAACAATTGTAAGTTCAAAAACATTATTTTCCTGTTAGACATTAATGCAAGTAAGTCCCAGAATAATCATGACAGATACAAAATTATATTTTAAAAGTAAGAAGTAAGGTAAGGATTCAAGTTGTGACAGAAGTAAACATATCCTGTGTTTACAGGGAAGTCAACACATTGGAGGTGTGGATAGAGAGATTCATGTAAGCTAGTTAAAGTATAATTAGAGTGACACTCTGCTCTCTCTCTTTCTCTCTCTCTCTCTCTCTCTCTCTCTCTCTCTCTCTCTCTCTCTCCCTCTCTCTCCCTGATTCCAAAATGATGTGCCAGAAAAATATAACTAAACCAATGTACAGTAGCATACAGTAAAATCATGCATTAATTTAGTATTTTTTTCAAGAAAACAAAGGTGGTTTTTACATAATGATGAAGATGAATTATAAATATATACTCAACACATTGCTACAGCAGTTTATACCAAAAACGTTTTCATAATTCAGAAGTACACAATATAATAACAGATGCTCACCAATGACAATCATATCAAGACAAAAATCAGCAAAGAAAGATGAAATCTTTACTACAATTTAGACAAAATAAGAAAGTAAACTTACATAGATATTTTATTTGTTGAAATCAGAATATACATTCTTATGAAGTACATGTAGAATGTGTGTATTCCATATTTTAGGCCCAAAGTTAGTTCTTAAAACTCATTGGAAAACTGAAATTATCCCATATGTCTTCCTAGACCACAGTGTCATGAAACCAGATAAAGAAGATAGCAGAGGAAGGGGATGAAAAAGAGGAGGCAAAGAAAGTAGAGGTAGACAGGAAAGAAGAAGGAGGAGAGAAAAAAAGGAGATGGTGAAGAGAAGGAGGAGGACAAAAAGGGGAGGAGGAAGGAGGAGCACAAAGCAGATGATGATGGGAAAGATGGAGAAGACAAGAAGAATAAGATTGGAAAATAAATGTGTCCACAAAAAATAAATACCTTGTTCCTTAGCAAACAATATGTCAAAAACAATACTCAGAGGAAATATTTGGAACCTGATAGCAGTGTATAGAAAAACAAACAAAACAAAAAAATTAGAATGTGTTGCAATGGGCTTTGAGAGTTTAAGGTAGTGTCTATTTCAAGGCAGAGGATTTTTTTTTACACCAAGTTCTAGAAAATGAAGGGAAACAGCTGGCCTGAAGCTAATAAAAAAGCAAAAATGTGCAGAGCAGAAATACAACAAACCGCAGAACAGCAAAACCGTTCAACAAAACTAGGGGACAGGACTTTGAAGGGTCATAGTTCACATATATTTGTCTAGATAAACAGAGGAGAGAAGTGTCAAAGTCAGAAATGAAATAAGACATTGAGGTGCTACCACAGAAAAACAAGTATCATTATATGCTATTATAAAAAATTAGACAATCGTTTGTTAAATAATCTGCAAGAGGTAGATGGATTCTGAAACAACATATCAACACTAAGATCTAAGGAATATAGTGTGGGGCTGGAGATATAGCTCAGTTTGTAAAGTGTTTGCCTAGTTTGCATTAAGCTCTGGATTCAATTCCCCTATGATAGCTACTCTTGGTTTTCAATTTGACTACAACTGAATTATCTATATCCCCAAAACAGAAGGTACACATGTGAGGGATTTCTACTTAATTTGAAAATGAAATATATATTTCTTATCTGTAACTTGGAAGTAAAAAATATACCTTAAAGCCATATCTAAGCTGGGCAGTGGGGGAAGCCAAGGAAGAAGCTGTTTACCCTTTGCTTTACAACTCTCTACTTGCTACCAAGTCCTCTCCTGCACTGGCATTAGAGACTACTTCTTCGGGAGTCCAGCATATACTGAAGAGTAACTGAAACATTAAGCTTTCTGGACTGAACAACTACCAGATTCTTGGACTTTCTATTCATAGCCATCCAGGTTGGATTAGCTAGGCTATTCTAATAAATTCTATGCCTATATAAAGAGATTCATTGTATAATTTGAATTACTTTAAAGAATCTGACTAATACATCCTTAAATTGCATAACCCAGGTATGCTGTTATATATCTGCAATTCCATTATTCAGAAAGTAGAGAAGTGAAGATGAGTCAAAGGTCATGTTTAGTTACTTGGGCTCTTCCAGGACCTCCTGACATACATTGTGAGACAATACCTCAAATATTAAAATCAGTCAATCAATCAGTCAATGCACTAGTCATTCATGAATCAAAAAAGGCAGAGAGAAAGAAGAAATAATGAAAAAAAGAATAGAATGAAAAGGTTAAGATAATCTTTTTAATAGATGGTTTAGATTTAAGGTGAATCAGATAATGTTTAAATCATGGAATCTGAAGATCTAAATTTGGCAGTGGCAAAATTATCTGGATTATTCTCAGCATCACCACTTAGCCTCACAATCAAAACAATGAATATAAATGTAAAAACACCATTACATTATAAAAATCAAGACAGTAAATTATAAACTAAGTGTCTTTGGAAAAACCAAAAATAAACAAAAACAAACAAACAATCAAAAAACTCGAAACCTTCAGTTTTATTCGTATTACTTCCTCAGACAACTTGATCCCCTAGGTGAAAAACAGTCCCTAAAACCACACAAACCTAAGCCCAGCAGTGTAACTGTGACTTTTTCCAGAACTGTTTGCACTAATGCCTCAGGAAGATAGACATCTTGGTTGTATTATCTGAAAAATGAAAGTGTCAAAGATGTGAACCAAAGTTTCCCTCTAGTCATATGATTTATTGCTTCTTTTGAAATCTATCTATTTTGTCACAACAGTTGAAAACACTTCTATATTTTCCTTGCTTTTAAGTGGTTGTGCCTGGGTTATATTTTCTTTCTCAGATTTTGTGAGGTGCCTTGTATTTGTTCCTTGCAAGATTCATACTCATACATGTATATACGATCAGCTTTGTTCACAATCACACAGGTCTGAGATAAAACTGAGATAGGATAATAAAATAGTGTTACATTCAAATGATCTAAATAAAGCATAAGATGAAGTACTGTGAGAAGACGTGCATAGCATGTACTTAACCCTGAGTCTGGTCCCCAACCACACATAAGACTAGTGTAGTGGTATATACCTTTAATCTCAGCACTCAGAAGTAGGAAACATAAAGATTGGAAGTTCAAGGTTATCTTTGGCTACATAGTGAATTCAAGAATAGCCTAGGCCTTGCAAACCCCTTTGTTAAAATATTTATAAGGCCACAAGGAATAATACATCTTGAAAACCAAGAAACATATCATGAAATACTCTGTGTAACAGTATTTGTGGTTCAGAAACATTTAAAACTCTTTAACATGGGAAAACTTGTTCTTTTTCATCTTCATATAAGTTTGAAAGAGATACTTTGATAATTAAACAATATGTTGTTTATCTGATTAATTAAATCTATGTCTTAAGATTATTATCAATAATTTGATGGTGTTCCTTACAACTCAATGATGAAAGAACATCTGAAAAAGCAGTGGAGCCTATTGTTCAATGATCACATACGAGTTTCTTTTATAGTAGACTGCCACTCTTTCTTTCCTTCCTATATTGTTTATAATTGTTACAGATTTTTCAACTTCCTCTTGTCAAACTACAGTCATAATATCTAACATAACAAAGACGTTAATGATTGTCATAGAAGGGATGTGCACACCTAAAGAGCCTTCTCTGGCTCTGTAGTTGTCTTGTGTCATCAATCAACTTTGATGTCTTTGTAAAAATTATACACAACAAAGGGTTTGAAACATCTGAACAATTTCCTTCTTGGTATTTTCAGCATTCAATATTGTGAAATCTTCAGTGTGAATGACTATGCTACTTCAGTATCTATCTGTGTTCGATGTCCAAGTCCCCTCTTCAGTCCATTCATGAAGAAATGAATCTCCAAACTTAATTTGTTATATACTTCATAAAACCTCCTCTAAGTATCCATTATCACATGTGGAGTCCTTCCAAAAAACAGATATTGATATGGAGTGCAGCATGCAAGAGAATTACAGTGGTGGGGAAAACGTGATGTCTCACCAATTAAGAGCATCCATTGCTATTATAAAAGAGACTTACCCACATAATAGCTCCTAGTCTTTTGTAACTCCAGTTCTAAAGGATCTGTCACCCTCTTTTGACCTAATTTGCAAGTTTAGAATTGCCACAGCCCTTCTATACTTAGAGAAGGGAGGAGATGTCAGGGACACCCCTGCTTACACACTGTAGGCCTAAAATCAGCCATAGGCCTAAAATCAGCAGTGGGCCTGTCATACATGTATACTAACACCAAGTCTTGGGTCTCAGTGGAAGAACATTGAAACAGATGGCTATAAGCTAATGTCAACAGGCAGCTTTTGTGGAAATTTATAAGCCTGAATGGTCATGGACCTTGTAAATAGGTAGCCTTGGCAGATAATACCAGGTTAGATGGGGACAAGCGAGTCATAGGCAGAGTCACGGTGACTTGTCCCTTGAACCTTCACCCAGCCGATACCTGGTTCTGAAGATATCTGTATTCCCCCTGAGCACCCACACTCCAGTGTCATTCCCCTCCCCACTTCCTACCTTTCTGTGATTATACCCCTGTGTGAATTAATTATGATTTGAGAAAAAAATTTAAAAAAGAAAAAAAAGAAATGTATTACATATAAAAAATGATGGAAAAATACAGACAATCATAAAATATTTTGTTTATACAGAGAAACAAGGTAGAAGTTTCCTGACAAACTACTGGAAATGAGTAAAATTGATCATGAACCATAGAAAATGGTTCACAAAATAAAAATATTTCCTTATTTTAACATTTCAAAATTGTTAGTCTTTATTTTATATTATGGAATAGGGCCACGTGTATTAGCATGGTAAATGTTACATAGTAACTTGAAAAAAACATATACTTTAATAGTTTGAGATTGCCAACTGCTTTTGGCAATCCAGTTATTTCCAGTTGACACTGTTAAATTCTTTTTTATGCTAGTTTTTTGTATAGCTTATCTACCTGTTATTGAAAAAAAGTCTTTATATTAAACTGAAGTAAAAGTGAAAATTATTTAGATTTTTCTCTTTGCTCATATATCTTTTGTGTTCTGCATTCAGCAACTGCTTGGTATGTGTTCATTAATATTTTGCCTGACTGGATAACAACATTAGTACATTCCTTGTTGCACTGCTATTTTAATTATCCTAATGTTAGCATTGCTATAGTTTTTCATTTCCTTTTATTAATGTTTGGATAATATGTTTCACACACACATGCACAATGTGTTTCATTTGGGCAAAGGCTTATGTGACTCAGTTACCTCTTAAGGTTTCTCCATAGCTAAAGCCAACCTTGAACTCCTGATTTTCCTCCCCAATACCTCCCAAGACCTAAGAAAACATTTATGAAACTTATGAATCATGGCAATCAGCTGCAAAGTTATCTGGATTCTATTTTCATATACCCATGTTTTTGAACATCACACACATACACACACACACACACATATTGTGGTGCTACTACTAAGTGTCATGTGACAGTGCTAAGTGTACAGAATTACTTAGCTTTGTGATGGCATTACTTTACAAATTCCACTGAAATGTACAAGGACATTTTTCCTTCTTTTCCTGCAAAATTCTGCATTTATAACACAATTATCTCAGAACATTTTCTTTGTTTAGCTGAATGACATCAATCAATGCTTCAGCTGTGCTTCAGTTCCCACAGCATCTCCTGGACCAGTGTGTATACACTCTGTCTTCTGCTCCTCCCTTATGGAAATGTTGCCTCTACCATATTTTTCCCATCTGTTGCTGTTTCCTCCACTGTTCCTTCAGCAGTGTCTGTCCGGAAACTTCCTTCTTTGTATCTAAGATGTGCCTTTCCTTTCATTCTTGTTATTTGTTCTCACTGCAAGTAGAAAGGTAAATTGTACAGCATTCTGTGATTTATTTCCTGCACTAAAAATAATAACAATGTTTTCTTCATTCTGCCATCCATGGAGTTGTAAAGATAAACCCCCATCACTAGAAGTTTAAGAGGTTTTCATTAACAAAACAAAAAGTTTTCTTCCTTATTTTTCCTTTTGTCTTTACCATTTTCTGTTGGATTTCTTAAATTTTTTTCAAAATGCGAATGAAGTCAGTTTTGTGAATTTATAAGCATATTTCATTTTTCAAATGTGGAAACAATACCGTAGTTTTTTTTTAAAGCTGTGATTAAAAAAAACTACTTCACAACAAACGCAATTTATAAAAGAAAACATTTAATTTGGGACTCACAATATCAAAGGGTTAGAGTTCATGACTAGTGTGCTAGAGAGCCTGGCAGGCAAGGAGGCAAGCAGGCAGGCAGGCAAGCGGGCAGGCAGGCAGGCAGGCCAGCGGGCAGGCAGGCAAGCGGGCAGGCAGGCAAGCGGGCAGGCAGGCAAGCAAGCAGGCAAGCAGATCAGCAGCCAGGCAGTGATTGAGTGTAGTTGAGAGCTCACATCCTTATCTGGAAACAAGAGGAAGAGAAAGCTGACTGGAAATGGAGTAGGAATTTATAATCTCAAAACCCACTCTGAGTAGAATACCTATAATATTTCCTCCAACAAGTTCATACCTTATAATCCTTCCCAAGTAGGTCCACCAATTGGAGACTAAGTAGTCAACTTCATGAGCCTATGTGGATTATTCTAACACCACAACTATATATAATTCTTGTGTCCTACTGGGACTGTGATTACCTAATTATAACCTAATTACACAGCCCTAAGCTCTATTCCCTATTTTCCATGTTTTGTCTTTAGTTTCATCTAATCTTTACTTTTGTATTCTGGATGCTGACACAATCATATATTTTTGTAATATCTGAGTATTTAGTACAGAAGAGATATCTGTATTTTTAAAGACAATATATAATACAAAGCAACAGGATAATTATATTTATAAGAGTAAAAGCCTTAGAAAATATCAGAAGTTAAAACAAAAGTCACTGCTAGTGATTTCATCAATTAAAAAGCAGGTAAATGGTAAGTATGATTTCAGAAATATTATGTGAAATAGTTAAAAAGTCCCTACCCAAAACACAACAAAGAATCAGAACATCTATTATTTTCTGATAGATTTTAGATGTTTATTTAAACATAAGCTATAGAGAATGGCAAATAAAACTTAAAATTAACTGAAAATACTCTCTTTGATATAACGGTAAGGTGAGAAGTGAAGGGAAAGAATCTGCTTAGGCTGGGCAGTGGAGGCGGAGGCACATGCACGCCTTTAATCCCAGCACTTGGGAGGCAGAGGCAGGCAGATTTCTGAGTTCAAGGCCAGCCTGGTCTACAGAGTGAGTTCCAGGACAGCCAGGGCTACACAGAGAAACCCTGTCTCGAAAAACAACAACAACAAAAAAATCTGCTTAGCAACTAAATTCACTTTAATTGTATTTTATAGATGATATTTTCTTTTGGTACAGGTTTGGTGCTCTGGAGACAGATGTTGGCATGAATTTTTTTCTAGAAAGCAGTAATTCAGAGAGGGATGTGTTTTCCATGCTGCTGTTCAAGGATATTGAATATTATTGGGTATATACACATTATTTACAGTTATAAAGAACAGACTACAATGGCTAAATAGAAACAAACCCCAAATGTAGCTACCTCTATGAAATACTATATGTATTTCAGCATGCTTACTCTTCCAATCATTGTTTACACACTGGATTGTATCTCAAATAGTGTCTCATTTTAACATCTTTACCAATTTTTTTCCACAGTACTTACTATTAAGTTTCTGTTATTTAAATCCTGGCTTTTGCTGCAGAATTTTAAATTTTTATTACTTTTAAAACTGTATCTAAATGTCTCTAAGCAAAATAATTTCAATAGGACTAAAATTATTTTAGAAAAAGTAGAAGCTCTTCAGATGAAGAGCCAACTCTCTTCGCACCATTTTCCACTGAAAAATTGTTCTGTCTCCTCAACTCAAATTCTCTCTCTCTCTCTCTCTCTCTCTCTCTCTCTCTCTCTCTCTCTGTGTGTGTGTGTGTGTGTGTGTGTGTGTGTAATAACCAAACACCCTCTGATACTGTGATAAAGAGAAAATGGTATCTATTCTAGGGAATCACTCATAAAATGTAACACGATAGATGTTCCTGTGACAAGATTGTGTTATTTGTTTGGAGCTGGCAAGTTAAAACAGGGCAGCACATCTTTGGAGCAAAGCATTCACACAGAAAATGAGGTGCACTAGAGATCCCTATGCCTCATGCCTACTCTGTCTAATTCTGCCAGTCTTGTTGGTATCCAGAGTATTTGATTTCATACAGCAATCGGACAGACAGAACTCAAATCATATTACAGAATCCTTCACACTTTGTTGCCACCTTCGCCTAATTTTCTGTAAAATAAAAAATACCTTTTTCTTTTCTCATGTATTCTCAAATTATGCAAAAATCAGCAGCTTGCTATTGATAACATATCATATTTTCCACACGTATGTCTTTTAGGGGATGAGCATTTAAACAACTAAAGTAATTGCAGGTTGCAGGCCTGCTCTGGTACTCTTACACTTTTGTGGTGTATGCATTTACATATTAAGAATATCCTTAAAAGAGTCAGAATTCCACGCATATGTTAAAGGTGTGTGGTTTCTTATTGTGTTCCAATGAGGTGATGCAGTTTGTTTCATAATTTTGTAAACCCATTTGCAATAGGGTACATCTTTAATTAATTATGATTAAATTTTAAATAACTGGATGTGGTGTGTATATGTGTGTATGCATGTGTATGCATATGTGTGTTTGCACTTTGAAATATAAAATTGAGAACTTAGTACTTTTCTATTTTTTAGTACTTTTCTACTTTCAATCTTCTAGTCCAATGTTATATGAAATTATTCTTAATTCTTACTACATAAATGAATTAATAATTATGGGAATGAGACACTCTGTCACCTATGAAAATCCCCATAGAAGGATGATTCAAGTACACTAGATTACTCAATTACATATGACCGTTTTCTCATTAAACAGTTTATGAATATGAGAGGATATGGCAAATAATTAAATTAGTAAGTTTAAAAGTAAAATATATAGTTGTGATTTGCTGTAAAAAAGAATCATTCTGCCTGTATTCATTGCTGTCAGTGTGCAGCTATTGAGCTGAATCACATATATATTGGTGTTTGCCAATAACTTGGTTTCTTTTGCTATATCCTAAAACTGCTGAATGCAGTTCATCTTATATTCGTATCTCACTATATAATGTCTCCAATATGGAATAGAGGCATTGTTTTACATTTGTTTACTTGGTATTTATTGTTCTGTTATTTGGGAGGGCGGGAGGCTGGATTTTTCCAAATATGCAGAACACAGAAGCAAGTGGATCTCTGAGTTTGAGGAAAACTTGTTCTACAAAGCAAGTTCTAGAACACCCAGCATAGAAATGCTGTCTAGAAAAACTAGAATTAAAAAAAAAAAACGTTTTGGGCCTTTATGTAAATATTTTCACATATATAGCTGTGTCCTCACCTGGCTTTGCAGAGGTGTGTGGTTGATAGTGATGCTCATCTTAGATGATCTTTTCATCTTTTATTTCTTGTTGTTGGTAATGCTTTTGATTCATGAAAATTTGTAGGCAAAAATTAATTACATAGTAAAATTGGTAATTCTGCACTTTGTCTTGCACTTGTAATGTTACAATGTGAAAGGTCCCAAAAGGACCAATTATGGAATGCAGAAATGTTGTGCAAGATTGTAAAGTCCTGTGTCTCTGCCTCTGTGGTGTTGTCATTGCAATAAAGCAGTTTACTTGAGATGTCTCAAACAGTACACAAGTTGGAAATTCTGTTCACATTGTACAAAATTATGCCCTACATGAGAAAACCTGTGCCTATAACTCATCATCAAGTGAGAAGTCTTTGCTAAGTGAGTTTCATGACCTCTAGATCAAAGTCTAAGATATAATCATTATTCTAGAGCGGTAGTTTTCAACCTTCCTAATGCTCTGACCCTTTAACATAGTTCTCCATATTGTGGTGATCCCCAACCACAAAATTATTTTTGTTGTTACTTCTTACCTGTAATTTTGATACTGTTATGAACTATAGTGTAAATACTTTTGAAGATAGGGGGTTGCCAATGGGGTTTCAAACCACAAGTTAAAAACAACTGCTTTGGAATTATTTAATATAGCCAAGAAGTTTGCAGTTGTATTTTCGTCTAACACATTTTTTAGGCCTATTGTGCTCTCTCAAACTATCATAGTAAATTATGTGAAAGTCCATCACTAACTGTCATATTTTGAAGACTTGTAAGAAATTGTATTTTTAAATCCCAAATGACATTTTACAAATGCCACAGTTTTTATTTCTTTTAAACCTATGACTAGAGGCTAAAATTTTC
>NW_021604564.1:26666845-26681028 GCF_004785775.1 Grammomys surdaster | reverse complement strand
GCTGGCTATAGCACTAGGCAGAGCTGTCAGTGTACTTTACCAGAACAGCACAGTAGGAGCTTGCCCTGGTTGAGGGTGCATAGGTAAGACAACCCAGAGAACATTAGGGAAGGAAAGCTGACCCCACAAGTGGGTGGAGAGGATGACTTCTGCTCACTTCCCCCTCAATCCCTAAGGAAGTTGGGAGAACTGACCCTGGGATCATCAGAGTGGGTGAGTTGGCCATGCCTTTTGTAGCTAGTGTTCAGGAAAATAGGTCCTGAATCTCTCCTAGGCAATACAGTAGGACTGGCCATAGTTAAGACTGCATGGATGAGCCAACCAAGAGGCAAGATTGGGAGAGAGCTTTTCCTGCTGCTAGTATGCCATGAGGTGGCATGGGTACAGGGTGCTGACCCCTCCCTTATTCAATGCAAGCAGAACCAAGGAGAGCTGGTCCTGGAGGTAGAAATAAGGTAGAGCAGGCAAACTGACCATCTCTGCTGTCACTCAGGGCCAGATCTAAGGCTCTACTGGCTCACCCCAAAATCTATATCATCTGTTAATGGTTGGGATAAGTGAAAAGACCAGTCCTGCTGTTTCAAAGCTGCAGGATATCTGTAACACAGAGCAACAACAGGATAATTGGGAGAAGTCCTGTAAAGGAGCCAATATTGATTTATGGTCACAGAAGCCAAAGATCTTGAACAAAACCTATTGCAATGATCATTTGCAAGTAAAGATGTGTGGACAGAGGCACACACTGGATATTCTGTGATATAATACAGTTTCCATGATGAGATGGTTTTTTATGTTTCATGTTTTGTTTTATTTTGGTGTGTGTGTGTGTGTGTGTGTGTGTATGTTATTTGGGGGGTAGTTTATAAGGGTGAAGGATGGATGTAAGGAGACAAGGAGATGAGTGGAACTGGGATATATGGTGTGAAACTCACAAGGAATGAATAAAAAGTTAAAAAGAAAAAAATAAGAATTTCACAGGCACAAATGCATCATAGTATTCACTTCCTACTTATCCCAGTCAGATTTATCAACCATAGATAGTTTCTGCTTATCTGCATCTTTAATCACTTCATACAAGATTCTAGGTAAGAACAAAGCTGAAGGTACACAGTATGTACCCATTGAAGCACTTTAATAGATTTACTTGAAATGACAAGGGAAACCTCTTATCGCAGAAGAAAAGAAAATGAAAACTAGTCCAGTGCAACCTCATTTTCATACAAGAGATTTTTAATATTCTAAACCTAATACTCTACATGACTAATGAAGTAACTGTGTCTCTATTGAAGAAATATGTCATATGGTGATCTTAAACAAACATGATGAATGTCAGTGTCCCTATACAGCCTACTGTTTCTTTAAAAAAGTGAAGAAAATGTTTAAAAGTCCCTGAGTCTCCTCCAGGTTTCCCAGCAACACATAAAAGCCTGCTTGTGCTGCTTGCACCATGATCTAAATAGATGGGTAGAAGAACATTCGACCATGTGGAACTGAAATATTCATGAGCTACTCAGAGAACAATGAAACTAAATATCTTCAGATGTCCTGGAGGAACTAGAGTCAAGGAAACACAAGAATAATGAGACACCATTCTATTTTAAACTTTTTTTCGTTTCTGCTTTTTTTCCCATTAGATGATAAGTTAATCTTGCCATCGTAAGTATAGGATATGACAAGCTTACTAGGCTATGATTAAAAATTGTCTAAAGCCTATGACCCGCTTTAATGCCACACATTGTGTTCTATGCGGACCATGGAAACTTAATTTGGATTGAAGAGTTTAATAACATGCAAGAATTGTGGACACAATTTTCTTCATCTGGATACACACTGTAGACTATCTTAGGGTACATGTCTATGTAATTTTCTTTTATAGACTATGCACCATGAATTCTACTAAAACAATAGGATACTCTTATATTTGACATTTTAATACAGATATTCATTAAACATATTCTTCAAAATAACTATTATTTATTTAGTGGTTTCTATGTTGAACTACAACTCTGCTTCCATGTTTAGTCATCTATGTAGTTTTAAAGATTACCTACTGAAAATAACAACCATATAACAAAAAATGCGTAAAGATAGTTTTGATTACTGGTAAGGTTAAGTTAGATGACAGTTCTCTATCAAATGTGATTTTAGGTTCAATTTTGTCTACCTAAAAACCTATGTTTTTATGTGCTCAGTGACAGAAACATATTAGAACATAAAACTATTCATCTCATAATTAAACAAATTTATGAGTCTTTGCTCTTCACACCCATCTACTTTCAATTCTTCCTAATTCTTAAAATCTTTCGCTCTGCTTTACACTTTCTATAGTTACTTCAGATCTAGAAGCAATATGTAGCCCCAGTTAGGAATTCTTCACCCCAACTTTCCTTCATCTACTGGTTTCTTTCCTCAGCTAAGCTACAATGGTCCCTATCTATGAACCTAGTATATCATTATTCATGTATTGTCCATAACCCACATTTTATCTCAGCATATCTGTATCCTGTTTCCTAACTCCAAAAATGTAAACAGCTTGTAATGTACCTAGGGATGATTTCCTGTGACATTACTGCAATTCTTAATGCCCTTCACTCTTGGCTATCTTCTTATGGACATGCAAATAGACAATTGCTATAAAGTAAAAGAAAGAGTCTTCTTCCTTTTAACAGAGAGGGAAAATTGTTTTTCTTCATAAAGTAAAGGACAGTATCTATTACACATGTGGAAATATTTACTTTATTTATTTATTTATTTATTTATTTATTTATTTACACTCCAGATTTTAACCCCTCCTGGTCCACCCTCTGACTGTTCCACATCCCATAGCTCCTTCCCGCACCCCTGTCTCCATGAGGATATCCCCAACACCCACCTACCCCCATCCTACCAGACCTGTAAACTTCATGGGGTCTCCAGTGTCTTGAGGTTTAGGTCCATCTTCTCTGAACGAACCCAGACCAGTCTGTCCTCTGCTGTATATGTGTTGGGGGCTTTATATCAGCTGGTATATGCTGCCTGGTTGGTGGTCCAGTGTCTGCTAGATCTCAGGAATTCAGGTTACTTGAGACTTCTGGTCTTTCTACAGGGTTGCTCTCTTCTTCACCCCTTTCCAGCTTTTCTCTAATTCAACCACAGGGGTCACCAGTTGTTGTTCATTGGTTGAGGGTAAATATCTGCCTCTGACTCTTTCAACTGGTTTTTGTGTCTTTCAGAGGGCAGTCATGGCAAGGATGTGGAGAAAGAGGAACATCCCTCCATATCTGGTGGGATTGCACAACTGTTACAACCACCATGCCACAGGGCACATGTTCCACCATGTTCATAGCAGCCTTGTTTGTGATAGTCAGAAGCTAGAAACAACCTAGATACCCCAGGACAAAAGAATGGATACAGAAATGTGGAAAATATTTGTAAGCATCCACCTGACAAATGTACAATTTTCTAAGCATAGGGTCACTAGACAGTGACACATAAACTCGATTAGTGTCTGCTTCTGAATTGTAGTCATGGGACTTAGGGAGCCTAAAATGTGTTGGAACAGTGAAGGTACTGTGGTCTGTCTTCTGAGAGTATTAATATAATATAATATAATATAATATAATATAATATAATATAATGTAATGTAATGTAATGTAATGTAATATAATATAATAATAATATTAATATTTCATCTCAGATACAGGAGCCTCATGACTTCTGGCTTCAACCTACAGCCATGAAGCTGCCACAGTGTCTACACATACTACATCAATACATCAGCACATAGCAGTAAAATCTTCGTCCTTCACAATCCTTTGTTGTCATCGTTCTAGTACAATTCCAATTAGTAGCCCTGTTGTTTTACCGTTCTCAAATCACCACTTGCATTTTCTGCAGTTTTATCACATATATTGCACACTCTTTATTACACTTCTTTGCACTGTGAGACAAGTTGCCAATAGTGAACCTGTATCTGCTAGATATCATTTTTTGAGGATATTGGCCATCCTCATTTTCTTTACTTACCATTGTTCTACCTTAATACTCATGTACAATACTCATACCTCTATTTAGGTATATGACCCGACCTGTGGGTCCTAGTTATTCGTGGGGGCGAGGAGGACCGCAACCTGAAAAAGAACGGGCGGGAGAGAAGAACGGACTCAAGAAAGCATTTGCTTGTCAAGAGTCGTGTATTTGAATGTGAAATGCTTTTTTATAGTATGCTTTACAAGGGGAGGGTGTAAGAGGGGCCAGGTGGTGGAAAAATACAGAATCTTCATGGCCTGTGCCCTGAAACATTTCATGGTCTATATGGTACACTGCCTTGAATTATGATCTACCTGCTATTCTTCAGAAGATATGGTACACTGCTTTGAGTTATGGTCTCCCTGCTATTCTTCAGAAGATATTGTACACTCCTTTGAGTCTATCTGCAGCTGCCAGGCAGGATCTTGTGGTTGCCAAGCTGCAGGGGTTATTGTGCAGGTGGGGAAATGTAAGGGGTGAGGGTAAGGGCAAGGGTCCTGCCTTCTGGCAGGTATAAGTTTATAAGTATTTTTTTCATTGTTGCTAGTGTTAACATATTTATGAGACACTTACTCAATTTTATATTTCTCTATAAATGTCCAGTCTAATCCATACTCTGAATGTTCATCTCTTTATAAAGTCTTGAAAGGTATTCCTCCTAATACTGGGAGCCTTCCTATAGCACCCTAAATTTATATGATATATACATATCGCTGTCCTTGTAAATTTATTATTTTCCTTTTGAGGCTCTCACACTGTCTCAATATCTATACAAGAAGAGTAACCTAAGAATTCAGATTTAGTTACCCATTTTTACTCACTTATTTTCTCCATTAAACTAAAACTCTACAATGACATTTGTTCTTGTGTCATAGTGTGATATCACTTACCTCAACACTAAGCAAGCACAGGGATTGAATCTGTTTCCATAGAATAATTTTATAAAAAAAAATTGGTAGTAGTTAAACATTACATTTTATAATATCATCACTGTTCTTATTGATAAATGTTACCCACTCCCTCATACTGATACAATGTTGAATGATGCAGAAAATCTGTTCTAGAGACAAGACAATGCCAGTCATGGCTTGTATACCACTCTCATCTGAACTTCTTCCCTGTAACATAAGCTGCAGTTTCTGCAGATCTCAAAGTTTTACTAAAAACCTTACATAGTTCAATCAATAAATTATATTCCAGTATCAAGAATATTTATGTTTCTATATTAAAATGCTATATGGCTATTATTTACAGAATTACAATCTGTTCAAGATAAATATATAAATATATTAGCCACAGAGGTTTAGAAATGTGCAACACTGTTTTAAATGCAACACAAAGAACATGAGTTCTAGTAGTTAACTGTAAAGGAAGATATATTGTATAGGAAATCCCAGACATTCTTTAACATTTTATAGTTAATAATACATTAAAGCAAAAAATAACTTAGGCAAGCACTGAGAAGAGTACTTATACCTTCTGATAATTATGCATTATTTAAAATAAATCCCCATTTTATAATGCACAGTATTTAATATAACCTTACTTTGCTCAGAAAATGAAATGAGAGATCATCTACTTTCTTTTCCTAAATTGTAGCTTTTTAAAAGGAGCTATAAACAGGCCTAATGAAAGTCATATAATGGGAGTCACCATTCCTAGTCTATATCAATCATTAAGACTTCACTTATGGCAGCATAGGCTATCACAGAAACATATGCAATCCCAGTGCCTGAATATTCAGAAGAGTAAATCAGTACTAGTGTCTGCTATTGTAACTTACAATGCAGCAAATAGTATATGTAATGTGATATATGATATAATATAATTATTAATATAATTTATTTATACATATATAAAGCCATTGTGTGTGTGTGTGTGTGTGTGTGTGTGTGTGTATGTGTATAACTATTCTCTTGGGTAAATAAGATGCTGATAGAATACCGTTGGGTTAGCAGTGTCACATCAGAAGAAAATCAATTGAAAGTGAGTGGTTCATTATTAATGCTGAAGTTTATTTTCCAAAATTCATGGACATTCTCTTACATTTGTAAAAGATCCAAAGACAGTTAATTTTACCAAATTATCAACTATTGTATTAGGAGGGACAGTGTGTAAATAACTTCCTCAGAAAAACAGTAATGATGAAATTCTCAAATACTTTGCATAAAAATTAAAATATTTTAAATGTCTAGGGTAAGGACTTGGATGATAGCTTAATGTATAAAATACTTGTTATACAAGCAAGTAGCCCTGAGTTATGATAGTCCTACCCAGTTAGAATACTGGGCATTATCACTGTGTACACCAGTAATTACATCCCTGGGGATGGATAACAAACTGTGGCTTACACTTGGTCGTAAAACACCAGCCACATCACTGAGTTCCAGACTCAAGGACACCCTCTTGAGAAAAACAGAAAACAATAAAAACCCATGAACACATGGAATTAAGTACTTGCACACATAGATGAGCATCCACATGGGCATGTACACATGCACACAAACACACACAGACACACACACAGAATTTTTAATATATCAGCCAAATTTCACAAAACCACTCAAAAAGTGAGATATGGTAAATTTTATGAACATTTTTTGAATCAGAAAATTTCACATGATATTTAATTGTTTACTTTTTAATTTTTAGGTTTTTTATTGAATATATTTCGAACACTACATTAAATCACATTCAAATCTCAGATATTTTAGTTCCCCAATTGTATGGAAATTCAATGCTGCTTCAGTAGTTAAATGTAAACTGAGTTCTACAACATGGAAATCAATGTATAACAACAGTAAGAAGTTGTGTACTTCACAAAAGAACATTGAAACCCCCAAGAAAAATATAAGCAGGAACCAGTAAATGAATTTCTGTTACAAAATGGCTTTTGTTATGCCAGACTTTACAGTTCCATCAGGAATTACCTACATCATCTTCTATAGTGGGTGTCCTCTACATGACTCTTGAAGTGTTTAGCAGCCACTTGAACAAGAAATGTGCTGAAGAACAAGTACTGGTATTCATCTTAAAACTCAGCCTCCATGTTTATTAGCAAAGCACACAGTGGACTTGCATCATAATTATGTCTGAATGTGAATTAAAAACTCACAAGCTTGAATTTAAGATTCAAATTAACGTCTCTAAAAATTTCCTTTGATTAAAATAAAAATACACATTTCAAATAAGCTTCTTATATTACTTTAATAAAGTGTATGGAAGTAACTGAAGTATATGTATTGCATGAGTTGGTATGGTGAGAACATGAATACCCTAAGCTAAGACTCATTGGTTGAAGTTGAAACAAACAAACAAACAAAAAGAAATGAATCCAAACTTACACTACTCATTGTATCAAAAGTACTTCCTTCCATTTTATGAGTGATCACAATCAACCAAAAATATCACCATATCCTTATCTCTGGTTTACAATTTATATAGATGTGGCACATAAAGGTCGTAAAAACAGTATCCTTTGATAAAGTACAAACACTAACTTATAAAATTAAACAAAAGAACTATCAACTTGCAGAAGTGTATTTTGCAATGTTAGAAACTCGTGACATGAAAAATACCTGGTAGAAACCCATTTTAAATATCTTTACATTGACTCAAACTATATCATATTTTTTATATAATACAATGCACATCACTTATCCTGCAATGTAATATACTGTAATATACAGACCCCCCTCTCTGTGTGTATGTGTGTGTATGTTTATGTGTGTTTGCATGTATTTGTGTGTGTACATGTGTGTCTGTATGTGTGTACATGCACATATATGTTTCTATAGGTATTTGAAGGTCATACATGTACATGCATGTGAAGGTCAAAGTACAACATCATGTGTCATTCTTCCTCACGCATAGACACTGGTTTTTGAGACAATGTTTTTTCACTAGTCTAGGATTTCCCTGATTAGGATAAGCTCTGGCCTGCAAGCCTCTAAAACTTTATTGACTGAGCCTCCCTCAAAGGCTAATAGCATATTTTTACATTCCTAGCATATGCTAATAAATGCTATCAGTACAGTTTAAGGTATACATATTATACATTCTATTATTTGTACCAAACTCCACTATCACCCAAGACTAAAGCTGTTTTAAAGATATATTTATTAATTTTCAGTATGTCAGTTTTATGTGTAGACTAACCTCTACCATGTCAATATTGTATAATCAATGTGTGATTGTAATCAATGTGTAGTTCTACACTAGTTTTAGCAAACTGGCCAGATGAAAGAGAGTTTCTTACAGAAAACTAATTCTACAACATATACTTCTATATATGTACATAAAAACACATGTGAGCATACTGTGATATCTATCTTTTCAGTAATCAATTTATCTACCCATAGTTTTAAGATTGCTATACCATTTTAGGTCCAGCTATACAATAGTCTTTATAAAATTCTTTCTTTGGATAAGCCACAAGCTGGGAGCCTAGAGGTTGTTTTGACATGAAGAACAATGTGGACTCTTTAGCTTCAGCAAAACATGTGTTATATCTGAAGAGGAAACAGTTTTGTCAAAGGAATCATGACAGGTTTTAGTTTAAAAATAATACAAAATAACCAATGCAGTAAGACAGAAGTCTAAACATTTTTTATGAGTCATAAGTGTATCCAAGTGAAATAGTCCAGCGTATGATTATACGAAAGTTAGTCAGCTGTACTCTAGAATTTGAATAATGATTCACTGTATTTCTCTGGACTTTAAGCTTTATACTACCTTTGGGAAGAGGGCATCAGTTTCTCTAGCAAGACAGGTATAACTAATCACTTACTAAACCAATCAGTTTTAAATGCCTGCAAACATATTTTAACAGACAATCAGAATAATTGTTTTATGTGACATTATTTTATGACAACTATGCAGCTACCAAAAAATCTGGGTAATTTGTGAACACAGAAATTGGTCATAATTCTACCAATAAGGACCCAAAAATTAAGGCACAAAATGATCTGGTGTCAAGTTAGGGTCAACTTCCATGTTTTCCAACATATTTTATAATTGTGTCCTCATTTGATCCAGAGACCTCTTTTATAGATGTCTTAATCTCATTACTTAAGGCTCTTTCTTCTTGATCTAATCACCTTTAGAGAGCCTACTCCATGCTTTTATTCCCTGACATCTAAAGATCAAATCTTACGCTGTCATTTTCCTTGTAACTAAAAGACCACATCTAAATCCTCTCATTGGTACTTAATCAATTGAGGAATTTGGGGGGACAAGTCACATGATAGTTCTTGAGCTTGTTATGACTGCTATGCTTAAAACAATTTTATGCAAATGTGATTAATATGAAAACATAATTACTTTCCATTGGACTTAGGTAACAAATATTAGAAAATATTACCTCGAAGAGCCAAATCAGGTTATGTTTATTTGAACTAAATTATGATAAACTAGACAAAACAAAATAATTCAACTCAGTATTCTAGCAGAACTAAGGTTTGAGATTAAGTATGGTATTATGAGAGGGATCCTAGCTCACCACCGTAACCAGAGGTCTGGGTGCCGCTAAGATGAGCAAGTAAGTGGCAGAAAGATGGGCTAGAAAGAGAAACTGAAGGGTATGTACACTATGAAGAGAGTCATACCGAGAGATGTGAGGGCAGTGAGGAACAACTGGATGTGTGTAACTGTACTACTACTTGAGATGTTGGTGAGGTCTTGGCCATGCTTCCACCAAGGACCATGTCTGGGTCTATGGCCCTTCAGCAGCAGGTGTCTGTATCGATGTACATTCCATACCCCATGTTACTACCTAAAGCCATGCATATTCCCTGGTCCGAGATGGCTCCTGTGACCATACTGATATCCAATTAATACATAGAGTTGGTCGGGCCCCTCACCTGTGCTGCTTAGAAGAGACGGACAAGAAGGTTTGAGAACAGGAGCACTGACCCCATCTCTCATTGGCATAGCACTTAGTAAAGTGTCTGCCCCCTGTGTCTTGCCTGACCAGCATAGGAAAGCTGGCCCAGTTGGCATGAGCATGAGAGGTCTGGTTGTCTGACCAACCAAGCTACCAACCATGCTCATCCCAATTTCTACCACATCAATGAACTGCTAGAATGAGTGGAGGGGCAGGTCCTGCAAAACCAAAGCTGCAGAAGCTATATGACACAGGGCAACAAAATGATACCAGAGAAGAGTCTCATTGAGGATCTAGAATTGATAGGAGAGAAACCAGAGGCCTCCAACCACACAGATGACTCAAATAAAAAATTGCAAGTAAAGCTGTTTGTGGAAACGAGTATAATATGTGCCATACCGTGACACATCCCAACTTTCACATCAAATTTATTTGTTGTTGTTGCTTCATTTTCTTTTGTTTTGTTTGGTGTGGGAAGTTTCGAGGGCAGAAGGGAAATTGGGAGGGTTAGGAAATGTGGTATTGAAGTGCATGATGTGAAATTCACAAAGAATTACTAACATTTTTGAATGGTATCACAAGAGCTGATTTCTTTTTAATATCCCCTAAACTGAAGTTCAGGACTAACTCTGAGACTGTGATTAGCTGATGTGTCATTTCACTTCCTATGACCTGGCAGCAAGCACATAATGAGGAAAAAGATGTCAGAAATCGGAGGCTTTGTCACATATTGAGGAGGACACTCATTGTAATCTTCTGTTTTGTTTTCAACAGGGCTTTTCTTATGCAGTAATGTCTCTCAGGATGTATTCATTGATGTGTGGCTGCCTGCCTCTTCCAAACTGAGCAGGATTTTGATAGCTCTGCAGAATCCTAAAACGTCAGAGCACTTGGTTTCAATACAATTCTGTTTTGATCATGTAACTCATATGATTTGGTTTCTCCCATCATTTAATGTGTGCATTATAAATTCAAATTCTTTATTTGATTTAATCATGCAATCTGTCAGCATAAACACTTCCCATTACTTCCCAGTAATTGTACCCTTAGATTAAATCAGATCATCCATTTCTCTGTTCTTGATTATTCTTTACCAATCTACCCATAGATATTTTAACCACATGCCATTAATATGAGAAGGTCTCCTTTTCATAAAACAGGGAGAAGGAGCTGTAAGATGTAATCTTGTTTGTATTACTTAACTCAATTATTCTCAGATTTAATTCTGTGTATACAATGTATCTCAAAATGAAACAGCTATGTAAATATTCTGTGATGTACAGTGTCCTTTATGTAATTATTTATCTAATAAAAGCAATGATGAAAATAAATATTAAATGGGAATCATCTCTTTTCTGTTCTGTAGATATCATATATATTTATCATGTCGATAAACATTTCCATGGTGCCCTATTTATGATATGTACAGTTCAACTTGTAGATTTTGAATCTACAAAGAGCAATAAACTAAACAGGGATAATTACATATGTTTTTCTTGTTATAAAACCATTGTTAGGTGGGGAACACTAGTGTTTGTATCTCATCAAAATAGAATATCATTTATTTTTTTCCTAGATCCTATATCATATTCTGTTCAAGACATTCAGCACAAGATAATAGCTGATACTAGAAATAGTGGATGTTCCCATAAGAAAACCTACAGCATCAAGTAATCTAGGCTCATAGGTTCTCACAGAGACTGAATCAGTAACCAAAGAGCACATCTATGAAAGACCTGGGCCTCTTGTACATGTGTGGCAGACAGTCTTGACACAGGAACCCTGACACCTAGAACAGGGGCTGTCAGCATTGAACCCCTTTCACCTGCATAGGTTTTCTTGTCTAGTCTCGGTGGCAGCAGAGGTAACTGATCCTACTGCAGCTTGACATGTATGCGGGTTTGAATATGGTTAGCCCACAGAGTAGCACTATTTGTAGGTGTTTAGGAGGAAGTGTGTCACTGAAAGTGTGGGCTTTAAGCTGCCTGGAAGCCAATCATCTCCTGTTTGCCTTTTGAGCAAGACATTGAACTATCAGTTTCTCTAGCATCATGCCTACCAGGACCCTGCCATACTTCCTGTCATGATGATAATGAACTGAATCTCTGAACCTGTATGCCAGACACTAGTAAATGCTGTCTTTTATAAGAGTTGCTTTGGTCATGGTGTCTGTTCACAATAATGGAAACCTTAACTAAGACAACATGCCAGGGTAGGTTGATATTCATGGGAGAAGGAAATAGGGGAGCAAGGTGGAAGGGAGAGATTGTCAGGAAAGAAGGGATGGAAGGGAGGCTGCCTTTGAGATGTACAGTAGCTTAATATATTAATAAGAAAAAGGATGAATTATATTTATATATATATATAATATTCATATATTATATAAATATATAGTATCTACATGAATATATTTTTAAAATTAAAATAATAAACCCTATAAAGACTGAAAGAAAAATAAAAAGAATGCTCAGGCTGTGTTCTATAGTACTCCCCAGCAACACAAATGTCAAACATAACTAATCAGCCAGAAATCTTACCTAGTAATAACCTTTCTTAACATAGCATTCCAGTCATACTACTATTCAGCTAAATTTGGCACAAATCCTATTTGTCTATTTAGCCTTAAGATGAAGGTCATTTAAGACAACACTGTTGGAAGCAATGAGAAGCAAGAGAAAATGTGTGGGCCCAGGACTTCAAATCTCACCTCTGGTACTAAATTGGCTGTGTGAGTTTGTTAGATCAATTTGCAAATACTCTCTCTGTCTTGTTTTGCTCCCTTTTTAAGCAGGTTATAATTTTAACAAGATTACTGTGGAGAAAAAAAAAAATAATGTCCAAGACCAATAAAAGAGAAAAAAGGAAAGAAGAGAAAAGAAAAGAAAAGAAAAGAAAAGAAAAATATTGGATGTCCTTTTTTATACCTGCTATACTAAAAATAAATGCTATTACCATTTTAAGCATTATTTTATTTATCATTTTTTTATTTTATGCAATTATAGACAGTAATTGATGCAATTGGTTACAAATTATGTTTATAATCTTGACAAATTAAATGGTTTTGTTTATCACCTGAAGTATTTAAGTATATACAAGTATATAGTATGTATATATTTCAAACTATGTTTTTCATATGCTTTTTTAAATATGAAAGTAAGAACTTAGATAATAAGCATTCTAAAATCTCATGATTTTTTCACTTATATACAAATACTACTCAGTGATTATTGGTTAACATGTTGGCCTAAAATGAATTCTATTGTTAATATTTTACTTAGAGTATTTGCTGCAAATTTATTAGCAAACAGAGGGATATTCTTTCCATGCCACTATAAAAAGGGAACAGGTAGTCTAATTTTAATGAATTTTTCACTACAATTAGTCACAGAAAAGCACTAAATGCATGTCTATGTCCTTAATCTTTGATTATATAAATGTAAATAATCTGGAGTGTGCAATGTTCTTGTAGTATGTATATCTAGTAAGGATGAAGTTAAAAATGGTTGATGTTTTAGTTACATAAAACAGCTGAAAATTAGAATATTTAAACAGAAATATGTATCTAGATGTGAGAAGTAGATTTTCACTTAGCAATAATTATAGCATTTTATAAGTATACCAGAGAATGCTGTCATTGTAAGTCAGAAAGTATCTGTAGTCTTAATGTTTCTTGTACGTATGATGTATGTATACACATGTGCTCATGTGTGTTCATATGTGTGTAGGTACATGTCCATGTGTGTATACCTGTGTGCAATGACCAGAAGCTAATGTAAAGCATTTTGTTGCAAATTTAAGATGTTTGGTAACAATGCATTATGATAAGAATATTTTAAGAGACTGGATATTTTACTATACCTCACAGCAGGAGTTAATACTATATCTTGAAATCACTTAAGATTTATGGCTGATATTCTACTATATATTCAACCTATTTGTTTTATATTTTCTTAATAGAACAACGCAATAATCAACTTTTCCTTGGTTAATTCTGCAGACCCATACTCACAGACTCCGGCTTACAGAGCCAAACAGTGACACTCCTTTTATTCTCCACTCCTGTATTCATATTAGTTAAATTTACAAATATTGAAATTGTTCATAATTATATATCTTTATTCAGTCTTGTTTTCAGATTATCCAACATAATGATAGTATGATACCACTAGGAAACATGGGACTCAAGGATTGAAGTCTGAAATCAAGACATTGGCCTAGCCATAGTCTCTCTTTTAAAATGTTCTATTTGAGATAGAGTCTCTCTTTTGATATAACCCCAATAAAGCTGTAA
>NW_021604564.1:26652318-26666835 GCF_004785775.1 Grammomys surdaster | reverse complement strand
GAGCAGACACAGAGTTGGTCTGCTCCTGTCCTGTGGAGAAACTGAATTCTGAGTCATCGAGGAGCCACTACACTCAGAGCAGCTGAAACTGAATCCTGAGTCATCGGAGACCCACTGCACTCAGAGCAACTGGAGCCACTGCACTCAGAGCAGCTGACAAAGAGTTGGTCTGCTCCTGTCCTGTGGAGAAACTGAATCCTGAGTCATCTAGGAGCCACTGCACTCAGAGCAGCTGAAACTGAATCCTGAGTCATCAAGGACCCACTGCACTCAGAGCAGCCGAGGAGCCACTGCACTCAGAGCAGAAGGATTTCCAATCCAAGAGGTGGCCTGAGTCACGGGAGTTCTTCCACCCAGGAGATTAGGGGCATAAGACCACAGAGACCTCTGGACTCCGAGGAGCTCTGCAATAAGCAAGATAACTGGAAATACAGACTCCAGTCTTAAACAGTGAGGGCAGGTACCACTAGAGTTACCCAGATGGTGAAAGGCAAGCACAAGAACATAAGCAAAAGAAACAAAGTTTCTTGGCATCATCAGTGCCCAGATTTCCCACTATAGCAAGCCCTGAACACCCCATCACACCTGAAAAGCAGGATTCAGAATTAAAATCAATTCTCATGATGATGATAGAGGATTATAAGAAGGAATTAAGTAACTCCCTTAAAGAAATACAGGAGAGTACAAGTAAACAGATAGAAGCCCTTAAAGAGGAATCACAGAAATCCCTTAAAGAAATGCAAGAAAACACAAAGAAGGAATTAAACAAAAACATTCAGGATCTGAAACTGGAAATAGAAACAATAAAGAAAGTTCAAAGGGAGACAACCATGGAGATAGAAAACCTAAGAAAGAGATCAGGAGTCACAGACGCAAGCATCACCAACCGAATACAAGAGATAGAAGAGAGAATCTCAAATGCAGAAGATACGGTGGAAAATATTGACACAGTTGTCAAAGAAAATGAAAAACGCAAAAAACTCCTAACTCAAAACATCCAGGAAATCCAGGACACAATGAGAAGACCAAACCTAAGGATAATAGGTATAGATGAGAATGAAGATTCCCAACTTAAAGGGCCAGTAAATATCTTCAACAAAATTGTTGAGGAAAACTTCCCTAACCTAAAGAACAAGATGCCCATAAACATACAAGAAGCCTACAGAACACCAAATAGACTAGACCAGAAAAGAAATACCTCCCATCACATAATAATCAAAACATCAGATGCACAAAACAAAGAAAAAATACTAAAAGCAGTAAGGGAAAAAGGTCAAGTAACATATAAAGGCAGACCTATAAGAATTACACCCTACTTAACACCAGAGACTATAAAAGCCAGAAGAGCCTGGACAGACATCATACAGACCCTAAGAGAACACAATTGCCAGCCCAGATTACTATACCCAGCAAAACTCTCAATCACTATAGATGGTGAAACCAAGATATTCCATGACAAAACCAAATTTGCACAGTATCTTCTCACAAACCCAGCATTTCAAAGCATAATTGATGGAAAACACCAACACATGGAGGGAAACTACAATCTAGAAAAAGCAAGGAAGTAATCTTCCAACAACCCCAAAGGAAGATAACTATACAAACATAATTCTACCTCTAATAACAAAAATAACAGGAAGCCACAATCATTTTTCCTTAATATCTCTTAACATCAATGGTCTCAATTCCCCAATAAAAAGATGCAGACTATCAGATTGGATACACAAACAAGACCCAGAATTTTGCTGCATACAGGAAACACACCTCAGTGACAAAGACAGACACTATCTCAGAATAAAAGGATGAAAAACAATTTTCCGAGCCAATGGTCCCAAGAAACAAGCTGGAGTATCCATTCTAATATCAAATAAAATCAAAAAAAAGAATTTATTGGTCATGCAAATTTATTCAAGATCACTTCAACTCAAAATCAAAAACTACATGTTGTTTGTCATTTTCTAAATATCATCACCCTGGTCATCGTTGGATAGAAATATCATTAAGGAAAGTGTTATGACAATTGTAAACAATGACATAATTAAATTTGTATCAAATACATGAATAAAGACTTATTTATCTTATGTCAGGTCTTGATTGGAAGAGTATTCTTGCTCTTAAATATACTATGTGTTCTTTTATTGATTATAGCCACTTAAAAAGCATTTAAGTGATCTATTTTGTGAAATGCTTTGTGTTTTATGTAATTTAGTTTTTAATTGTATAGATTATTTAACATATGCCCACACTATGCTATACATATATTGAATAGAGAACATTTCTCTGTGATCTACTTTGTAAATTTTCTCAGAAAAAAGAAAATGTGATTGTTTATGGCTTTCAAGTCCATTATGTTCATTGAGGCCAATGGCTTATTGCTAAGTTAGTTTTGTTGTCTCTCTGCTTCATTGTTCTTCCATTGTTAATATTTGTTCACCTAGATATAGTCCTATTTCAATTTGACTAAATATACTTTTTATGGTGATTTGATTTCCCCAGAAATATCTACCAGAACACCCTTTTCAACTTGGCAACATTTAGTCTTAAGTCTACGTACACAAATATTAGTAGGGATATATTTTACCTCAATTAGTATATTAATAAGAGCTGGTATCTAAGTTAGGATCATTAAAAATTTCTTGTGATGAGGATACATTCTCCACAGACTCTGACATTTTACATAGTTAATCTCATTGAAATCCTTGCAAATGTCTTCTATTCAATTACATAGTTCTTACTCTTTCCCTACTAATAACATAATCCATAACAATACCACTGAGGATAGATTTAACTTGAGTTATAATTCTATAAGTCCAAAGAACTCTAACTTTCACTTTAACAGGATATGATGTTTGTGAGCTTAATATCGGAAAAAAAGAAAAGAAACATGATTTATTTTCCTAAACATGTATTAACTACAGATGTAGATTCCTGAATGGACTTTTTTTTTTTAAGCACACTTTCTCATAAGTAGTAAAAAACAATCTGCCCCTAACAGTAGCTACCATTACTCCTATTGTGAGACTTATTTTGTGACAACCTATGACCTTTATTGTATAACAGAAAATGCATATCTATTGTACAGGGAAAGAAAGTGTCATCACTTTCAGTAAATTCATGCGGTGATGGTAAGCAACAAGATCTACTTTGATTCCCATATATTTTACAAAAACAATGTATAGGTACCTACAACTATAATAAATAATACTTCATAAGAATGTATAATCTGTCTTATATGAATGTATGATATATTTATGTTACTTTAGCCTAGGGAAATTTAAACTATAATTACTATATTGTTTCATTAAGTTACAGAAATGGTACCTAATTTTGTCTGTCGATATGTTACCTTCAAAGTGAACCAAATTGTATAAAATATCAGGTTAGTTTTTTTATACCTGTTTCCTAGAATAATTCTAGTATATTTCTGTTAATAAGGATCTTCCTACCCATTGCAAATCTGAAAAACTGTAGCAATCTGAAAAATATAAGACACTAGAAGTAGGTGCTTAAAGAGTTCTGAAACTTACCAAGAAGTCTGGAAGTAATTGAAGGCAACTTTCAGTTTAGCTAACATTGTTTTTAATATTGTAGGGATGCAGTGGTTAGGGGCCACAGACCTCTTACATCCATCAGAACATAGCTATGGGTCTTCTCCAAAAACACCACAAAGTCATATAACTGCAGTGTACACACAGAGATCCTCTTCTATGTTTGTATAAGTAGGATACATCTTTGTAACTACATACGCTCTACTCTCACTGTAGGACTCTGTACTAAGGTAGAGAGAGCTGGGAATTCTAGAAGCCTGGCCTCCAATCCCTGTGATGTAGATATAAGGGGTTCGAATACACTCATCAGTAATTTACTTCCTTAATATGGAGAAAGTTATTGATTTAATCCCCTCTCAACCTTAAAGATTTGTAAGTCAGATATCACATGATCAAATAGTTCATATGAAGCTTAATTCTAGACTTCACTAGTTTAGTAATCAAATAGTGAGCAATATTTTATTATTATCATTGATGTTAGTGGATATTTCTACCGAATTTCCCTAGAAATCATTTGTTGCATAGTAATATTATTCAGTAATATAGGCTATATACAGAAATTGTGCCACAAGAAATTAAGGCAGCTGTTAAGCTGAAAGATGGCACCTCTTTAATCTATGGAAAGTCCTCTTTCCCTTCATGATCTTCACTGATAAAATGAATGTTTCATTTGTTCTGTATAAGAATGCAGTGAATTATTTAACACATGAGTAGTCATGGTGTGTATTTCTATCTAATACATTCTCAGATTGTCAATTGTGCTTTTAAAAGAGGGGCAAGCAACAGACTTATTAGCTATTTGTGTCTATTCACTCAATTAGTTAAAATTTTAGTGTATAGAAAATCCCTTTTATTTATAATAGAAAAAAATCCTAGTAGGAAATTGGTACCCTGAAGCTGTTTGGCTGTGTATTCTAAGCAGCTATGTTAGTGCTGAGAATCTGAGGAACCTCCTGAAACATTATTTCTCAATTTGAGATATAATAGACCTGTCAAACTCAGCTAAAATGTGTACTTTTACTTTTCAAATTTTTAACTTTTCTCCAAGCAATGAGCTCCTTGGAAACAAACAAATTCTTCATAAATCTACTCAAGCTTAAAGATATGATTGACTGTTCAAGGAAACTGGAGACAGAGATGGAAAGAAGGTATAACAAAGACATAATAAAATCAACAATGGAACAGATAAGTGGATAACATTTCTAAGATTACTTTCCTTGCAAAGCTTATCATATTTTCTTAATTTTTAATTGCCTTTATTTTTAATTCTAAGTGTGAAACAGATAAGATAATACTGATAAAATATAACTTTATAATTTAGGTATTCAAATAGTCTCAAACACTACTCAGAAATTTTCATAGAATTTTATTAATATCACCAAATTGAGTTTATAGCAAGTAATAAGAGACAACTATTTGAGTGAGGTTGTGAAAAAAGGAAGAAACCACAAAACAAAAGGGAGCTGAGATCGAATTCATTTGCCAGCTAGATTTCTGTAGTCAGTTCACAAAGTTCATGTTTGGTCCATTTCAATAGCATCTTTTAATACTTTATAATCTCCATCTTCTCATCTAGAAATGTTCACTAAAACAATATACTAACAAAGAACTCACTGCCTCATTCCTCTAAATAACCAAAAACCCATCATAATTTTATAGCTAAAAAGAACATGATATTTATGCAAAAATTCCTCCACATCATCATTAGGTCTCTAATTCACCATTGCTTTATCCCCTGTTAAATCCCCTTAGATGGTGGAGCATTTAGATTTACTGTATATGATTCCATTGATTCATTTAGGATGCTGTTGAATGCTTTGGGCTACTTAGTTGAGATTACATTCGATCTGTAATTGCTTTTGGATAGGCTAATATTTGAAAAACTACAAAAAACTTTCTTCTCATCTATGATTCTCAAAAGCCTTGGAGATGTCTTTGAATTCCTGCAGCTCATTTTAAAAACATCAAGTTTTAGAAAATATGCTAATAAGATTACTTCTCTAAAAAATGCTCAAAATTGGTTACTGCCTTATCAAATCTCTTAAGATTTGATTTATCAAGAAAGATCATAGAAACACTTAAGGAAGGGGTCCCCAAGTGAAACAAAAATGGTATTAATAACACATAAATTAAGTATGGTAACTTTTAAATGATATAAAATTTACTAATATCTGTCTGGACTAGGACAGTAGAAACAATGAAATTAGACAAAAATGAAGAGCTAAAATCTCTAATCCAACAGTATTTAAAAGTTAATAAAGAAGCTTAGGAGATGGCTCAGTGGGTAAAAATCTTTTTTATGTAATTTTTTTTAAGTCATAGTTCATTCACACAGGGGTTATAAACACAGAAAGGCAGGACGTGGGGAAGGGGATGACACTGGAGTGTGGGTGTTCAGGGGGAATACAGATATCTTTCAGAACAGGGTATCGGCTGGGTAAAAATCTTTAATTTAGCTACTTTATTAGAAATAATGTATAGGAATTTATCCTACACATTGTTGTAGGAATATATACAAGTATTTTATAGTTCACTTAAAAATGATGGTTAGTGTTCAGGAAAAATCATGGAAAAGGAACTGAAAATTTGTAAAACATACAGAACTATGACATCTGCTGACTTATAATGTCTTCTTTATATTATATGTACTGCACCCATGAAATATTTACAATATGGTCACCTAATCAAGACCTGCACAATGTAGGGGGGGGGGAATCTGAAAAGGGTCTACCAGTAGTTGAAGGGCTATAGGAAATTAATGAGGAGAGTGTGCCCTGTCCAGAGATAAACCCTCCATGTGGTTATCCCAAGTGGTCATCCCTATACTCATGTACATATGAGCACTACTAACTCAGCATATTGTTTTTATACAAAATATAAAATAGATAAAAATCAGTAAAACATTTAATAAACTGTTCATGTTTTCAAATCAAATTGATAAACTTAAATACAAGAAATACCAAACAGATACCAAATTCACTGAAAAGCAAAATTCAGTACTCAATGTGATAATTGTATGAGAATTACTAAAGACAGTCTTTATTGAATTGATTCTTTGGTATATTAGTGCGCTCACAAGTCACGTGTGAGTAAAAAGTGGGAGTTATAGAGAATCAGTGTTATTTTTCTTTCTAACATTTCTTTCTAACATTCAGTCAGAACATTTGGACTGCCCCCTTAAAGCTTTAGAGTAACTTTCTTTTCAGTAAGAAATATAGGTATAATGAGCAAATTTTCTACCTGAAACAAGCCTTAGCAACACCTTGGCAACCCTGCAAACTTCTCCCATATGGTTCATTTACATGAAGAGCATTTTGGCAAAATGTTTTTAAATATGTAAGCCTGAAAGATGATAAGAAGACAAACAGACTGGCCCATGAGTTGATGAATGCCAGTATAGACAATATAACTGATGATTAATTCCTTTAAACACATACTTCTGTCAAATTCCTTCTGGTAAACCTAGAGCAAATGAAATTCTTTTTTCTCCCAATTAGTTTATCATTTTGAATGTTTTATTGACTTCATTTCCTTGGGTGAAATGATTAGAGCATTATTTTAGCATATATCTTTGCTTCTGCTATCATGAAAATTAATTTTGTGTTCTGTTTCAAGATGTTATCTAAAGTAATCAGTTTTTTCTTTTTATTAAGTAACTTACAAATATTTTATTGTAATAAAACATAGAACATAAAGAAAAAGACAGAAAATCAGTAGAGACAGTCACAAAAATATTGGCATATATATTATTACATATATATATAGTAATAAAGTTATCTCAATTGTGATTTTTTATTTATGATTTGCAAATCCATCCTGGATTTCATATGATACAGTAGTTTAATTGTGACTGCATTGTGAACTTCTAAATTGGTTTATTTGTGTGTTTAAGGACAGTGATGAATTGCTTGGCTACTTTAATTATATTTGCAAAGCTGCACTTTTTAAAATCTTATAATTCCCAAACGAGGTTATCAGAAAGCAGCTCTAAAGCATTAGTGCTGACAATGCTTCTTGTTTCCTAACATATAAAACTAATCTCTCAAAAAACGGACCTTGATATGAATATCACATTCATTGCTACCTTTATTGAATATCTAAATACCAAAACAAAAAACAATTTATATAATTTCATCTCTTCAACATAATGTAAATATATCTTTTGGTAATATAAATTTCTGTACTATAACTTCTCAATCAAGTTTTTCACTAGAAGATAAAACACTAAAAATCAAATTTTAGTAGTTCCCTTGCGCTCAAGGAATCATGTAGTCTTGGCTATATGGAATGTTCTACATTGCTGAGGATGATTTTGAAGTTCACATACATGGGCTTCCACCTTCTTAGTGCTGGGATTTTAGAAATGCACCACCACAACCAATTTTTGTAATCCTAGGGATCAAACGTAGGTCTTTGTGCAACCTAGGTAGGTAGGAACTGTATCTGAACTATATCTGTAGAGCAAAAATAAACAATGAGAAAAAACAGCTGATCCTATATTTTAAAGGCATCAGGGACATAAGACAGACAATATGCTTCACAAATCTTCTCAACCTGGAACTTCTGGAGTCCTCTAAAATGTTGTACATTCATTTGTGCATATTTTTTCCACCTCTGTCTCCTATCATAAATTACTACATAAATACTACATGAAAGCATAAATACTACAGGAGCAGAATTTGGACAACCATTAGATAATAAACTCAGCATAGTAAATTAAGCTACACACCATAAATATATTCAAGAATATGTATATATGAAGGAATACGCACACACACATACACACACACACACTTGACGTAAGTCAATAAAATAATATAATACATGTAATACACGAACACAAACAGCGCTAGCTAGGCACATAAGTGAAAAAACTATGCTATAGACTACAATATACAAGGAAAATATCAACCATGAGAAGACAACAAGCTCAGGTACCATCCGCTGCAATGATCTGACACCACTAGAGTCCAAGTTTTCTGTTATGTGCCTCACAACTGAAAAATAAGGGAGAGAAATTAGCACAAGGAGATAAACTTACCCATGCTGTCATTTGAGAAAATAGAGAAGACCCTTTATTCTTAGAACTTCTTCTTTGGTGTTTCATTGGAACACATGGTATTGTAGGGCAGAAAGGGTTTACCGTAGGGCAATGGATTGCCACTCTTGAGCTGTGCAGGATTTCCCTCTAGACCAGCATTATCTGCCTTTAAACAGCTGCTCTGAAGCCTTGATCGCTTGGGACAAGAGTCTAAATTTTCTTTTCACACACATTACTCTTCCACAGGTCAATTCTATGGTCTTAGGAGATGATGACGTTTCAGAGAGTCCTCTCTTAGAATTTAAAATATTCTGGAAGAGGATGACTTATGAAACATGAGGAGATACTAGTGAGGGGAGCAGAAGGAACAGTTTTTATCCATCAGAACACTAACAGCTATTTCCTTGAAATCTTGAACTTGAAGGACTGGCAGGAAGATAAAATATTACATGTTAGAGAAGGATACTAACCCATTCATTAAAGCTGTACATTTGTGATCAAATTAATTCCAAGAGACCCTACTCTAAACACAATGGATTCTTTTGGGAATTTGATTTGAACTTACAATTTTTTATAAGACATAAATCATAGCTTATAAGAGTGTACTAGTTTGTTATGTGTGTGCAACTCCACATGTATGATTGCTTGTGAAAGCCAGAACTTAGACACTGGTTCCATCCTCAATTTCAGTCCTTATCTGTGAAGAGTCTCAAAGTCTCACTGAAATCTACATCTAGTCTGGTCTACTTCAAGCACAATCCTTTGGCATATGCCCCACATTATTGAGATTACAAATGTGCATCAACATGTAGAGATTTTTCCTTGGGTACAAGATATCAAACTCAGGTCATCATGCTTGCATGGCAATTATTTCTCCATTAGAACCAACATCTCAGTGGTACCAGCCCTTCTAATGTTATGTATGGATGCTTTGGCATTGTAATGTCACTTTAATTTTGTCTGAAGTTCAGATACACAAGTGTGACTGAATAGTTCCCAGAAGAGGAAATGATAACCTTGCTGTGCTTCCTGAATTTACACTCAATAAATTGCTAAATCTGTTAACAGAATGTCCAGAACAGTGCCAACTATTAGTGTCTTATTTACACGAGAACTCAAATTCTGTAATGGTCTCTACTATCTACTTTATCCTTCCTCCTTAGGAATTTATATGATCTGCCTGTTCCCCAACCAAAAAAATTTGATTTAAAAGTATAAAAAATGTATTAAATTGAGCCATTTTACGACAGTAGATAATGCATACTGAGTACATTCCCCGAACCCTTACACAAGTTCCAGTTCTGATCTATCTTCTTCTCATTAGCCTATGTTGTTCTCCTACACAGTTCCGTGTTTACTTTTGTGCCATGCCTGCATGCATGTATACATACATTCATACATGATTTTATATCTCTATTTAAAATCAAAGACCCACAAATAAAAGAAAATTATCTTGCTGGATTTTGAGGGGTTTATTCTTTAGGCAAATCTGTTGTTTTCAGGATTATAAGCTTTTTTTTTCTGTGTTTTCTTAATTTACCTAACACCTTTATTAAAAACAAAAGAGTAATTAGGAAAATGACCTCTTAGAAAAAAAATATGTTTCTGTTCAAAATGCTTCTCAAGGTCTCACTACTTAGAGAGGAAAGTTCGAGAATGACTGACTAAGGTAAAGCAGAGACTCTGTGGAGAACATATTGTATTTCTAAAAGATTAGGAAATGTGTGCTGAATTATTGTCATGCTAATTATCCAGAGCTGGATTTATCTTGGTGTTAAAAAGTAATAATAAAAGTCTTGAACAGGTAGAATAATTATACTTAACTGTTATAATTAATGAATTAATTTTAGAAAATGATTCATACCAAGAACGAATTATAATGATTGAAATTTAAAACCATTGTGCTAGGATTTTCTTCCCCCCTTTAACCAACTCTGTTGATTTTTATGATTTAAAATGTTTTCCTGGGTTACTGTATTTTTGTACTTGACAATTAATTATTTAAGTTACTACTTTAATATAAAATTAATAATCAGGTGTGTCTGTTATAAGACTGTGTGGCAATAATTCTTTTATTATTAGGTTTATTGACCAAGACATCTGCTGTGTTTACACTTGTGTAAAGTACAGACCTGTACATCACACTCCATGTAACATCTGTGGACTATTGTTCACTGACTGATTCAGTACTTATCATTAAAGCTTGCAGAAAACTTATGAAGGCTGTTTGACTTTCAAATCAACACTAATTAGTATGATATTTTTGCTCTCCAAACCATCAATGCTTGCAATAGAATACATACACCAGCAAAGGAGTATGGCTGACTCAAAAGTTTTAATTAAGAATAGTTAACAACTAATTATACAATTTTCTTTGAAAATTCATTTGTTGAAATTTCTTTAAAACGCACTAAGCTCTGTGACTATTTTTGCTGAACTGCTGGGAAGGTCACAAACCATAATAAGTGCTGCTGTAAGTGCAAAGAGAAGGTGTGCTTTCTGCCTCTGTCAGGAGACACTCAAGTTTCTTTGTGTCTTTTCACAAAGATCAGAGAAGCAGCCTACAGAGATATTTTATTATATTGAAATATAACAGATAATTTCTAAATAGTTACAAATCATAAAACATTTTGTGACTTTAAATATTATTCTGTTATACTAAGACTTTTCCACATGTAACATAACATGAACCATGAACTGACTTAGAGATTGTCAGCAATACTCCAACTGCCTCCGGATTCTTCCTTCTGCTTGTCCTTCTTTTTTGCTATTATGATGACTATTACTTTGTTTCATTTGTTTCTAACATTCCAATTCTAATACTGCACTATTCTCTGTCATCTGTTCTTGATGTCTGGCACGGTGTGTGTGTGTTTGTGTGTTTGTATGTGTGTGTGTGCATGTGTGAGCATGCACACATGCATCTGTGTCTGTGTATGTGTGCATATTCATGCATATGTGTGCAAACATGTGTGCACATAAAATGGAGGACGGACATGGGAATCTTTTGCAATTGCTCTACATTTTAGCATTTTATTTTTAAGTTTATCTTATGTTTGATGATGGTTTGTCTGCATGTATTCATAGTTCCTGTAAGACTGTTGTCCACATAAGCCAGAAGGGAACTTTGGTCTCTCAGGAACTGGGAATACAAATGATGTATGCCATAGTATGGATGTTGGGAATGAAACCTATGTCTTCTTCAAGACCATCCAGATTTCTTTACCTCTGAGCCAGCTCTCCAGAAGTTTCACCATACTTTTTGAGACAGTTTCTTACTGAACATTGACCTACCAGATTTATTTGGACTCTCAGGCTATCAGTTTCTTCAGTCATCAGTCAGGCAGTCTTCCTTAATGCTGTCTGATTTTAAATAAGTGGTAGGGAATGAACTTAAATTATCAAGATTGCACTGGAAACACTTTGATGAGTGAGACAGCTCCCGAGCCTCCTATTGTGTTTTTGAAATCAAAAATAGTGCTGAAATGAAAATAGCCATAAGCATAAAACTATTAGTCTTCTCTATAAAGTAAAAAAATATTCTTTCCTTTTGACTTTAGGAAACACATGTTTACCATGTAATAGTATTTTATATAAACATAAAATATGGGGAAGGATACAATAAACTTTAATAAATGAAAAGCATGAGCAACTGAGAAACTATATAATTAAGTTATCTTTTAAACACAGTTCCTCATATTTTAGTATCTCACATTCTATTCTGTGAAGATTAATATGTCCAAAATATTAGTCATATTAAGGATGGCAAGAAGGGTAAAATTATTCATGAATTTTTTTCTGATACTTCTCACATAAGTAACTGTATGTTTGCTAACAGTAATGGTTTAAATTGACCTTTCTCAAATTCTGACTCTACAATCTATAATACATATCAGTGAACTAGTATGCTTATCAAATTTATTTATTTGGAAAATATGTTCAATGAGTGTGAAGCCAAGACATACAAATTCATCCTGCATGGACATCTATACAATTCTAGGATTTGCTTATGTTGGAGTTTTGCTGTGATTTCAGGCTGACACCTACCAGCAGATAACCAAGCTGAGCAAAACTCACAGGTTAATTATCCATAGTCAATTTCAACAGTTTCTGCATTTTCTTTTGTGAGTATAAAAGGTTTACTATGTCCCTGCAAGATGAATCAGAGGACAAATTTCCCTGTCACAAAGCCTGAAATTCTGAGATTGAGCCTTGGCTCCCACATTATGAAAGGAGATAACTGACTTCTAAATTGTTCTCTGACCATTTCATATACACGTAGAAAACATGTCCTGAAAAACCACCATACACACACACAAGTAAATAAGAAAATAAAAAATAAAGAGAGGGAGAGAGAGAAGTAATATACCCAAAATGTGTTTGTCTGATATCACTAAATCCTGTTACACTGCACACTGTGAACTTAACAGTTCTCTTTGTTTCATATTTACTTACATTCATTTTAACAGAATCAAATTATGTGTAGTACATTGTATTTAGAAATCTATAGAAGTTGGATGCTGGGATTTTTCTTTGTTTTATTTGTCTTGTTGCAATACTGGGGATCGAGTGTAAACTTTGTGTATAGTAAGTGAGTCACTTTACACAGTAAGATTTCTGTAAATATATACTAAGGGCAAGAGTTTGGTGAACACAATATATTAAAAAAAAATGGCAGAATTACTGTGTTCATCTAGACATGTTCTCATTGTCACCTATTGGGTCACAACAAGCCAGTTCATGTATACTGGCTTGGATTCTATGATGTGGCTTTTCTCAGCTTATTCCTTATCTCCCACTGGAAAGCCTGCACCTGTTCTTTGGGCACAGGCTCAATATTTAAAGAAAGAGGGAAGCACTCATCCTCCTGAGGCCTAAATTTGGGCTTGCTATCCCATACCTTAGCATTCTTCTAACAAAAAAAAAAGCCTAGACTCAAGGATAGCAAAACAATCCTCACTCTTAGTACAAGAACTACAACCTAACAAGACAGAAAATGTGGAAATAGGAATAATAGAAAATGGGCAAGATTTAATACAGGTTATTTTAAACTCCAATATAGAGAGACCTAAAACTCAACCAAAAACATAAGTTTAATTGATAGCTTTATTGATGTCTTTAAGTTTTGACTATGGCTCATAAGGAAGTTCCTACATAACCTAACCTAGGACTCATGGACAACTTAACTCTTAAGGTTTCACCTTGAGTTCTACCTCCAAGTAATTTCTTTTCTGTTAAAAAAAAAAGTAGTGCTTTACTTTCCACTTGTTGGCTCTTGGATATGTTTTCTACAGAGACATGGGAGAGCTGTGTGTAAGAGAGAGAATAAGGGCGTTTTATTCCCACTGGACATCAAAATTTGAAACTTAACCCAGCTATCATTGGTAGCCATTCAACAGAAAATTCTCTGAGCTACATAATTTTTCTATGGTTGTTATATATAGCTCATCTGTTCCTCAAAACACTCAGAAAATCATGTTCTTTTCTTTTTAAACTGACACAAGAAAATAAATCTTTTGAATTAGCAGTCTAAACAAATTAGAAACACTTGAATTAGGGCTGATCTACCAACGTATTCCCATGTAGCAGAGAACTGGGACCAATAGTCTCTAGAAAATTATGAAAAATAGTCATAAGGGTAAAGATGTATGATGATGTTTTGTCCCTTCTATTGACATAGGAAAAAATGATAGCAGATGTGAGGGGCGCGCGTGTAGTCGTCTCGCCGGCAAAAACATACACACACACACACACACACACCAGAATCCTTCCGTAGAAACACGTTTATTCCCATAAACCAAAATGGTGGTAGAAGACGAAAAAGATGGAGAAAGGCACTGTTTTATACCCTAGAGCGGTGTAATCACCTCTCATTGGCTGCTTACTCGTAGCGCGCCAAACGCCGTGGGATGGGCTAGCTTTGGCGGG
>NW_021604564.1:26591602-26652308 GCF_004785775.1 Grammomys surdaster | reverse complement strand
GCACATGCGCACTTTATTTGTTTACTAGGAAGAATTATGGCTGACAGTGCCACCTAGCGATGGCGGACTTTGCCAGCACCTGCCGCGGCTCCCAACAAGCAGAATCCAACTATTGAGTAGAATACAAACAGCAAGTTCTCCATGGAGTTCTTGTCTTGTGTTACTGCTAACACAAGAAATTGAGAACGCTAACATGATTGCTTATTTGAAAATATTTTCTGATGTATTTCTCTAATGGTTCAAATGGCTTCTTTTTTAAATTTTACTTAATCTTTTTTTACACATCACATACCTTCCCATCCCACCATCTTCACAATAATGTCTCTACCCTTCCACCTCCCATCCCACCAGACCTCCCCACTCCCTGAGGCCTCTAGTCTCTTGAGGGTTAGGTGCACCTTCTCTGACTGAATCCAGACCTGCCAATCCTTTGCTGTTTGTGTTGGGAGCCTTATATCAGCTAGTATATGCTGCCTGGTTGGTATTCCAGTGTCTGCTAGATCTCAGGGATTCAGGTTAGTTGAGACTGCTGGTCTTCCTACATGGTTGCTCTTGTTTTCACCTTATTCCAGCTTTTCTCTAATTCAACCACAGGGGTCAGGAGCCCTGTTCCTAGGTTGGGTGTAAATATCTGCATCTGACTCTTTCAGCTGCTTTTTAGGTCTTTCAGAGGGCAGTCATGATATGCTTGTTTTGTGAGCACACCATAGCCTCAGTAACAGTGTCAGACCTTGGGGCCTCTACTTGAGTTGTATCCTAATTTGGGTCTGTCACTGGATGTCCTTTTCCTAAGGCTCTTCTCCATTTTTGTCCCTGCAGTTATTTCAGATGGGAACAATTATGGGTCAGAATTTATGATTGTGGGATGGTAACTCCATCCCTCACTTGATGCCCTGTCTTTCTGCTGAACGTATGCTCTACAAGTTCCTTTTTCCCACTGTAGAGCATTTCATTTAAGGTACATCCCTGTAAGTCCAAAATAACTCTTACCTTCCAGGGCTCTGGTACACTGTGGAGGGTCCTCCACCTCCTTTGTCCCAAGGTTGCCTGTTTCCATTCTTTCTACTGATCCTCAGAGTTTATGTCCTGTTCCTTCCCACTCAATACCTGATCATGATCCCCTCTTCCCCTCCCAGTCCCCTTTTCTACCCAGGTCCCTCCGTCCCCCATCCTGTGATTGCTTTCTTCCTCCTCCCAAGTGGGATTGAGGTAACCTCACTTATGCCCTTCGACTTGTTAACTTTATTGAGTTCTGTGGATTGTATTTTGGGAATTCTGTACATTTTTTTGGCTAATATCCACTTATTAGTGAGTACATACCATGCATGTCCTTTGGGGTCTGATTACCTCACTCAGGATGATATTTTCTAGTTCCATCCATTTGCCTGCAAAACTCAGGATGTCTTTGCTCTTAATAGTTGAGTTGTATTCCATTTTGTAAATGAACCACATTTTCTGTATCCATTTTTATGTCATGGGACATCTGGGTTATTTTCAGCTTTTGACTATCACAAATACGGGATCTGAGAAAATAGTGGAATACATGCCCCTGGGGCATGGTGGGGAATCTTTTGAGTATATGTCCAAGAATGGGATAGTTGGATCTTCAGGTAGATGTATTTCCAATTTTTGAGGGATCTCCAGATTGATTTCCAGAGTGGTTGTATCAGTTTGGAATCCCACCAGCAATGGAGGAATGTTCCTCTTTCTCTATATCCATGCAAACATGTGCTCACACCTGAGGTTTTGATCTTAGCCATTCTGCTTGGAGTAAGGTAGAACTTCAGGGTAGTTTTGATTTACATTTCCCTGATCACTAAGGGCTTGGATCATTTCTTTAAGTGCTTCTCAGCCATTTGACATTTCTCTGTTGTGAATTCTGTTTAGTTCTCTACCCCATTTTTTGATTGGGTTGTTTGTTTTTTTGGTGGTTAGCTCTTGAGCTCTTTATATATTTTGGATATTAGACCGCTATTGGATGTAAGGTTAGTGAAGATTTTTTCCGAATCTGTAAGTTGCCGAATTGCTCTTTTGACTATATCCTTTGCCTTACAAAAGTGTTCCAGTTTCATGAGATCAGACTTATCAAGTTTTGATCTTAGAGCATGAGCCATTGGAGTTCTATTTAGGAAATTTCCCCCTGTGCCAATGAGTTCAAAACTCTTTCCTATCTTCTTTTCTAGTAGATTCAGTGTATCTGGTTTTATGTTGGTCCACTTGTACTTGATCCTTGTGCATGGTGACAAATATGGATTAAAATGTATATAAATTAGTACTCTTACGTAGCCATTGAATACTGCTTAAGATAATGAAACTATTTGCTTCAATGCAGAACTCTGTTTCTTCTTTGGACAAAAGAGACAGAGGCAATTTTATTTACATAGAAATAAAAGAAGTCCTGAGTATCATGTTAGTGCTGAATAAAGGCTACTTTGTGAAATATATTCCATGTATATTAAAAATTCTTAAAGGACTCTTGAGAATTTGTTTTCTGATTTTTTTCATTGTTTCGTTCATTTGTCTTGTTTTGAAGACAGGGTCTCCCTATGTAGCTCTGGCATTCTGAACTCTGTGTAGACCTGACTGACCTCAAACTCACAGACATCCACCAGCTTCTGTCTTCTGGTCCTATATTTGAAGGCCTATGGCACTGTGCTTAGCTATATTAAATTTTTTTGGTACTTTGAAGGTCATGCTAGTTATCCTAACTTCTGCTTCTATTTTTTCTAAGGAATGGTATGTGCATTACAATATTCATATACATAATTTAAAATTTTTAATATCTTTAATATTATGCTTCAAATATCTAATTGAAATTAATTCTTTGTAATGTATATATTCATTTAGCATGACATTTGACATTAGTGTTTCCCTACAGAGTATATGAATTACTAAACTCAGAAAATAAAGATTAAAAACAAGAGACAAAGAACAAAAACTGAAATATATACATTTTTTTCTTATGCAGAGAGATTGACATATAAAAATATATCACAAGTTTCCATATAAATGACTGAAATCAATCTTTCACAGTTGGCTTTTCTTATCATTTTCTATCAAGATGCTGGTCAAGAGCCAAAGAAGATACTCTCACACCCTGCTTTGACTAATGAGGACCACACACAGACCTCTGACTGGAACTTCAAATTTTCCCCTTTTGGTCTAACAAAAAAATTTCTAACAACAATAAACTATATATATAATAATAACAGTTATGAAAATCTATCAAGAAAAATTACATTCACAATGCCTAGTCCATTTGTATTTTGCAACTTTGGAAATAGTACTCCATTTTCTCTTCTATTTTGGTGACTATAAAATTCTGTACCTAAGTATTTTCTATCATAACTTGCATATATAAACTTAAAAATATCTTCTTAGTCCACATTTTATCATATCCTAGACTATTTAAGCTCAAATATGAAACTATAACTATCTAGACTTCAGTCCCTTCAAAGACCTGAGAAGGACTGCAAATTAACTGAGTATACAGGAAATAGAGAGCAAGCGGCTTCCAAAACTATAACAATGACAGAAGTATAGGCTTCCGGAGCAGTCACCCAAAATTGCTCTGCAACATTGGAACATCCATCTACCAGTGTTCTAGCCCAATGTGTAACAGACTTTTCTGCAAAGTAGGAATTACTAAAGACTTGCCTACCTTGTTTTTGCAAAGCTTGATAGTTGGGTACCCTGTGTCCTATTTGACCAATTTGCAAAGAATTTCATTTGCAGTTAGACTAAGGGCAGATGCTAGCCTGCCATATTTGAAGGAAATTTGGAGGTATTTGGATACTCATAAACTTCTCTGAAGTAGAATAGGGGTGCTGCCAATAGCTGACTTGTTGTCATCAAAAGCCTTATGTTAATAAAACATCTTTAAATGATATATTTTTGATATCTCTGAGCTTTTTGAAGACCATCTATCAATCTATCATCTATCTATCTACCCATCATCTATCTATCTATAGTATATCTGAATTTTTGTTTTATCTACTACCAATTTTGAAAAGATCTATAGGAAGCAAAATGAAGCCAATTTCTATAATGAACTAAATTAATATCTAACATGACCAGTAAGTTTGATTGATTGACTACTAACTTGTATTTCTTATTTATCATAAATACATTTTGAAGAATTATATAGGTATATCTTAAACAGAAGTTGAATTGAAATACACACACACACATATTTGTGTGTGTGTATGTTTATCATGTTGTAATAAAATATAACCTTAATCTGTATCAATAAACAAAGTTTCTACCAATTATAAAATCTTTGGTTTGTTAATGTTCTTTGGTGTATATGCCAGAATGTCTCATTACCAGTCTCTCCTCTTACATTCCCCCAGGATAAGCTTCAGGCCGCAACTGTCCTGAGCCCTGCTAGACTGCTCTAGACCTTGATGGGCCTCTGCATAACTGTTCAGACATTTTGGCCCACATCCTTTGGACCAGACTAGATCTTCAGGATATCCCCTTGATGGATGCAGAGGTAACATGCTTAACCAAAGACAGCAGCCTTGTTCAGCATGGACAGAGGTATGCTAGGGCAGTGGTAAACTAGGGCAGTGGTGGTCTCAAACACCAAGATGATGTGGGCAGAGGAACTCCCATTAGGAACATCAGCCTAGAATTGAGACAAGAAACTTATTATTTACTCAGATAACTCAGATGGGATTCAATCCTTTTGAAATTATGTTTCATTCACCTACCTTCCTTATCCCCAACCTACAGGCAGACATTATTGAAGAAGCAGAGGCTCCCAAGTTACTGGATGATCTCAATGGTGTCTAGTGGTTACACAAACATATTTGGCCTAAGCTTTGTGCTCTATATGAAACAGATCCACCACTGGAGTCCCACCAATTCCAGGCCAGAGACTGGGTTCTAGTGAAGAGACACTGCCAGGGGTCACTAGTGGGGCTCCTATACCATCCTTCTGACCCTGATTACTACCCTGAAGGTTGAGGAAATTACACAGTAGATTCACCATACTCATACTCATGCTTGAACTGCAGACCCATTTGCAGTTGACGACGAACTGGACCAGCAGAGACAAAAGAAATAAAAGACTATAAAGCACTTTTCCAAACCTCTCAAGCTCATGTTACAACAATCCCAATGAGCTTCATCACTACATGTACAGCAGAACCCAATCCTCACCAGCCCCTTAATCTTACCTGGGCCATCATCAATAAGGCCTCAGGGAAGACTGTCAGCTTCATTTCCTGGGTTATGACCCCAGATACGTGTTTCTGTGATCTTCATGTCAATCTCTGTGATCCGGTTGGTGAAAAATTGGACTCCTCTCTAGAGCCATGTCACAAGAGTACACTGCAACACACGTTTGGTGCAACGGCAGACTAAACACCAAGATTTTTATGTTTGCCGGGGCATTGCCAGAGCCATAACCCACACACCAAATATGGAGGCCCTGAGGTCTTCAGTAGAGGCTGGGGATCTGAATCCACTGGCTGGATACACTAAAAGACTCCTAATAAGGACCTCATCACTATGACTAAGCTCAATACCCAGGGCTGTGGGGAGAAATATAATACTTTTAGTAGACTCACAAATGATGGCAGAAAGACTGAACGGACTACTGGTAAGACTTAAGGATTGAGACTTTGTTACTGGTAATAATCTTAGAGTCTTGTTCACCATCTGACTCTCTGTTCAGACTCCCCAGTTGCTTTTAGTTCCAATGTCCTGCTGGCTAAACACCACCTACACCACCTCTGTGGGCTCTGACACCAATCCTACCCCAGGGCTCTTGCCCATCTTCCCGTAATAAGGACTCAACCTAAGCCATCAAGGCAACATAAAGAATGAGCAATAAAAGCCCTGACCCTCTCTGAAATATGATGGTACAGTCTTTTCAGGTCACCAATGCCTCTACACCCAAGTTAACTGAGCCATGCTGGCTATAGTATTAAATAAGACCATCTTACTTTGAAGGCATAGCTCTGAATGGAAACTTTACTAAAACTGAGAACCCTAATGAGTGCACATGGCAACAAGGTGAGGATAGGTGTGGGACTGCGCAAGGGTATCCTGGGTCATGGTTGAACAGGTGCCTAGAATCCCGAGATTCTGCGTGGAATTCTGCGCGAGAACCCGCAGGAGTTCAGTCCTCCCTATCATCCAGGATCCTGAAAAGCAGTCACAGTCTCCATAGAGTCACATAGGCCAGGCTATAGGCCTCAGGCCCTAGGGATTTACATACTAATGAAGGCCAGAGGGCAGAGCAAATTAAACATGCCTTCCCCAATCCTCCCACTTTCTCCCTCCCTATATAACTCGGGACTGCCCTGAGTTTTTGGGGGTACTCCTAGATCCATCTATTATCTGCCATGACAATAAACCTTTTTGGAACCAAGGACTTCCTCGTGTTACTGGGGCCTACCGCCGCCAAGGCCCTCAGGCCGCTGGAACCATAGGACTTCTTCTCTAATGTGGGAAGGCCATAGAAGTTCAGGACACCTGTATAGCGACAGTCCCTGGGACCTATAGCCACCTTTGTAACTAGACCTAAAGAGATAAATCCAGATAATGATAAACACCAATTACCAGCCACAGTGTCTCTTGGGCATGCACTTTAGGGCTTTACCACATGTGTTCATGGGACTACACTATATTAGGACAAAGAATTCTGTGTACTTGTCCACATATTACCTAGGTTCATCTATCACACAGATGACCAAGTCCGATAGTTTCTAGATAAAATCTTGGGTTTAATCTACACAAGAGCTAAGTTAGAACCACTTTCTGCTATAACTCCAGGTTACACCCACCCCAACAAAACTTGTGTATAGCATCAGTCTCTAGGTTATTCCCCAACAAATCTAAATCTCCAGGTTACAAGCCCACCCCTGCCTAGCAATCACAAATCAGGAGGAAAGCAGTATTAAAGTTTATGGTTTGACCCCAGTACTAGCCAATTATGTTAAAGGCCACGATAGCCCCCCAAATAGATGCTTGCAAGGCTAGAAACACTCACTGTTCACTTGCCATTTTCTATGAAACATTGTCCCAATGAGAGCTGGGGCTTTTTCTCCACGAAAACCATCCTATAAATTGGCTGAGTCAAGCCCAAGTTCAAGCTTGTGAATAAAGACACTCTCGTGATTGTATACAATGGGCCCCTGATTGGCCATTTGGGTTTTGAGACCACTTGCTTCCTGGCACACCACCACCATTATGGATTTTTTTTCATTTGGAACTACATTTTTCCTGCCATTGTCAGTTCCAGATTGGATTCTTTGATGAATATTTATTCTCATTTTAAAGACTCTTCTAATCTCTGTTCTGTGGCTTATAACCTAGAATTCCATTTTTCAGTCCCCTCATTATCTAAGTCTGTTTTATTCTGATCTTTTTTTTAAAAAAAAAAGAATATAAAAGATTTTAATCATTACTGACCATATAATTTACTGGTATGCTAATAAGTGAAATAAAATCATTCTGGGTCCATATGCCTTCTTGTACAGTGTTTTTCATTTTTAACAAGGAAAATATTTTTCTTTTGATTCTTTCTAATTTTCTTCTTTTTCTGGAGACTTTATTTTTATTTCTCCTTTCTCTGGAGATTTTTTCTTTCTCCCTAAACATTTTGGAGATTCTACTCCATTTTTCTTTCTTTCTCCTTCATTTTAGAGACTCTCCACTATTCTCTGTCTCTGTCTCTCTTCTTCTCTCTCTCTCTCTCTCTCTCTCTCTCTCTCTCTCTCTCCCTCTCTGATTTTTTTGGGGGGGGATTTTTCTCTTTGAAACAATTTTATGTGTATTTATTTGTTTTACTGTTAATGCTTTCTAAATTAAGTTCTTTTCCACATTTAATTTTTTTTCTAAATTCTATCCTCTGGGGATTTCCTTTTACTATTATTTCATTTTCCTTTTAAGGACTCCATTCTATTAATTTTAAACTAAACATTTGTTTCTCTTGCTGTTTTTAAACTTATACATTAAGAGTTCAGAAATTTGAGGCTCTAACAAAACTCAATTAAGCACAAAACAACAAAGTATCATGAATTTATAAAGGAAACATACAAGGAGGAAGGGTAGGCATTGTAGGAGATAAGAAAGGATAGAAGTGAAAATGATCTGAATGCAATATATACATGTGAAAAATAGTCAAAAGATAAATTTGATTAATACAAAAATCATTGCTTAAAATGTAATAAAAATGTAAGTAAAAAGTGACTTATAATCTCTCATGTATTGTATTATTCTATATGTTTTTATTATATTTTATAATCTTAGTAATTTAGCATTAAAGAAATGTTCTTGAATAGATTTGGCAATTAAACATCAATGTAATGCTCATGCTTGCAAATATCTTCTGATATAAGAAAAAGACAAAGTGCAAAAAAATATGACTTGTATCAATTTTCCGGATGGTTCAAGTAAGCAAAAAGTTGCTTTGATTAGTGATGGGAACAATCTGGGAAATCCATAGACCTCAGTTCCCCCAGAGACATGCTGCATGTAAGAATAGTAGTTCTACTCTATGATAAACAAACTTGGTAGTGCACTTATTCTTCATTCTATGAAATTACAGTCTAGAATACTGAAAAAGCACCATTTTATACTGAGATCTCTGTTTTTTCTGAATCATGTTCTCTCAGTTGGTAAGCATATTAGCATTGGTTGAAGTCCTTTCTAAACTCACTGTGGCATAATATCTAATGCAGTAGTAAGAAATACATTGGCTTCTTCTAATTTAAATTTGAATATATGACAATATATTTTAAAATAGATAAAATTTGAGTTTAGCTGACTTGAAAATGTGTGTTTATTGGTTATTTTTGTGTTTATTGGTTATTTCAACACAATTAGTTACCAGATTTTATTTTTTGGTGGAATCAATATTAATTTTACTATAAACTATTTTAGTGCTGTAAATAATCACACAGAAAATTACTAAAGTAGAGTATACTCGCCATTCCCAAAGCAAGCTTAATTGGCATTAATATAGAAATTACATCCAATTTGGCAATTACAAATTAAACAAGTTTGCTGTCCATGAGACCATAATTCAACATTAATTCAAAATTATAATAATAGTAAAAAGGACAAGAAGGGGGAAGAATGAGGATTTGAGATAAGAGTAAAGAAAACACCAGATCTCATACAGGGCTTGACAAGCCTATCACATTACTCAGAGATCAGCACTCACACACATATCTACACAGCAGGCAACAACATTTGGAACTAGACTGTAATATAATTTAATATTTGTAGATAAGGGCTTTCCTACTGTCAAGTCTAGCTTTAAGGAAGCAAAGTGAATATAAGAAAAATCTGAGGTTTGATGTCTGTGAATATTTTCATCCTTCTGTTTTTCATAAATCAGAAACAACATGAAGTTTAACATCACAATCACTTTTTCTTAGTGCAGGAAAATGATATTTATAGTGTAAAGCCATAATTTCCACATATTTATAGCTTTGAGCTTGTTAAAGAAAAAAGAACCAATTAGTTTACATAGGGCAGTTATTCCAGATCTTTAAAAGTCCATCTTCATCCATCTCTATAATTCTAAGTAACTTGTAATCAGGGGACACTAAGTACATCTTTTTGTGACTAGCTAATTCAAATACAATTGCTTTGTTTTTAATGCAGTGGTAATAGCAGTCAATTATTAAGCCAATTTGTTTTCTGTTTTTCGTAACTCACTTTATTATTTAAATGAGTTCCATAACTTTTAATTAAATGTTACTGAAGTAAGTTTAATTTATTTCTAAAATGCTACTACAAATAAAGCAAATTATAAATATTTGCAAAGCCCATACTTTAGTATTTGCAGTACACATGCAGAATGATATATACAGATAGTGTAATAACATAGATAGCTGAACATGTGTATTACTATATATTTGAAAATCGTAAGTCTGAAGCTCTAATTTAGTTACAATGAATAAGTGTCTGATAAAGAAGGAAAAAGGCAGTTGGTGAAGACCATTTCATGTACCCAGACACAGATAATCCTCTACAACTTTTGATTAAAAAAAAAAAACTTGAAGGTGGATTATGTGTCTAAGAGCTTTAATCTGGAATTCAGGTGGACTATTTTTGTAAAATGCAAAGGAAGTTCATTTGTACATTTGAAAACATACTAAGATTAATTTTCATTACTATTGGTCACAATTTTGTGATTCCTTGTGTTGACTTAATTTTCAAGATATATAAGTGGTTTTTTTTCTTCTTCTGTTCAGATCTTAAAATATTGCATTTAAATTGATTGTTCCAACAGTCACACAAACAGGTATTTGTTAGTTTATTCAGAACCAAATATGACTCCATATGTAAAAAACTGAACAAGAAAAGGCTTGTAAATGTGTAAAGAAAATAAAATTTCTATCAGTGGTTCTCATTTTTGGAATTTCTGAATTGTGAACCGCATATCATTTAGCTTCACTAAAGGCACTTATAAACAACCATTCAATCACAACCCTCAGAATTCAAGGGAATATGATCAAGCTTTTGATTTCTTCAGGTAATGCAGAAAATTACTCTTTACATATAATTACAATAGGGAATGGAAACTTTCCACTACGACAAGGCTAAATAATACCTAACCACCAAACAATATTAAAATGGCATAAATTTAAACCTCTATACCTAATGTTTATTTCTTTTTATAGTTTTAATTGTAATATACTTAGCTAATTTTCCCTTCCATCTTTTCTTTTTTTCTTTTTTATTGGCTATTTTCTTTATTTACATTTCAAATGTTATTCCATTTCCAGTTCTCCCCTCTGAAAAACTCCTATCAGGTTCCCCCTCTCCCTACCTCTATGAGGGTATTCCCACTTTCAGCCCTGGCATTCTCCTACACTGGGACATCTAACCACCACGGGACTAAGGGCCACTCATCCCACTCCTCCAACAAGGCCATCTTCTGCCATGTATGAGGCTGGAGTCATGGGTTCCACTATGTGTACTCTTTGGTTGGTGGCCCAGTAACCTGGAGCTCCTGGTGGCCTTACCAGTTGACACTGTTGCTCCCCCCACCCCACGGGGCAGCAAATCCCCTCAGCTCCTTCAATCCCTTCTCCAGCTCCTCCACCTGGGATCCCTGCACAGTCCAATGGTGTCTGCGAGCATCCTCCTCTGCATTTGTCAAGCTCTGGCAGTGCCTCTCAGGAAATAGCCACATCAGGCTCCTACTATAAGCAAATACCCAGGTGGGGCAGTCTCTGGATGGTCTTTCTTTTTGTCTCTGCTCCACACTTTGTCTCCACATTTCCTCCTGTGAGTATTTTGTTCCCCAGTCTAAGAAGCACTGAAGCAACCGCATGTTGGTCTTTCTTTTTGAGCTTCATATAATCTGTGAATTGTATCTTGGGTATTCTGAGCTTTTGGGCTAATATTCACTTATCAGTGACTGCATATTTTCCATTCACCTAAGAATTTCATGAAGTCATTGTTTTTAATAGCTGAGTAATACTCCATTGTTTAAATATACCACATTTTCTGTATCCATTCCTTTGTTAAGAGACATCAGGGTTGTTTCCAGCTTCTGGATATTATAAATGTGGTTGCTATGAACAGAGTGGATCATGTGTTCTTATTTCATGTTGGAACATCTTCTGAGTAAGTGCCCAGAAGAGGTATAGCTGGGTCCTCAGATAGTAGTATGTCCAATTCTCTGAGGAACTACCAGACTGATTTCCAGAGTGGTTGTACCAGTTTGCAATCCCACCAGCATTGGAGGAGTGCTCCTCTTCCTCCACATCCTCTCCAGCATCTGTTGTCACCTGAATGTTTGATCTTAGCAATTCTGATTGGTGTGAAGTGGAATCTCAGGGTCATTTTGATTTGCATTTCCCTGATGACTCAGGATGTCGAACATTTTTTTAGGTACTTCTGGGAGAATCATCATACCTGACCTCAAGCTGTACTACAGAGCAATAGTGATAAAAACTGCATGATATTTGTACACTGACAGGCAGGTAGATCAGTGGAATAGAATTGAAGACCCAGAAATGAACCCACATACCTATAGTCACTTGATCTTTAACTAAGAAGCTAAAATCATCCAGTGGAAAAAAGACAACATTTTCAACGAATAGTGCTGGTTCAACTGGCAGTTAACAAGTAGAAGAAAGCAAATTGCTTCATTTTTATATCCCTGTATAAAGTGCAAGTCCAAGTGGATCAAAGAAATCCACATAAAACCAGATACACTGAATTTAATAGTAGAGTAAATCGAGAAAAATTTTGAACACATGGGTAGGGGAAAGCTTCCTGAACAGAACACCAATGGCTTATGCTTTAAGATCAAGAATCCACAAACGGGACCTCATAAAATTTCAAAGCTTCTGTAAGGCAAATGACACTGTCAATAGGGCAAAACTGCAACAAACTGATTAGAAAAAGATCTTTACCAATCCTACATTAAATTGAGGGCTAATATTCAATATATACAAAGAACTGAAGAAGTTAGAACTCCAGAGAACCAAATAACCCTATTAAAATTAGGGAACAGAGATAAACAGAGAATTCTCAACTGAGGAAACTTGAATGGTTGAGTTAATTTTATATCCAGCCACTTTGCTAAAGTTGTTTATCAGGCTTACGAGTTTTCTGATAGAATTTTTGAAGTCACCTAAGTATAATATCATATCAACTGCAAATGGTGATATTTTGACTTCTTCCTTTCCAATTTGTATCCCTTTCACCTCCTTTTGATGTCTAATTGCTTTGTATAGGACTTCAAGTACTATATTGAATAGATAGGAAGAGAGTGGGAAGTCTTGTCTAGTCTCTGATTGCTTCAAGTTTCTCTCCATTTAGTTCAGTATTGGCTACTGGTCTGCTCTATATTGCTTTTACTGTGTTTACGTATTGGCCTTGAATTCCTGGTATTTCTAAAACTTTTATTATGAAGGAAAGTAGAATTTTGTGAAATGCTTTTTCAGCATGTACTGAAATGATCATGTGTTTTTTTTTTCCTTTGAGTTTGTCTATGTAGTGGGTTACATTGATGGATTTCTGTATATTGTACCATCCCTCCATCCCTAGGATGAAGCCTACTTGACTGTGGTGAATGATCATTTGGATGTGTTCTTGGACTCAGTTTGTGAGAATTTTATTGTCTTTTGAAACCTTCCCATATAAGAATAGTTGAATGGTAGTTCCCAAATCAAAAGTGATTATAACTTACAAATTTCAGAAACTATACAAACTTGTAAATTTATAGATATATAGGCTATGTGAGTTGTCAGGCCACATATGAAATGGACACCAGATCTAAAATTTCTGTATAGCTTCTGGTAAACTATAGATTCCTAGGACCAGGGACTTGGATTTCACCATAGTAGAATAGCATAATGTATAAACCTATTCAGCAAAACAGAATCAAATATGATGTTATACATGATTTAGATAGATTACTATGTGATGCATAAAATATAACCTTGAAGAGAAATAGAATTTAGGAATATGAATCGCTTCTTATGAGTTTTGTCACCCCAGTGTTCTCTGTGACCCAAAGCAAAACATCCATGCATACTGATATTCAATATTTATTTCTGAAAAAGGAGGAAACTCTCTGTTTATGTTTTTAATTTTTTTAAATATCACGAAATGGTTGGAAAGTATATTTTCTTTATCATTATAAAAATAACTCAAACTATTTTATATACAGAATCGGTATATTAATAATTATGGAATATAAACTTTTTAATATGTGGTATCTTATTTATTAAATACTCTTGAGTAGTACCTACCCCAATGCTTGGCAAAACGTTCATAAGCAACAAATATGTAAAGTTGGAAAAAATATAGGATTCTTTTTTCTTCCAAAAGAAAATACCAAAATTATTTGATTAAGCATATTTGGTAAACTTACTTAATTAATGACTTGCAAAGATCAGAAAACTATGACCTGGTAGGGAAAATCTCTGAGCAATACTACAACATTGCTGTCAATGATATAAAATCTCCAAAATGAAGCAAATATCTTCTATAAATCTAAATGGTAAATAATGTTCTAAAATTTATTTAGCATATATTGCAAGCACAGAATACTTATTTGTATTAATTCAATCTATAGATACTTCATATGATAACTGCCCCTATCCTAAATTACTTTTTCCTAATAGGTTTTGTTATTATTTGAATAAGAATGTCCCACATAGGCTAATAGTTTCAAGGTACCAGGAAATGGTGGTACTACTTGAATGAAATTAGAAAGTGTGGTCTTGTTGGCAGAATTGTGTCACTGAAGGTGGCTTTTGCAGATTCAGTAGCTCAAGCCATGCTGAGTGGATCTCTCTCTCTCTTTCTCTCTCCCTCTCTCCCTCCCCCCCTCCCTCTCTCTCTTTTGCTTGTGGATCTAGATATAGATCTCTCAACTGTGTTTCTAGTACAGTGTCTAACTGCCTGCCACCATTCTCTTTCCCATGATGACAATGGACTAAAACCCTGAAACTATAAACAAGCTCAATTAAACATTTTGTTCTATAAGAATTGCCATAGTGTCATAGTGTCACATAGAGACACTTGGTCATAGTGTCTCTGCCGTCACCAGAACACTGTCTAAGACAGAAGTCATACTTAATAAGTTTCTCACTCTATGACACCCACTGTTTTCCATAGAATTCATGTCAATTCCTTGTTATTCTTATATGGTCTTACTATTATTAAATTGGAAGTACTTTTGTGTTATTCTTCTCTGCAGCCTGTAAAGAGCTGAAAACTGTCTTGACAAGGGGAACATTATGTTAGTGATATTACCATCATCTGTAATAAGTTCATAGCAATGTCACAAGGATCTCTCTGGGTTTTAAAGATGCTCTTGGGGCAGGATATAGAAATAAGGAGAATTATAGGGATATAGAATTCCTCATCAATTCCAAGATATCTATGTTACCTTGCTTTTATCCATCCTTTCTTTAAACCAGCAAATTTTTAGAAATCTCACCAGAAACTACTACATATTAATAGAAAAATTCTAACACCTTAGTAATTTACTGCAGGCTCCTCTTAAACCACCCTATAATCTCATTTATTAAACAGAAAGGGAAAAACTTTTTTTCATTCTTAAGGAAAACTTTTATTCATTGAAAATAGATTTTTATCTCATAAAGAAGATCCCTGCCATAGTTTCACAGGTCTCCACCTCTCCCAGCTTCTCCCTTCACCTCTCCTGTTGTCAAGCTCTACTTCTTCTCTATTTCCTGAAAAGAGCAGACATCCTAGAGACTACAAGAGCCAAATCTGACAAAACAAGAGAAAATAATACAAGACAAAAGTCTTCATACCAAGGCTGGGCAAGACAACCCAATAAAAGGAGAGAGTCTCAAGAGCAGACAAAAGATTCAGAAATAGAATAGCTCCCATTGTTAGGGTTACGACAGAAACACCAATTAATAGTTATAATATGTACACAGAGGGCCTGATGGGTATCCATGCAGGATCTGTGATTGTCGATTCAATCTCTGTGAGCCCATATGTATCCTGCTTAGCTGACTCACTAGGTCATATTTTCCTGGTATCCTCCATCCTCTCTGACTACTACTATTGTGCTCATATCACAAAAAGCCCAAAGAGACCATCAGGAACCACAACTCCTATACAAGTACATGAGAGTTTTTATTCAAGCTCTCAAACGCAGGCCACAACCCTTCCTGATGCAACAGGACAGGAGAGTAGCCCAAGAACTAGAGGAAGGTAGTTTACAAAGGAAATAACACAAATGGGGGTTTTCATGCCTTGGCATTACATGAGAGGGTGAAAGAATGTTGACCTTTGAGCTAATTGGTTTATAGCATCTGACTAAACCACAAGGAGGGAGCATACATCAAAAAGAGGAATTTTGACCTGAGAAAGACTTATGTTTCTTAGCCCACTGTGCTGTTATCAGCTAGCTGCAGTTGCTTTGTCTATTTTGCTACCGCAAGGGACATGTCTTGATTTTTCTTAGACCTCAAGGGTAGGGGCCATGCCTCTTTAAGGGCAAGTTAACTTAGAATGGTGTCTTAAAAACAAAACGGAGTGTACTCTACTACTACTCTAATCATGACACTACAATGTTCTTTCCCATCTTCTGTGGAGTTCCCTGACCTCTAAGGTAAGGGAGCTAATAAAGATTTCTAATTTAGATTCTTTCTTTACATAATATGTGGCTCTGCACCCACACTCATATTCTGCATGAGTAAGCTTCTTTGATGACAACTGGACAAGACACAGATTTATGAATATACCAGAATATCACTTGGAATCATCCAATTAATTAAAAGAGTGAAATAAGTGTTTGTGATTTAAGCTTGACTAAAAGGACATAAGCTATATCCTAATGTATGACCAATGTTAAAACACTTAGTTGGGATTTTCCCTGAAATGTCTCTACCTGGCTCCCAGGCATGTCAGTAAGCAACCTTCTATTTCTAATAAACTCCAACTCTTCTTCAAAAGCACTTGTCCTCAAATTCTTTTGAGAGTGGGAACCAAGGACTTCATTATATCTTAGTCAAGATTAAGGAAATCTTTCAACTTGTACAAATGATAGAATAGAGGGATGTTTCCATTCCTGCCATTGGTATCACAATTGTTAGAATATAGCCGCTATGTTGGAAGGAAGCCTTATCAATACTGGTCCACATGGTGAGACACATCAGATGAGACTGAGTTCAGCCTTCGGAATGGCTCATTACCATTTTCAAGTGAATAGAAACTCTTAGTGATGGTTATGTTCACTGTAATTGGTCTATCTTCCCTGATGAGATTCATTTGTTGTTTTAGGAAATTACAAGGCTTCCTTTGGGTTGACCATGAATTTGAGTAAACTTCAGGCTTATTATTACTTCCACAAGAGAGACCTCTGACTTTTATTGCATACAACATTTAATTTACAAACCTTTCAAAGTAATACTGTCTATAGAAAGGGAGATACAACTATAAAGGAGAGATAAATTGCTTGCTCTAACTAAACATGCAGTTAATGTCCCTTCCACAACCTTCATCAATGTAGTTCAAAATTTAAAATTTTTCTAGCTTTTAATGCTATGGAATTAAATATAATATCTTTCTTTAAATAATCTTGGTCAATGTGAAGTAATTTTGAATAAGAATAATTTAGAATAATTTTTCATATCCTTAAAATTTTATCAAGTGTGAAGTAGAAATTTCTAGTTTATTTGACAAGTAAGTTGTGTCAGCTGATATTTTCCTGGAAACTGTCTTATGAGAGTGCATGTGATGTTCTGCTGAAAACAGACACTTGAGAGGGTGTGTTGTTTGGAAAGAATATAAATGGAACCCCACAAACAGTGAGAGATCGCTCTTGCATTGCTACACCATGTAACACTTTACTGGTCTTTGCTGATCTTTGCTTTGTACAGAGAAATATACCAAAGGATTTCTCAAGCTGTTCCTACTGATTCTGGCCACTTCGCTGACTCGTGGCAATTCAGTAGAGCCTTGATATTTCTGCTGGACTGTGCCAGTGATTTGTATTTGGTGTTTACTATTGAACTGGGCTGCTGGTATCCTGATGGCAAAGAGTGGAATTGCTCTAAGGAACTACTTCTAAACAGGTCCATAAGACAGTTTTCCTACTAACCATCTCTTTCCAGTACCTCTGGTGAGTGAGTTAGAAGGGAGGTTGAAGCAGTTAAGAACCACCTTAAAGTAGGTTTTGTAATATCTAAGCCTACACAATTGTCTAAATATGTTTCATTTTGACTTACAGTTTCTTCTTGATTATTGTTTAATAGATTGCAAGCACATTGTAACATTTATTTTATTTAATTCCATTAAATTTAGGACTGGGTACATTACTGTATATCAGCAGTTGCTAGAATACATCTTATCTAAAAAGATTGTCCCAGCAACATTTAATCTACTTTTTAAATATAAAATAATTAGAAAGGAAAATCAAGAGCAAATATTTTCTGTTTTATATGCTTTTTGACTAATCTTTGAAATCAACAAAATACAAAAATTTAAAGCTGTTAGTCATAATGTAAATTGATCTTCTTTTACAGTTTGACTGTTTTTCAGGATTTTTTTATTTTCAGGAACTTTTACTTATGAATTTCAGCATTGCCCTTTCCTGGTTAAGAGAAGCTGCTCACCTTTTCGAGGCACGCACTAAGATTTAAATTACTACGGAGCATTCATGAAAGACAGGTTTAGGGGTCTATCCTGTTCCAGCCATGGCTAGTCATGCCAACTAGTATGAAGAATGCTCCCAATACTCTGTTACACTGGTCATAATCTTCATTTCTCAATGGTTGTTTACATGTTTTCCAGTTTTCCAATTCTTTAGTTCTCAGTATGAATAACCACAATATCTATTATACTATGGATTCATTTCTTTTTTCTGTTTTGTCTTATTCTAGTGTCAAGGAATGGTATTTCATTTCTTCATGATTTTCTAAGTTCCTTTGAAACACATCTTCAATCTCAGCTGTTCCCTCCTTCTTACTGGAAGCTGACACTTGTAACAAAAAGGCAGTTGACAGCACACTCTAGTATTCTCACAGACACTGTCAGTAAGAACAGTGAATTTTCATTACCTTCATGTTGCTTCAATTCTCAGCAGCATTTGTGTGTAATTGCACACAAAATTCTAAAGAAATGAAAGCAAAACTTAGCAAGCATGACTACTTCAAATAAAATTAATCTCCTGTAGAGTGAAGGAAATTACACAGTGAAGGAATTGTCTAAGGTCCAGGAGAACATAGTTTTGTGTGTAATTGATTGGGATATGCCATAAACACTGACACTGGTTTAATATTGTTATTATGAAAAAGATAAAATAAAAGCAAAATAAAATTAGCCAAAATACATGAAAAAAGGAAATTTTCAAAATTATTCGAAACGAAATTAAAAAGAAATCATCTTATGCTCTTAAGATAGTACAGGTCAACATTATTTGGATGAAGATGAGTGTTTTAAGGATATTTATCTGTAAATATGTATATACAATAAGATAAAAGTAATTAAAAGCTGAATACATTTTAGGGACAATGAAAAAAGTGAAAGGGAAGGCAAAGAAGAGGATTCATAAAAGCTGTCCTGAATATCAACATCTCAGAAACATGAAAGTTCAACCAGCTCCACTTTTCTTTCCCACACCTCCGTCACTTTGTTTATGTTCTATACATTCCGCACCTTTAGTTCTCGGTTATTTATTTTATATCTCATAAAATGATCTTCAGTGAAAAAGTATGCTTTAAAACTTTGAAGAGATATAATCACATCTCTGTAATACATACATTTGATATACATTAATAGAGAAAGGACAAAAGCTTTTAACACTAGTAAGGACTAGAAAACAGACAAAAAGAAAGAATATTTAAAAGGATCTACGTGATGACTGAGATAGAATATAACCCGCAAGACAGACAGAATTGAATAGTGCAATCACTATCCGTACTCTGTATTCTAAAGAAAGAAATTAAAATCTTACAAAACTATGAACATAAATTTCTTAATTTCTTATGCAAGGTAGCTGATCTATGATGTTATTGATGTGGTTTAAAATATGAACATGGCTAAGAGGTGTGATAGGATCTTTTACAGTAGGAAGCTGTTTTCGAAAACTAGAATAGTATACATGATATTAAATAGCAAATTCTACACCAAATTAGTGAGCACAGTAAGTCACTTACTCTAATGACAGTGTTAGCTAGTGAGAAAATTAATAGTTGCCATCTTGCATGTAGAAAAATCTGTGAAGAGATCTTAAATCTATCATATTCTAGAAAGAAATAGGAACAAGGTTGCAGAATGATGTCAGTAATACTGACATAGACTTTGCCAGCTGCCTCTTCTCCTTTGGAAATAGACTGATGTTTGCTCAGAGAAATGTATTATCATTATTATAACTCTGTTACTGTTCTTACCTGGAAACTGCAATTATGAAATGAAAACAAACATCTCAGAGAACATTGACTCATTTTAAAGGTGTTTACATCCCAACACAGACATAAATGGTATGTGTGTGGGGCCCATTTACATTTTTGTGATTTGGTCTCAATTGTGACTTAGCCCAGGCTGTCCTCAAACTCACTGTATACTGCCCTAAACTCCAAAAAATGGCATCACAAGTAATCACCAACGTGTCCTGAAATGTAGGATATTTTTAGAAACATAGCAAATAATGTTTTTAATTTTCTTGCATATTAAAGTTAAAAAATGTGCATAATATATGTCCAAGCTAATATCTATTATTTATTTTTTTCTCTAAGTTATCTCACATTGTATAGATGTCTATTGTCCATCAACGGAAAAATACAATTTCTGATTTTAAAATCAGAGATGCTTAACTTACTTCAGAAACCTTTATGTAAACCTTATTAATTTCAATAACCAAGGTTTCTCATTTGACAATCTGCATCCAATATTATTTTGAAATAAAACATTAAATCAAAGGACACCACAGATAAATTGATATGAAGACCCAGAAAAACAACTGCTCTGTGATAAATAAGGTAGATTATCACTAATATTCAAAAGCTAAGAAATCATAAAGGCCTCTCTACAGGTGCTAATTCTACTACTTGAATGAAATTAATAAGACTCTATAAAACAGCAGGAGATCCTGAGATTACAGAAGTAATCAGCAAGAAAATTTATTGTGGTTTCATGAAGCATAAGATGTTTGTGTAATATATGCAAAAGTGGTACTTTATTCTCTGCAGTGAACAATACTCAATACTTAGGGTAGAAAAATATTTAATAGTTTGACACCTCTTGAGGCATAGTTTTGAAAAGTTGTTTAAGTGTGATTAATTTGCCTGAACACAATATGACAACCGAACAGTGCTGACTGACTCTTAAGTACTGAAGGGCCTTCCTCATTAGTAGGAGAATTAGTAGGAGATTAGTGGGAGATAATGGGACATTAGTAGGTGAGACAGGACAAGGATATTTTCACAATGAAATAGAGCATGAAGTCTAGAGAAACATGGAGCACAGACTTCAGAAAATGGACACTCAATAAATAAAACCAAAATAATGAATAATAGGAAATGAAATTGGAAGACATGATATGGAGATTGGGAAGGGGCTATGAAGCCAGTCGTAATTATAATAAAATTCTTCTGGCAGGAAATAAAACATATAGTAACTAGATTGCAGATTTTGAAATGCTATAAATTATAGAATACATCAATTGTATTTAACTGGATATGATTTACTTTCATTGCATTATTTACTCTATATGTCATAAATAAAACTATATATATATATAACTATAAATAAAACTATATATATAATTTTATGTTATATAAATATATATACATATGTATTTATAATATTATATAAATATATATTACACATATGTATTTATAATATTATATAATATATATTATACATATATTGAAATAAGAGTCATTTCTCTATATTTCTTACATCGAATGTATTTCTTTTCTATGCATATGTTTATTTTTTTGAGCAATAACTCTTTTAAGCTCAAGGAACATATGTGATTGGTAAAAGCTCATGCAGGTATAATCACTCTCACACATATTAGTCACCATATACTTAAAAGTTTTTAACCAAACACATTTATGTTTAAATAATTCACTCATCTTAACATCGTCCTGTAATATGAAATAGCTACTAAGGATCTTTGTTTTGTTTTGTTTTGTTTTGTTTGATTCATTTTTTGTTTTGTCTTGTTTTGTTTTATTTTATTTTTCTTTACTTTTTGAGATTATATTTTTTCTTGTTTTATAGACAGTGTCTTACTATGTAGCCCTAGCTGTTCTAGAACTCACTCCTGTACATCATGCTGTCCTCAACTCACAGACTTCTACCTCCCATTGTCTCCTGGGTATTCAGAATAATGGCATATGCCACCATGCCCAATTTGTGATTAATATTTGGTTACAGCATTTCTCCCTTTCTTTTCCTCCTTCCAAATGTCCCCAAATCTGTCTCCATGCTTTCCTTCAAATCCATTGCTTCTTTTAAAAAACTAATTGTTATTGTTTGCAAATATGAATATATATTCCTAAACATAGCCTGTTCATTCCATACAATGCTACCTGTACAGAAGTTTCCAGGGATGGCTGTCTTTTAATAAATATCTATTCAAGGATTCTAAAAAAGTACTGTAAATGATGTAAATGATATTTCTAAAGTATACTTCTCTGTAAAAATACAAAAAGTCAGTAATGAAAAGTTTTCCTTGGAATTATATATTACTAGGAGCTTAAACATTTGTGTTTAATTGTTTAAGTTAAACTTAAAACTTAAGTTTTAAGTATTTTACATGCTTTTCTCTTGGGTTATTTGGTAGGAGGCATTGGCTACAATGATAGATTTATTCTTTTGACCTACTGTCAGAATAATTTTTGGTAATATGAAACATGCACTCTAGAGAAAAGCATGGCAAGTTCAAACTTCACCTATTTTAAGACTGAAAACTTTCATTTTAATATTTTATTAGAATATATATGATTGTTAGACAACTATTAAGAATACATTAGCAAGGCCAAATGACTATGAAACAAGAACCACACAAATTAACCTCAGTATTCAGGAGGCAGAAGAAGAATGAGAGGTATTTAAAGTCACCTACTGCAGCATACTATCTTCAAAGTCAACCTAGAGCACATGAGAACAAAACTCAGAATCGTGATAGGATGGGGGCTGGGGGGAAGAAGACAAAGAAGAGAAAAACACATAATAATACATTATATGTCAGACATTTTTCAAAATGTATTTATTCAATTCTTGTTTGCATAAACATTTACTTAAACCCACTCTGTCAGGAGACAAGAAAATAGGCATGGTCATTTGACCTTCTCAAGAAAGACAACAGATTTGATGACAAGTGGTTGTTTTGTGATATAATTTGTTTTATTTGAATTTTTATCTCTGGCTTTCTGGCTCTACTCTAGATTCTTATGTGATGCAGTTTGCTCCCTTTTATACACTGCCTGAGAGTCTGAGCTGCTGATGCCAGTAAAGAATTGCTTGTGAATCTGTTGGTTTTATATTGCTTGGTGTGAAAACTTCATGTTGCCTTCTGTGGGCAGTCCTTTGATTTTGCCTCTTTACTTCTTCCCAAACTCACTAACTATGATGCTCAAAAGTCACACTTTGTCAGATTCAATTAAAACACAAATAAAATAAGCAACAAAAGCAATAAAGGAGAAATGGCTCAATAATTAATAGAACTATCTAATCTTGCAGAAAACCTGGGTGCTGTTACCAGCGAATGCACAATACCTCACAAACTTCTAAAATTGCAACTCTCAGCTACATGATGGACTCTTCTGGACTTAGACAATGCACACAAATACACAAACAATAATTACTTAATTTGAAATAATAAAGTTTAACTGTAAAGCTAGATATTTTATAAAAATAGAATATAACTGAATAACAAATTGTAACAATGATATGTGAAAAAAGTCATGATTGTCAAAGTTGTAGCTCTTCTAGACTTAACCTTATTCTGTTTCTTTTCCAAGAATATTATTAAGATGATAAACTGCCCTCATGATCCATCAATCATTAGAGAGAATATGACCTTCTTGAATAGTCTTCCATCTTCTTAACATGCCCCACCAATGAAACTTAGAAACAAATGACTGTTTACTTTAAATATTCAAAGCTCAGAAATAATTGTTTTCAGTGATTATGAAAACCTTAATATTCAATTTTAATATACATTTGATTTATTATTGTTCATAAATATACATTTTAAGTGTTTTAAATGTAAGCTCTAAATATTTTGAATGTTTTTATTTTGGGGTTATTTAGAAGGAGGGATTGGCTACAACTATAACCTTTTTTATTGTTTCGTTTTGTTTTAGTTAAGTTAAAAACACCAAGAAAATTGCTTAGAATTTGCAGGTTTTTTGAATGATAGCTAAATTAAACTTGACTTTGGAAACAAAAGTTCTAAAAAATCCTGCAACTCTAACCATTCCTTTAAAATAAAGTTTTACATCAGAGATACAGCCAACATTTTTATATTATTAGGATGGGAATTTTTCTACCATTTATGTATTTTTTGTGGTGACAGAATCAAACATAGATGATAACTGAGGTTCTGAGAGTCCACTATTTTAATAGAATCAAATCTGCAATTAACCATCCCTATTTGTTTACATGTGCTATTTTCTTTTAGTACTTATCTCCAGTGTTTGAAAAGTAATTTGATATCCAGTCTATACCTGCAATAGTTACCTGAAGACTAATAGTTAATTTTTCAATTGAAGATGCTATATTTAACTAATTACCTGCACTATCAAGATGCAAAATCTCTTAAGAGTCTTTTGATTCCAAGTAGTGGACATGAATAATATTTATAAATATGCTCATTGCAGTTTTTGTTGTATTATTCTAGTTAAAACCACATTGCTACATCAGAAAAATAATTAGAATAAAATTAGACAAGAGTTCAATATCATCAGAACTATTGCACAGATTTAATTGCTACTCAATGTCTTAGTTAATTAAGGAAATTTGAATTTTTCTTTATACTTCCCTTAATAATTACTGTGAGCCTTAAGAAACAGAATGGCCTTCCTAAATTTGAAGTGCACTTTCCTATGTGCTGAAACAGAAAAGGAAACACTGGGAATATCTGAGACACAAGTGCTTGTATTTGATAGGCCATCCAGAATAATCATAAACACAGTCTACATTGTGTAAAACCTGAGAAGTCATTTTTAATCCAGTGGTAACAATGGTTTCTCTCTTACAAATCAGTATGCAAATAACTAGAGATGGAAGAGAAAGGAAAAAAGGCATGAAATTCCTTAAAGAAAGAAAGATGACCAGGAGGCAGTGAAACTTAGAGAAAGGAGTTTGACCATGCTGTTGCAGATAGGCAGGGGAACCAGGTCACACATAAGAGCATGTTAGATATTGGAGCCTGGCACTGGAAGATGAAAATTGAACATAATCTCAAACAAAGATATGATATAATGCAATTTAACTTCTAAATATCAAAATAGGTACAGTATTGATGACATTATAAAGGAGAAACATAAAAATAGAATTGTAGAGAAAAGAATGCTATTCATCTGGGATTTGGATGGAATATTATAGTGACATATGCAAAAGGGATCGTGTTACCAGATTAAGTAAACAGGACACAATGGTATATAAGATGCAGAATACAGGTAAAATGTGGAACCACAGACAGAATTTGCCTAAAGGCACAGGACTTATTGAAGCAGTTTGAAGAATAAGTAGAGAAAGAATGAATATCACAGCTATATTTGACTAAAGTTTGGGAGATCAACAATGATACATAGCCAGGGCACATGGAGAAGCACATGAAGGCATGTCATCAACAAGGGTGAAGAAAGTGAGCATACAGACAGTCTAGAATGCAAAGGCAAAAATTTGGGGTGCTGACTTAGTATAAGATTTTTAAAATGTTCTAGTAAATAATGCACTATTTTACTATAAATGGCTGCAGTTTGACAGTGGATAAACTTTAATATAATGTCTTCCAATTGGGGTTCCATCCAATTCTGTAGGCAAATGCTTGAGTGGGAGTAAATCATAAGATGTAAAATGCAGAATGCAAATGCATCCTTTTATTTAGTTGTGAATGACTAGTAAGTTGTTTATTCCTTTATCCTGTGCAATCTGCAATGAATTTGCCTAAATTATGAAAGTAAATATAAGCATCTCCCTTCATCTGTTAATATGTAATATTTACCAACCTATAGGTGATTACGAAAATTTATCTACAAAATAGGGTGAGAAAAATCAAATTATGAGCTTTTAGTGACTGCTAACAATTCATTTTCATTGTATTTATGAAGTGTGCAAAGCATTGAAGCTTAGCACTTTATATAGGATATTCTCAACCATACTAATTTGAGAATAATTTAGTCTATGCTCTTAGAATTAGAGCAAAATATGTACAAAGATAACAAAGAAAGGGCTAAGTATTATTCAGCAAAATTATAAATTGAATATTGAAACAACTATTTGTTTTCTATTGCTGATACACAAATTTTCACAAGTGTAGTAGTTTATAGGAATATAAAAGTTTAATCCTGTTGTTCTGAAGGTTTCAAGTTTGTATAGGGTCTCCATGGGCTAAAATCCAGTTACTATTAATGATATGTTCCTTCTGGAGGCTCATCAGAAGAATTTATCTTTCCTGACTGTTTGTTGTTTGTTTGTTTGTTTGCTTGCTTGCTTGCTTTTGTATTTTTTTGTCAGGTTGTTTGCTTGCTTACTTCTCTAGTTTGCCTGAATTCCTTCCTGGGGATTAGGATTTAGAATATTTGCAAGAATCACTCCCTTTCAGAAGACCATAAAGCTTTTTATTATATCTCATAATTCTGCTTGGGAGCAGAAACACTCCACTCTCTAGATGCTCTTGACACCGTATAAGGTATAAGTGTCACATAAATAAAATTACCTAGAGTCATTACATAACTAAAATTGCTTGAAAATCCCTTCATATTATTAAATGATCTTGGTAATAATCTAATCAAAATTGTCATTCAAAAAGATCTCAGAAAATTTTAATGTATCTGAAAACAACTGTCAAATTTCAACTTTCAAGCAATTCTGAAAAATCATATGAGTTAGAGAGTAATTATACAAATGTTGATACATATCCAAAATATTTTTCAGAAAGGAAATATTTTCATGAACCTTTCCTTTTAGTATCATAGCAGCTGAGACAGTAACCTAAAATATATGCAATCATGAAACATAGAAGAAAGCAGTCTTTGAGAATATATATGGGTATGTAATGCTAATTTACAAATCATAAAAATACTGATTTCAGATGCCTATAAAATAGATATCAAAAAGCATTTATCAGTTTCTTTAAAGTTAAATTATAAAATGTAAATATTTTGAGAGGCATTTTTACATGAATTATCTTAAGACAAATCGTAGAAATCCACCTTATGCAAGCTAGCTATTGCAAATCACCAAGCAATTTAACACCACGGAGTGCTAACAACACCCTTTTAATATGTGCTGTGATTTATTCATGAGTTAAAAATTTAAAACCACCTGAAAACAATATAAATACATGTGAATCATCATGGATCCCATGAGGATCCTCTCACAGATTTCCTAAAGGTTGTCTTCTCAGTAGTACATATATGTATAATATAAAAGCAGACAGATTCATAGAGATATTGTCTTGGTCAGTGTGAGGGAACATGCAAGCACAACAAATCGGGTAGCTTCTAAACAACCAGGAAAGAGTGGAAACCTCAGAGTGCCAGGGCAATCAAGTTCTGCAGGGGCTTCTTTTAAATTACAGTCAGCCAAATGCCGCCTGTATTCTGACAAGACTAAGAAAGAAGTCAGTTAACTTTGGGCTTCCTGTAAGCTCACTAACTCTATTCATGAGTTCTTGGGACATAGTTTCCTCCCCTTAGCTTCAATTCTAAGTGTACCAAACAGAAAAAAACTTGACCTCATGAATGCTGGAGGGACAGATATATTAATTTTGTATCATTTGTGTTTAATAAGATTCTTCAGATACTGTGAGAGGCCAGATTTATGAATATGACTATCACCGGCTTCAACTGAACTAAATCCAGTTCCTGATAGGCTACAACTACATGTAGTGAAGGGTCAAATTTTGCTTTCTGCTAACCAGGCACCTGAAGCAGTCAGGAACAACCAGCTCTGTAGGACACATTTCAAACAAGCTACTGATCCCAGAGAGTACCAGATCAATATACCTGCAAACAGGCATTTATTATAGATATAGTATTTTTTACACCATATGATGAAATCCTCATACGTGATAAGAGAGATTGGTTTTCTGTTTCCTTGAGACTGATATTCCAAACATCATGGAAGGAGCACACAAAGCACGCAGTCAAGGTTGCAAATGAGCAAGCCATCATTTTTTAAACCAACCATTCTTCTATGTAGGGGCTGTGTGAGTTTCTGAAAAATAATTTTAGAAATGAGTATCAGTGGAAAAGAGAATGTACAGGACTCTGGGAAATTACAGCTAGTTGACAAATATACATAGCTAAGAACATGGAAGAAGATGTGTTTTTTTGGTTTTTGTTTTGTTTTGTTTTGTTGGTTTCTTTTTCATTTTGTTGTTTTGGTTTGGTTTGGTTTGTTTTTTTTTGTTTTGTTTTGTTTTTTTTTTAGTCTTCTAGAATAGACAAGGCTATCCCAGATTTGGAGACCTCACTAATAATTTTACAGAACATTTTGAAAGTCAGAGTTTGCTGTCTTGTTTTAGGTGGAGACAGGAGGGTGCACCTTGCATATCAGTCTTTCCATAGTAGATTTAACTCAATCTGCTAAATTAGATGATGTTAAGAGCTGCAAATCAGGAAACAACCCCTGGCAGAGTCATCGTGAATACAGAGATACAAACCCCCTAGAATTCACATGTAGCCTTTCTTTATAACACAAAAAAAATAAAAAGATTTTGAGACTCACACAATATGCAAACTGATAACAAAATAACAATATCCAAAAATGAAAGGACTCCTAGATACTTGAAAGACAGGCTTTGTCTCAATAAGGCCATGCTTATGTTGACTGGAAATGCTTGTCTTGCATATGTGCCTTTTTCAATTCATTCTCCAATTATTTGTATGTCTCATGCTGCAATTTTCTACAGATAGCATAAAAATCAAAGCTAAATCCCTTGTGGTATTCAAGTTATAAGCATCACCTCTAAAGGTGAAGCTATGTACTTTGCTGTATTACTCAACATTTCCATAAAAAAATTACCCACTGGTGGATCAAAAATAAATAAATAAATTGAAAGATGATGAAATGAGTATTCCTCCTTTCATCTCTTATACAAGTGTTGTAGGAGAATGTTTTAGCATTGCACATGCCTAGTTTTATGCTCTATGGATTTTGTAAATGTTCATCAATTACCTAAAGAAATTTACAATTCACTGAAAAAGAAAGCCTCTGTCACTTCAGATTATAACAAACACAATTATAAGTGAGTTATGTAATGAAATGTTTTGTATTCTGAATGTCAGTGAATTTTAAGTACATAATTGCAAACGGTAAGTTCTGAAATCACCATATCTAACAGCATCTACAAACAGGTTTTGCTTTTATGCTGGTCTGTTAATCCACACAATAAATGAGTCCATTAAAATGATGTCTTAGACTGAAAGTTAGACCTTCTAATTCCTGTTCCTGTCAATGTTTTCATGAACATTTTAGCAGGTAGTCATTTTTATAATTATGATGACTTACCCTGCTAGAGAGTTACGCTGTTTTCCTGACTGGCTGTGATTGTGAAAGCACCATAGTCTCCAAACTGAAGGAAAAATCATTTTCTTTTTGAAAGAAAAATGCTACCAATAAACTACATGCTAGCAAATTAAATTTGCTTGCTCCAGTGTCTTCCATGTGAATATACTTTCCATAATTAATTCTTATTCAATGTTTAGCAAAGGTTGTAACTAAGCTAAAGAAGTAGATTGGATTTATGCTAACACTAGGCATTTGGTAATCATAGATGAAACTTGAACATAATTTGAAATGTATTTAATTCACTCAAAAACTCTATTATTTCATAAAACTTCACTTTTCATACAGAAGGTGTATACAATAATCAAAAATGCTAAACAACACTCAGGTAAAAAGTCTAGCTAAATGTAAGACTGATTATAAAGAGCATGATTTTTTTTCCAATTAAAACTTCCACATCTGGGCTCCACTACACACTACTATCTAATGAGTCCTGCCCACAAGGACAGAGGGACTCCAGGACAAGCAGTGATGCTCAGGCCCGAATCTGGAAAACTGTACAGTGGTAATTTTTATTCTTGCATTTCATTTTGGAAAGAAAGTACTGTACTGCCACCTTCTGACAAGCTTACTCTTTCTTAAGAAGTATTTTAGTCCTGAATGGGGCTTACATTGCTTATGTGATTTTAATACTGTCAATCCTTTCAAGGCACAAAAGATTAGACTCTTTCAAAGTTTTCCTTGGGCATTTATTGGCTGCTCTAGGCGCTATGTAAAAAATAAATTAAGCAGCATGTTTTTCGTTTGAAAAATAAATTAATCCTGAACTTAGTGCCCATTAATATCTAAGAATTATTGATACTGCACATCCCTTATAGTTGGAGAGAAACTCAGTAACCCAGCAAGTATGTGATGTTCAAAGGGACTGCATTCAGTTTCCATAATAGACCGTCTATCTCCGAAATGTTATATTCTTATATGTTCTCTTTCTTCACAATCTCTTTAGTCAACCATCATATAATCCTTGTGATTTGTTTCATTGATTCTCTGTGCATATAAGTAGAATAAATGGGGTTGACAATATCTCATGTTTTCACAAAATTCACATTACTTCTCTATCTTTTAATTTTAGGAAGGGGAAATTTGGTTTATTTGTTTAGCAAATGTTTATTAGATACCTTCTATGTGTTAATCTTACCCAAAAGTTCAAAACAAAAGAACAGCAACAAACATGAGAGAACAAGATGAAATTATGGATGGCTCACTGCACATTTTTGAAAGGGGTTTGGAAAAATTCTCTCTCAAATAAAATCCATTCATATTATAAAACATAAAAGCTTTCATTTACACTTGGCTATTATTCAAAAATATGAAGGTACAGAAGATGCTGACAGAGACACTATCTAACACAGCCTGTGAATTATATAATGGATTAGCCCAGGACACTGTCTTTGGCTCAATAATGTGATTGAACTTGTAATTTTAAATTCACATGTTCTGTTGGGATATATTTTTTACCTGAGAGGACTTTTAAAATTTTTATTTTAGTTACAATTTACTTAAGTGAAGTAATAGATTTTCTGTAATATATGATACTACCCCTCCAGAAAAAATGGCAAATGTTAATGGATTTAAGAATTATAAAAAATAAAACCCTGGAGTGAAAAGAAATTAAAATAGAACAGGCTTCCTTTAACAATAGAAGCTTTGTAATGATCAGCATAGAAAATCTTGTCTATAAATCTACAGAGCAAAAACTATATTTCCTTATAATATTCTTTGGATATTATTGCTTTGTTTCTAAAGTTGTCTCGGGTGCTTATTAAAATGCAAATTAACTGGAATGAGGAAGCAACTACCTCAGTATTGATAGATAGTAGATGATAGATAGATGATAGAAAAATGGATAGATAATTGGTAGATAGATTGATTGATAAAGTTATATGATAAGTGATAGACAGAAAGACATATAGAGAGAAAGCCAGGGGAAGAAAGGGAGAAAGAAAGAGAGAAAGAGAGAAAGAAGGAAAGAAAGAAAGAAAGAAAGAAAGAAAGAAAGAAAGAAAGAAAGAAAGAAGGAAAGAAAGAAAGAAAGTGAATCCAGGATGTATAAAGAAAGGAAGATATAGGAGAATATTTACATAATAAAATGATCTTGTAAGAATTTTTAAGTAAAATAGTAATTGATCTGATGACTAATTAAAGGATCTTAACTACTTTAATGGTTAATAAATATAAAATGGTAATTATAAATGTCAAATTTATCACAAATTTAAAAATAATCAAATTTGTGGTGGCCACCAGAATCATCATGTAGTTGCCTGAGAAACAAATAAAATCAAAGCTCCTATGATTTCAGGTGAGTAGGTAGTCATGGTTGAGAAAGTCTCTCCTTAAACTTTTTAGGTTCTTTTAACACCCTACAATCATAAACAGATATTTTCTGATGCCCTGATATATTATGTAGTGTCCTAGAGTCTTTCTTGTTGTTACTCTCCTTCGATGCTTTAGTGATACACACATTTAAGAAAAAACTACCAAGCTATATTTTCCCATGCATCCTCTCTAGCTATAAAGGCAATGTTTGCCATTTAAAATAGTCAATCAAATCCTTAAATTTAGTATTGATTTTTATTATTTTTGAGACAGCAATTTAATTACAACATCCCTTACCAGTTACTGTATGCTTATATTCATTTGTGTGTATATATGTTCATAAATACATATATACATATATATTCCTAAATATATTATGTCGAGTATACATAATATTACTTTTATGTATATATGTTTTCAGGGTTGACCATTGTCACTAGATAGCTAGTTGGTGCCCTTTTCCCTGAGGAGAGACACTATTGTTCCCAGCTTTATTCACTTGCCTATATGAGACAGTGACATCTGGATAGCCATGTAATTCATTACTTAAACACTCAGTTACTCCTCCTCTGAATATTAAGCAGTGAAATCCAATGGCATCTTACACAAATAGAATTGCTTTATTATGTATTTAAATATTGTTCTTCAATTTACATGCAGTCTTTACAAAACACACATCTTTAGCACTGCTGTTCATTGTCATCCCTTTGAAAAGACTGAGTCTCTAATTAATAAGCCCACTTGAATCCCACATATCCATCTATGAAGACTGTTGTTTCACCTCATAATTTGTCACTTGTTTCTTTCCTTCAAACTTCAGTGAACATGACAAAAAGTATGAGAGTTTTAAACACTATACTAAGCATATGCAAGGAATTTTTATTTGAATTATTTAGTACTTGATTTTTTTGATACAATAATAGTAGGTATTTCTCCTTTCAGACAATTAGTCATCTCTACTTGAAAGACAAGCTGTACCAGATACATTTTGCCAGTTTTCTAATTGTGATATTTGGACACTCTACTGGCAGGCCACCATGTAGTCTACTTATTCAAGAATCAGAGAGAGAGAAAAAATGAGAATGTGGTTTATTCAAATGGATGTGTGACTATTGCTTCCTATGTTTACAAATATATAATTTACTACGAGTAACTTGGCTGGAGTAAAAGTTTAATGAAATGTTTCAGAGCAGAATATTTTTTGATGCTTAATCTAGGCCACTTACAAAGAATGAAAGGAAAGTAACTTTGAAGTGTTATCAAATTTCCCTCACTGCTTTTGGTCAAACTTGACTGGTATTGTGAGAGGATAAATTATGCACCTCTCACCTCTGTGCCTGCATTTTGTTTTACTGTGAATTAAATTGCAAGAGACTCACCTTGTAGTATAGTATTAGAACTATTTGGATTTAGGTTTTGACAGACTTTCAGATGCTTGTTAAAATGCAAATTCCCTGGGCTTGGAAAGTCCTTAACTCAAGAGAATATTTAACCATTTAGGAATCTAGAGGACATTGTGTCCTCTAACCAAGAGCAAGTTCATGATGTTGGATATGAAGTAAAAAAAGGGAGTAGTTGGTCCAGGACTTCCAGCAGTGCCCTCTGTGGTCTGATAAGTTATATTCTTATATAATTGATCATTTCTGATTGATCTTATTGATTTTTTATCTGAAGAAGGGAGGGATTTGTTTGTATGTTTGTTTTGTTTTGTTTTGTTTTGCCCCTTGACCCAGCTGTCATCATCCCTCATGCTAGGCAGGTTATTTCTTCTTCTGCTATAGAGTCCTCATATCTGAAGCTGAGTACTGTGGGCCCCTTTTGCATGCAGAATGTCAAACTAATGAGCTTTGACTTATGGCCCTTTGAGTTAGTAGTGAGAGGCTTTTTTTCTCTGTAAAGGCTGTGTGACTCAACTCTACCTCACTGTGAGTATGGCCAACACCATCAATGTTGACTCACTGTCATCGTGAGCATACTGGACACCATCAATGTACAGACAAATAGTGATTATTTTTATCTCACATAGGATTTCAGTGCAAAAAACAATAACTTCCCTTGCTTTCAACTTATTATACTATGATGTATCTCTCACACAGAAGGATAAACTCACCTCATTATAGCTGTAAACTGATAGGCTAATATCTCTTTTCAAAGGACACCTTTGGCCATGCTCCTTGTCTGGGCAGCACAGTAGAACTGGTCCTAGGGGAATGGGTTGGGTGACCAAATCCTGAGAGCATAAGATCAGGAGAGCTGGCTCTGCCCTTTGCTGGCTTCTTTGTTAGATGAGCTAGCCATAACAGTGCTGGCCAGTTCTCCATGGTAGTGTGGGTGTGAGAAAGCTAGCTGGCTCATTGACCCAACTACCATCCAGGTATAGGTCTAGGATTTTGAGCTGACCTAGTCCCAAGATCTACCCATTTATAAATTGCTGGAGAACACAAATAGGCCAGCCCAGCAGATGCAAAACTGAAGGGGCTCCATGATACAGGACAACAAGAAATCCTAGAGGATTCTCAGTGAGGATCCAGTATTGATAGTATAGCAGAAGCAAGAAGCCTTGAACCAGACTAATGAGTCATTACAATAAATATTTGTTTCAGGTATTCTTGTTATGAGAGAAGAACAAGCATTTAAATAAATTTTACACAAAGAGCATGGGATTCTTAAGTTTTGGGTGACCTGTGTTGTTCCAAGCTGTGGATTCAGAGCTTCATAGCATGGGCACATGCATCTCTTAAACATAAATTTACAAAAAATTATTTTTATTAATATTGTCATAATAAAAAGTGACTTTAGTTGTGAGTCTAGCCTATAACAACTGAATCATCTGTGGTACATTTACAAAATGGAGTATTACTTAGCTGTTTAAAAAAAAGTCATCATGAAATATGCAGGAAAAAGATAGAAATAGAAAAAAGAATCATCCTGAGTGGGGTAACCTGTTGGGGTACAAGAGTCTCCCACAAACCACACAAACTCCAATCTTAGATAGGCATTGCTTATTGAACACATACCCTTATACTGATTGATCAGGGCTATAGCTCAGAATTTGTGGACTGAGGCTACAGAACCAAATATCCTACCCTGTCAGATTAACAATGCCACCCCCTCCCCCCCCAAAAAAAAAAACCACAATGAACTCATATCCAGGTGCAGGAATTACTATCAGGTGGTCTGCTTTGATTCAATATATCTTAGACATAACAGTTTAATTGACCTTTCATTTGATGGGTCCTACATAAAGCTGTGCAGAATTTCTTAAGATTAACAAACCTCATATGGAACATAACAGGATATGTGATCAGCATGGCCTTGCTCTGTGTCAAGTTACTTTTCTGTGTCAATAATTGGTAGGCATATTATAGGAACAATATGAAAATAGCTAGCAGACATGGAACAAAATGACTACAGCCATGCTGGGGATGGTGTGCAGGCCTCAATATAACCCAGATCCAAAAAGACAACCATAGTATATAGTCACTTATAACTGGACATTAGCGGTAAAGTAAAGGATTGTCATACTAAAGTCCACAGACCCAAGAGAGGCTCAAAAGAGGATGCATGGGTGTCTTTGTAAGGACAAATAGAAAATAATTTGTGGATGAAGTGGTGGTGGGTGGAGATGGGTACAGAAGGGATCAGATGGGGAGAAGATGTAGAATGGGAGTCCAGGGAGAGACAACTGGAATTTGGAAGCATTTGGGGCAGTGAGCCATGTGGGAATCTAGCACAGTAAAAACTCCTTGGAATCTTCAAGGGAGAACCTCACAAATACTCCTAGTGATTGGGGATACTGAGCCTAAACTGGCTACATGCTATAATGAGGCAAGGCTTCCAGTGGTGAGACTCAACCTAGCCACAAAACCTTTAACCTACAATTGATCCTGCCTACAAAATATGCTGGGATGATGGTGGTACGGAATGTGCAGAAGTGGACAACCAATGACTGGTTCAAATTGAGGTTCATGCAAGGAGAAGGAGCCCATGCATGAGACTGCCTGGTTGGCCAGGAAGCAAACTGGATTGCCTAGAAACTTAGGATACAACCAAACTTGACTCTAAAGGAAAGTTAATGGAATGATTTCAAATGATATTTTGGTATACTCATAGATCAGTGCCTAGATTAATCATCATCATAGAGGCTTCATACAGTAACTGATGGAATCAGATGCAGAGACACACAGCCAAACACTAGGTGGATCGCAACAAACCCTAGAGTAGTGGGAAGGAATTGTAGGAGCCATAGGCCTGAAGGATTCCAAGAGAACATCGCCCACAGAATCAACTAAACAGGGCACACAGGGGCTCAAAAAAAAAAAAAAAACCTGAAGCAACAATCACAGGAGCTTGTATAGGTCTGATTTAGGTCCTCTCTATATAAGTTATTGTCGTTATCTTAGTGTTCTTTTGGGACTCTTATAGTGGAAGTTGTAGGAAGGAGGGAAGAAAAATGTATAAGAGAAGAATAAATAAATTTAGAAAAACAATAACAAAATGAGACATTTTACTTTAGATATATGAATTTGTATTATTTATTTACCATAGCATACTTTTTAAAAGTTAAATTTTAATTATCGGAAATGAGATTTTTCCTATGGAGATAGTTTTGAATCCATGATAAAGTAGTTGTATCTCCTCCTAACACCATATTATTAGTGTACCAATGGATACATCTTGCTAGTCCAGTTGTTAATTTGGCTAGAAGAGTTCAGAACTTTGTAAGACTTTGGATGATTTCTCTCCTCCAGTAGCTTGCTTGGCGTCTTTTGGCATTATAACTCCTGGGAGTCAGAAAAGATGTTTTCATATTAGTATGAGATTGACTTATTCGTGTCATGTGACAAAATTAAGTAATGTCATCAACCACAGGTGTTGTCATCAAGTTCTGATGGGTAACTTGTAGATCTCAGGCCTTCTCAGATATGCTTCTTTTTGAAGTGTACAGTGGTTACTAGAAAGATTTGAAGCACTTCAAATTGAAAAGAAAAGGTAAGTATGGAGAATCTGACACTAAATGTGGCTTGTATATCTTATTTCTTCTCCTAAAAATTCAGGGTAAAAAGAGAGACCAGAAACACACCAAAGGGCAAGGAGAACTGGTGTAAAACAATGTTGTCTGGACATAAGAGAGTCATTGCTAGTTAAGGTTGCCTATTCAAGACCTGGCAAGATAAAACCAGTCAACACTTCAATATATTACCATTAGCTAGGTCTCTTAGCTAGGATCTATTTTCTATGCCTACTGGGACGGAGATTCAATTATTTTCAATAGCATGGACCCTGGTGGATATTCTATGCTCCATAGATAGCCCTATACACATGTGCAAGCACAAATCCTATTTAGAATCGCTGAGTTATAGAAAAATAAAACTAAAATTCTGGCAGGAAAACATAGTTATAAGGGTGAAAGAGGAGTTAGAGAGTGACATGGACATGATCAAAATGCACTGAATACATGCAACAACATCTCTAAATAAAAAGAGATTTTAAGCTTTTTTATAATACTTGATTTTAAATATCAACAATTCTGCCCTTATATTCATTAAATTATCTCAACATAACAATGAAAATCAATTATTTGTTACTTAAATAATTTGAAAGTGAGATAATCATATGTTTCCATCTTATTGTATATAATGAATACTTTCTATATCATAGCTATAGAGGAATTTTAGCTATGATGTATTTTAAGATGGCTGCTCTGGCAAGTGATCATAGTCAAGGATCTTCTGTGTCTATGTGATCCAGTTGGAATGCAGACATGCCGTGGATTACAGTATTATCTGCCTGAAACACAGATATACCCTTAATATACAGATTCAATCCCAAACAATGAAAATAAGGTTAGTTTGATTGAAAGTGATGTCTAATTGGAGGGCAGTTCAGTATGTTCTGTTTAGTCAGTTGCAGTAAGTGCAGTTAAGTCGAATCAGTGAGTTGGGAGTCAGTGCAGTGGGTGTAGTGCAGTGATATTGAATTTGTTCATGAGTTCATATAGTTTGGTGCAAGTCAGCAGAGGCAGTTAAAGCCAGAGAATAAAAATAAGCCAGAATATTAAAACAAATTGCCAAAGTTAGTTTGAGGACAGGTAGAGCAATTCAGTGAGAACTTGATAGAAGTCAGACTGAATCAGTTAGCTTGGAAAGGAGTTTCAGCCAGAATAGCTGTGTTGAACCAGCCAGCAAGAATTCAGAGAGAGCTAATGCTCAAGTTTATTCAGCAGTAAGCCTCTGAGATGACAATTTCTACAGGCAAATAAAAGTTACTTTTACAATTAATGTGATGGCTATCCTTATGTCAACTTAAGACATAAACTAGAGTTATCTGAAAGAAGGGAAATCGAATTGTGAAAATATCCCTATGAGATCTAGTTGTAAGACATTTCTTAATTATTGATAAATGGAGGAGGGCCCAGCCACTATTGTCCTGGGTTCTATAAGAAAGCAGGATGAACAAACCACAAAGAGCAAACCAGTAAGCAGCATCCATCAATTACCTCTGCATCACTTCATGCCTCCAGATTCTGATCATATATGAGCTCCTGCCCTCACTGCTTTTGATAATAAATTATTTTATGAAACAATGAATTAAATAAACCCTTTCTTCCTCAACTTTCTCTTTGTTCATGGTGTTTTATCATAACAATAAAAATATTAACAAAATGGATAAGCAAATATTTTCTTTCAGTCCAGAAATTAAATGTTTTCCACAGATATTCTTGGTAGCCAGTATTTTAGCTACTTAATATTTACAAATTGAAAAGGAGTAACGCTATTCACATAAAAAAAAAAACTTACTCATATTACAGCACAATATAATTCACAGAAACTCAGAAGGAGATCATATTCGTAATTAGAATTTTGCACACCATTGTATAAAATTGAAAAATTCAATTTAGATGAATTGCCCACTCATTTTAAAAGTGATATATATTATATGTTAGTGTCTAATAAGAGAAATATATTGTATCTGGTGGTGGAGCTAATGTAATTTAGAACATCAGTCTGACAGCTACATAAAATTACCCTTGTAAATACTTTTAGACTCATCCAATAATTTTAGATTAACTTTCTCCCTTAACATATGATTTCAAAAAGGGAATACTTTTAAAACTAGACTTGCCTTCCCTTCAAAAGTGGATGAAAATAGTATAGAGGGTTGATATTGGCCCAGCTCTACTGCTTTAAGGCTTAGTATAAATATAAGGTCTTTTACCTGGTAACTATATGATCTAAGTATTGAAAAATGATATGTACCACAACAGTGTCTGCTTTATTTCTTTACTTGCATTGCCCACCCCCCTGAAAACAGGATATAGGATGCTTTACATTTTAATAAACCTGCTTAACATAAGTCATCACCTTATGTACGATCTCCTCCTGGTCCTAGCTAATTTTCCTCCTCCAATTCCACGTCCTCTCATTTGATATTTTGTGGGTGTCTTTTTGTTTTGTTTTGTTTTGTTTTGTTTTGTTTTGTTTTGTTTTGGTGGGGGATCTTTATACCTGCAGATGGAGGTCATTAAACAATTTTATTTTACAATGTATAACCTAGGGAAGATCCACTAAACATATGATGAGAATCTAAAGGTTCTAAAGTCCCTAAATGTTTAAAGGCCCTAGAAGACAGTTGGCTTTCCGGATGTAGAATTCAATCTCTAATGACCCCTTGTCAGAACTGAAAATAGGGATTGGATATATACTGGCCAGGCTTCCAACTGTTTCTTTATGGCTAATCACAATTTGTATTTCAAATGCAAATGTGGGTCACAGTTCCAATTACCTTATCAACACTCCTCTGCCATCTTAAAGATTAAAAATCGAAAAGAGCAAAGTTATTAACAACCTGATTAGGATTTGATGAAAGTTAAAGAAAATGTTGACTTGTGTTGCTGTATACTGAATGTATGTATGAATAAATCAATAAATGAATAAATGAATGGATGAAAAATTGAAGGTGATACAGAAAAGGAGCATATGGAATGGAAAGAACATTCCTTGTACAACTTTTATTCCTTAATTTCTTGTAGTTTGGGAAAACATTGTTTAAAAAGATTCAAAAGAAATTAACTTGACATGTGCACATGTGTTTCTGTATTAAAACTGTATGTTTTGGAAAAATTAGTTTTCTCCAACAGGGTCTCACTGGGTGGTAACCAAGAGCTTTTCTACCCATACCCCACTTAACTAAAATAATGACTCTAAGACTTCTTATACATGAATACATGAGTGGGCCAATAGCTTTGGCTTATTTCTACTATATCATAACTCAATTATTTCATTTAAATTGGTCTAAGTCATGCCACATGGCTAGTTACCTCTCCTTCAGTTTTATAAGGCCATCTTCTCAGAGTTTAAGGCAAATTGCCTGTTCCTGACTCAAGAAATCATCTCTCTGTACTAGAACTTCCATCTCCCTGATTCCTGCCTAAGCTAATAGGCCAACAGCAAGCATTCTATTGACATAGGATGCTTCTATACATTGGACAAGAGATTCTCCCTTTTAGTACAATAAAAGGCTATCTCTTATAATAATAAAATAATAAAATACATAATAATAGCAATTATGGAAACTATCAGGTAATATTTACATTCACAATGTCCAATCCATATGTATCTGACAAACTTGGATAAAGTATTCTATTATCAGTCCTATCTTGGTGAGTTCAGAGTTCTGTATCTAAGTCAATTTCTTTCATAACTTGCATTACCAAACTAAAATCATCTTAGATTTTAAAGCATTTTCCTAAATCTTAAATAACTTTAGCTTAATTGTGAGATTATAACTATCTAATATTCAACACCATTAGAGACTTGAGAAGAAATAAAAATTACTGAGTATGCAGAAAGTACAGGCAAGTAGCTTCCAAATCTATAGAAATGACAGAGAAATCTGGTTGCCTGGAGAGACTCCTAAAATTTCTCTGTGTGAACTGAGTATACATCTTCACCATTCTGGCCCAGAATATCTGACAGACTTTTCTGTGAAGCCAGAATTATGAAGAACTGCTTACCTTGTCTTGCTAAAGCTCAGTAATTAACTATTCTGTCTCCTGTTTGTCCAGTTTGGACAGCATATTCTCTGTAGCTGAAGCAAAGCCAGTTTCTTGCCCAAAGACTATCTTGGTTCATTTGAATCAATCTCAATCAGGAAGTTCTTTGATAATTATCATCTTCTTTGAAGTACAATATAATAATCTACCCTTTATTCCTTTTATATATGAATCAGATTTATATAACCCCTTTTTTGTTTTCAACCTTTACCCACCTTTGCCCCATTAGCATAAGAGAGAAGTGGCATAAAGGACAAAAAGAGAAAGAAAGAAATTCCTGAGACTAACCTACCTTATTTTGTTTCCTCTCTGATCAAGACCGTTAACAACTTGAAACCATAGCCCTTCAATGGTGATCATCACTCAAGAAATGACCAAAAATCATCTACCCCTCCTTTTGGAAATGTGGCATCACTTTCTAAAACTTTCTTCCTTATGTTTTGGAGTTTCATTTTCCTTTTGGGGTACCCTGAAATTGAGAACTTCGTTAATCTTAAGAATCATTTGTTGAATCATTTGTTGTCCAGTCTTTTTATGATGAGAAAGTTTATGGCTTAACTGAAGTTAAGGAACAACGGTTACCAAAATAACTAAAAGGCACAGAGAAAGAATATCCAAATTAACAAAATCATAAATAAATGAATAGGAGACATAGCAACAGACACCAAAGAAATCCAAAACATCATTGGGTCTTATTTCAGAAAACCTGCACTCCACAAAATTGGAAATTCTAAATCAAATGAATAATTTTCTTGATAGATACCACTATCAAAGTTAAATCAAGATCAGGTAAATGATTTAAATAGACCTATAACTAAAGACAATAAAAGTAGTCATTAAAATTCTCCCAAACAAAACAGCCAGGGACAGATGGAGGTATCACCATTCCTGATCTCAAGCTGAACTACAGAATAACAGTAATAAAATCCACATGGTACTGGCATCAAAACAGACAGGTATATTGACAGAATTGAATCAAAGAATCAGAAGTAGATCTACACATCTATGGATACTTGATTTTTGCAAATAAACGAAAACTATAAATTGGAAAAAGAAACATCTACAACAAATAGTGCTAATGTTTAACTGGATATATACATATAAAAGAATACAAAAAGATGGATATCTATTACTCTACACATAAGTCCAAGAGGATCAAAGACCTCAACAACAACAACAAAATCAAAGACAAAATAAACAAAAACCAGAAACACTAAATTCGAGAGAAAATAAGGTGAAAAATAGCCTTGAAGAAAATGGTACAGGAGACAACTTCTTAAAGAGAACACTAATAACTCATGGACTAAGACCATCAATTAATAAATGGGACTTCATGAAACTGAGAAACTTCTGTAAGGCAAAGGACACTGTCAATAAGACAAAAAGACAACATTCAAAATGGGAAAAGATTTTCACCAAATCCATATCTGACAGAGGGCTAACATCCAAAATATATGAAGAATTCATGAAATCAGGCATCAACAATCCAAATAACCCAATTTAGAAAATGGGGTACAGAACTAAACATAGAATTCTCAAAAGGGGAATTCCCAGTGCCTGATCAACACTCAAAGAAATATTCAACACCTTAGTCAACAGGGAAATGCAAATCAAAACAATTCTGTGATTTCATTTTATGCTAAGATAAAAACTCACTTGACAGCTCATCCTGATGAGAATATAGAACAAAGGGAATACTCCTTAACTGATGGTGGGAGTGAAAACTTGTATAACCACTTTGGTATGTACTCACTTGTAAGTGAATGTTAGTCATTAGCAACTTTGGACATCAATTTGTCAGTTTCTCATAAAATTGTGAATAGATCTACCCCAAGACCCAGCTATACCGCTAATGGGCATGTGTCCAAAAGAAGCTCCAACATACTACAAGGACACTTGCTCAACTATGGTCATAACAGCTTTATTCAAAATAGCCAGAAACTGGAAATAATCTACATGTCCTTTGACTGAAGAATGGATAAACAAAATGTGATTCATTTACACAATGGCATTACTCAGCCATTAAAAGCAATGCCATCATGAAATTTACCAGCAAATGGACACAACTAGAAAAGTTCATCCTGAGTGAGGTAACCCAAACCCAAAAATACAAACATGATATGTACTCAATTTTAACTCAATGTTAGTCTTTAAATAAAGAATAATTGTGCTAAAAACCACAGGCCAAAAGAAGCTAAGTAACCAGGTGGGCCTAAGAGGGACACTTGAAGGGGAAATAGATTAGACATCAGGGATGGATGGAAGGAGGGGACTGGGTGAGGGAGGGAGTGTAGGTGGAAACTACAGGGATAAAGTGTGGGAGCATGGAGGGAGAGAGTGCTTGGAGAGAAAACTGGACCGTAGAGGGAAATCTCTGGAACAAGCTAGATACATGGAACATGGAATATCCCAGGAATCTATGAGTTTGACCCTAGGTAAGACATTTAGGAATGAGGGATATAGAGCCCAAACTAGCTATCTTCTGTTGCAAGGTAAGACTTTCAATGAAGAGATTGGGACACTAACCTAGCCACAAATCTTTAGACCCCACAATTTTCTCTGCTGATAGAAGCAGGGTTGGGGAATGGAACAGAATTTGAGGGAAGAACAAAGCAATGACTGGTTCAACTTAAGACTTATGCCTTGAAGGGGATCCCATCCCTGCCACTATTAGTGATATTTGCTATGCATACAGATAGGAGCCTAGCATAAACATCACTGGAGGGGCTTCACCCAGCAACTGTTTGAAGCTGATGCAGAGAACCCCACAGTCAAACATTGAATAGATCTCAGGAAATCTTATAGAAGATGGGGAGGAAGAATTGAGGGAGTCAGAGGCATCAAGGACATGACAAGAAAACCTAGAGTTAACCTGGCTCCATAGGGGTTCATGTAGACTGAATTGCCAATAAGAGAAGATGAATGGGATGGACCTAAGACCTCTGTATATATGTAGCAGTTGTCCAGCTGGGTCTTCATGTGGGACTTCTGAATAAATTGACTACCTCTGGATCCCTTTCCCTTAACTGAGCTGCCTTTCCTAGCAGTGGAAGAGCATGTGCCTAATCTTGATGTGGCTTCATATGTCAGGCCATGTTGATGTCCATGGGAGTCCTCCTCTTTTCTGGGTAGAAGTAGGATATGGGTGGTCCATAGGGCTAGGGAAGTGAGAAGGAGGGACTAGGAGGATAAGAGGGAGGGGAAGCTGCAGTCAAGATGCAAACTTAATAAATAATTTAGACAATAGGAAAAAGGAATATATTTGAGAAAAATACAATCAATTTTAAATTTAGAAGAGTGTCTTTTTAGCATTGCATTTGACATTCAGCAAATTTGAAAGTGATCAGGGTGACACATAGCCACAATGTTAACACTAAGGAAGGATTTCTGTAACTTGAGCATAGCTTGTTTTGTAAAACCCATTTCAAGTCAGCCAAGGCTGCGTAATAAGGCCCTGTCTTGAGGAAAGAAAAAGTAATAGAAAACATGCGCACATAAATTCAATTTTTGGTGATACTTTAAAAGAGTAATGCAGATAAAAATAGTCTTGTGATATGTGTATATTTCTCTATTTATATATACTTATGAATACATATAAGCTTACCTTAGAATTTAGTATTTTTTCCTGTTCCCTTTAAAAATAATCTAACCAGTTTTAAGTTACTAAAACTATCAGGCTAATTCACTTCTCTTTTTTCCTTTTCTTTTTTCTTCATGTGTGTATGTGAGTGAGTTTGTGTGTGTGTGTGTGTCTGTGTGTCTGTCTGTCTGTCTGTCTGAATGTCTTTCTGTTTGTCTGTGTGGTTTGTGCATGTGTGTATGACTGGATGTCACTCAATCATTCTCCAACCTCTTTCCTCACAACTTAGTCTCTCTCAGAACCTGTCAATCTACCCTGTCGACACCACTCATCTCTGGATTTTCAGCCATGATCATTTCATTCTAATTCTTTGATTTCTGAAAATGTAAACTCAGATTTTCATGCTTGTACATCAAGTATTCTTAAACGATGAGCCATCTTCCATCTCCTGGCTTATTCTTTCATAAAGGTAGGTTAAGCCTGAGAATATATTTCCATGGTTGAGTATTTGCCTAGCATGTACATGGCTGGAAGTTTAATATCCCATAATGTCAGAACAAAGCAAAGTACGGATGAAAGGTACCATTTGAGACACATTCTTACATAACTTGTGAATCACTGCACACATTTTCAAAAAGAACACTTTTGGAGAAATTAAAAATAGGAAGAAAAATGTTTGAGTTACAGTAAAAGCAATTTAAACAGCTAATCATTTTTCCTGTGAAAAATGAGAAAGGTTTCCTCGGTTACCACAGTCAGAGCATGGAACACGTGAATAAATTACCAAATAAATGCCCATAGCTCTCCAGTCTTCTTCTCAGTTTGAGGAGCTACTATATCAGTTGCAAACAATGTAACTTCTGAGGTTGACATTATGCCTAGGTTGAAGAAAGAGATACAAATGTGATGGCTTTTTGGCTTTCCAGCTGATAGAGATATCTGTTTTGTTTGTAGATACATATTAGAGGTAGCTCTGTGGATAGAAATATAGGAAAATAATATTAAGAATCCTATGACCCAGACTCATTTCCTTACTTTCCAGTTTTGAGGATAACCAGATCCATGGACTGGTACTTTGTGCCTGGAATGAGGTCCTATTAGGCACAACTGGCTGTGGTGACATCACCCAAAATGAGACATTTTAGGCATAGGCTCTAATGTGTGTTTTTACCTTGAGTAGTGATTTAACTTTCTGTGATACAGAAATATTTTTGTATATTCAGAGTAATATGACTGCAGAAGTTACCAACATATTAGAAGTTCACCAAAAAGAAGTCATATTTGGCATATACACATGACATCCATGAAGGGAGATATATATACTTCTTGGGTTGGGCTGATGGCAACAAGTAAGGAATTGGTCTGGAAAGGTATGATTTTCCAGAATATCTCTTGTTATCCCATGTTTCCCATACTTGTCCTCTCTAGAAAATTTTTACGGAACCCAGGGAAGAAGGAATATAAAAACATTCAATTCATAATATATATCACCTGAAAGCACCTTTATTTCAGAGATGACTTGGCTAGGAAGAAAGCCATTTCTTATCTTCATATAATTGTTTTGGTAAATGTCTTCAAAGATTCATAGAATAGGTTATAATGACTTAATTTCTGACCCAGTTTGGATCCATGATCATTGGAATTTGTTTCAAATACCACTATCTTCAATTTGATCAATAGTGTAACCTTATATTTTATGCATATCTTAATGTCAAGAAGTCTTCTAACCATGACAGAAATAGTATAATATAGTTCAACAGTATAAAGAATGAACTGACCTGAAGGACTGGAGGGTGATATGTGAAAGAAACTATGGCAGACATAGGAAAACAGATGTCTTCACAAATCTGTCATCTCAAGAGAGATATTCCTGTAAAGTAGAAATGAGTGGCAGCTAAAATGTTAATGAACAGACACCAGAGTACACTTAGGAGGACTGTGTTTTACAGTACATATGGGTTACTATGGTTTATAACAATCTGTTACCTATTCATGTATGGTATAACCAATAAGTATATATGATCTATATATTATTTTTTTAAAAAAGACAGAGAGTGACTCAATAATTCTTTTTAATTTTTTCATAAGAAAATACAGGTCCATTCTAAAATGTAATGCATTTGTGTAATTATAATATGGAAAAGTATGGCTGTCTCTGAAAAAATTATTGCTTTTCTTTACTTTTTGATATGTACTTCAAGTGTCAGGTAGATAAATGGTGTTATAAAGCTAAAATTGCAAGAAAAAATGAAATCTGAGTTATTTCTGTGTAGGCTAGAATTGTTTTGAAAGCTGTCAGTTTCACAAGCTTGAACATGGACCTAGGTAATTCCTTATTCTTTTAACATTTATATATTTTAATGCACTACAGAGACAAAATTTCTAACAACATTTAAATGGCTAACATCTTAAATATGTTTTATTAGTGGTATCAATTTATTTTACAAATCTTTCTTTTCATTTTTTTTGTTAACTCTATTCCACTCAGTTCTACGTTGCTGTGAATTTTAAAACATATGACCTGATATTGTAGGAATGTAAAATATTCTTTCTAAGGCTTTACTGTTAAGAAGAAGAATATGTAGTAGAAGTTTACAACAGAGTTAGTAGACAATTCCCTCTTCAATATGTTTTCATTTGTTATGAATTTTGTTAAAATTTTGTATCTATTTTATGCTCAATATTGTTTGATACATTGACATCATAAAAATAAGTAAAATATTCTTGATTTATGAAGTGGGGACTTACAAAAGGCTAATCATTTGATGCACATAAAAACTCTCTTGTACATTTTATTAAACTCTTCCTGAAGCTCTTGGATATACAACACAATGTTTCTTCAAGTCAATCAGTAGTTTACTTTGAATGACATATGAAAGAAATCTTTACAATAACAACAGAATATCTTCAAAGGTACCCAGTAATATATTTGGAATTCCAAATCAATCTAAATATATATAATTATTTCCAAATACAAATATATGTTTCAAATACAAAAATTAGGCAGATAAATTTAAAACTTTTGAAACATAAAGACTTTCAGCTCTCTTATTGTCAAAAAATCCCTTAGAATCAATTTCATTGATTTTTGTACGTGTGTGTGTGTGTGTGTGTGTGTGTGTGTGTGTATCTGTGTATGCGTGTGTGTGTGTGTTTGTTGTGTTTGGTTTGTAAAGTAGTGGATGGGGGAGGTTATGAGGAGAGGAAAATTGAGAAACTACAGAGTCTGGATGTAAAAATAAATAAATAAATAAATAAATAAATAAATAAATAAATATAATAATATCAAAAGAATTCCTAACATTAAAAAGCAGTTGGTAAGATATTGCTTTGATAATCCCAATCAATATTGTTGATTTTTTTCTTTATATGAAATCATGTTAATGATTTAATTGACACAACTTCAGTGTTCATAGAATGTTTTAATAGTAAAAAGTGTTTGAAACTAAGGAAGAATTGCCTACAAATATTGATTTATGTGTGAACGGCCATTTCAAATGAGGTTAGAAATTTCAGTAAAGGTAAGATTTCTAATAGTAATTGATTTGCTTCAGGTAATTGTTGACATGTCTTCCTGTCAGGTCTATTTTCAGTGATCAAATTTATTTAAAGGAGAAAGTAGCGTTTGAAATGCTTTCTTCATTTTGATACAGCTTGAGTAGCTGAAAAGCTGTTCAGAATGCTTGTCAGAAGAGAATTTTGTGGGCTATCTTTCTTATTGGAAGGAGAATCAAAGCAGAATTACCAACAGGAAGTAATCTGTCTTTGAGCCAATGCAAAGCTACGTGCAATTTATTTTGTAGATCTCAATTCAACTGAAAGTAGCAGGAAAGAATCAGAAGACCAGCCACAGTATTTATGAAAAAAGTTAAAGGACACTTTAAACATTAGATTCTGTACTAAATTTTTTTACAATAAATAGGAAAATGTGATATATTATAGAAAGAGGAGGCAGAGCAAAAGAAAAGCACAGAGTGTAGTTTTAGAAGTGACAAAATTTATTGCAGTTAAAGATCCAGAGAATCCAAGCAAAGGGAGCAGAAGAATGTCAGAATGGCCCAGAACAAAGAGGCACAAACCCAGGAAATTAGGTTTACTCTCTTTTCTGAGGCAGGAGACGATAATTATGCTCAGTAAATTGGGAAAGACTATACTATCCAGGCTTAATCATCTTTCCATTGAGTAAGATGAGTCACAGACTTATACCTGAAGTCCTCCTCCTCCAAATGCCATAGAGATAATAGCTCACATTCCCATCTGCCCACCATCTGCTTGATCCCACTTCCAAAAAGTAATTTGAATGATTTTGATAAGAATAGGGTAGAGTTTTCCTAAATATCCCATACAGGAAAAAAGCCACATCTGAACTCATGTTGAAGACAGCAATTTAAGTTCTCAAACTTCTTATTTAAGCAGGAAGGGAAATTTAACACTTTAAGAGCTATAGTATGCAAAGAAAAGCTGATAGCTTTATATAACTTCTTTTATTATTTTAATTTCCTGTATCTATACTGTATTTCTATAATATTCTCTTTACTTTTCTCTTTCTAATCCTTTTCTTGCACTCTCAGATTCTTCTCACTTGCAGGACATTTTTGTTTTCAAAATTATTATCATTACATATAGATATGTAAGTATGTGAACAAATATATATATTACTAAAGATTGCTGAGTCCACTTAACCTCACTTACATGTGTATTTAGAATTGACCACTTGGTATTGAATAGAGAATTGAGAAGCTCATCCTTTGAGAAGACTGATTTTCTGACTCAGAAGTCATTGATGGCTTGTATGTCTATGTCAAAGCGTGGGGTACTGTACAATTCATCCCCACTTCTTGCCCACTATTGTCATTATGCAGGCCTTGTTTAGGCTACCATATTTTTGAAATTCATGGGTACAGTTTAACTATCATATGAAGACAGGGCATTCTTGGTTTCCTGGTGTAGATTGGATTGCATGTGTGTGATTGGATTGAGTTTGGAGTACATATTGTAACCTGTTCTTTGAATTTTAACTACTTTTGGTTTTTAGATTGTTCTTCACTTGCTGAATAAAGCTTTGTTGATGGGGGAGGGGTGAAGTTACACTGGTCTATGGGTATTAAAAATTAAAAAAAAAAAAAACCTGACTTTTAGTCAGAAAATTAGGTAGGCAAACTGCAGATCTTCACCTCTCCCTCCATTCCTCTAAGAACAGTTCTGCAGTCTCATCCCCAACTGTGCAGCAGAGCACTTTCTGTAGTCGCTCCTCCCTTATTTCTCTAGTGGATCAAACAAATATTCCCATCCCAACTTCCTTAACCACTCATTGCTTTATATCATCTCTCAACTCCAACAGTCACCCTCTAGTAACCCCCACAACAATATAACTAGGGAATAAGGTAGACTAACTGCAGACCTTCATCCTTCTGCATCTCTTCCAAATCCAATCCCTCAGTCTCATCCCTAGCTTGGGAACAGACCATCTGCTGAAGCCTCCACCCCCTCACCAGCGACCATATCTAATGGGCTACACAAATCTTATGCTCTTACCTCTCCCCACCAATGTTTAATCCTAGCCATCAACTCCTACAGGTATTCTCTGGGAACTCACAGGCCTCTCCTGACACGAAGATAGTAGTCCATAGATCTTCAAAAATATTCACCTTTCCCTCCACTGGATCCAGTCCAATTCTGTGTCTCACCTCAACTCTACAGTGAAACACCTGCAGCATGCACCCCAACTCATCTCTAGATATTCCCCCCATAAACTCTCTCTCCCAACTCATTCATTTGTCCCACCACACAACACCTTCAAGCCTCCCTGGAAACTCACAGCCCATACTGAGCAGGGAATCAGGTAGACTAATTGCATATTCTCATCTCTCCCACTGCTCCTACATGGCCTATCCCAAAATCTCATCTCTAACTTTGCAGCAGATCACCTACTATGGTATTACATTTTCCCCTCACCACTCTCTAATAGGTCACACAGACCTTCATTTTCCAAATACCCACCAGATCATTTCTTTGTCCAAGCCTCAAACTCCAGCAAGCACTCCCTAGGAACCCACGGACCACTCTGACCATAGATGTAAGTAGGTTAAGTGAAGATCTTTATATCTTTTCTCATTTCTACAAGTCCCATTTCTCAGACTCATCTTCAGCTCTTTTGCCAACCTTTGGCACAAACTCTTCTCACTCTGTGTCCCATTCCCAGAGGAATAAAAAGCACATTCTGCTGGGACATGCTACTTTGGTCTCTCTTGGTAGCCTCCTTCATCCCGCCACCATTCCCATGTCTCATCTTGCAATACCAAGAAATACATTTTACTTTAATCTCTCAGTGCCTATACCTATCAGAACCCCATACAATTTTCCTACAGACAACATGCAATCACCACACTCTCTACATGGAGTCTGAAGTGATCATATCCTGTAGAAAGGAAGTATTACCATTGGAAGGATAAGGACATCAACTCACCCACAAAAGCTTTGACCCAAAATGTGTCCTGCCTACATGAAGTACAGGGCCAAGGATGGAGCAAAAACTGAGAGATTGGCCAATCAATGACTGGCCAAACTTGAGATCCACCCCATGGGCAAGAACCAATCTCTGACACTATTAACAATAATCTGTTATACTTGGAAACAGGAACCTAGAATAGTTATCCTCTAAGATACTCTAGCCAACAGCTGACCAAAACAAATGTAAAAACCCACAGGCAAACATTAGACAAGGCTCAGGGAGTCTTGTGGAAGTGTTGGGACAGGACTGAGGAACACAAAAGGGATAGAGACTTCCTAAAAAGACCAACAGAATCAAATAACCTGGACACTTGGGGTCTCCCAGAGACTGAGCCACCATCCAAAGAACATACAAGTGCTGGACCTAAACCTGCCCTCTACCCCACCTCCCAAACTTGCACATATGTAACAGATGTGGAGCTGGATCTTCGCTGAGTCTCCAAACAACCAAACTGGGGCTTATCCTAAGTCTGTTACCTGTCTGTGGATTTTGTTCTTCTAACTGGGCTCTGTTGTCTCATGTCAGTGAGAGGGGATACACATAGTCATGCAGTGACTTGAGGTGCCAGGGTAGGTTGGTACACAGCCACAGCTGGGACCTCTGTCTTCTCAGAGGTGAAATGGCAGGGGGGTAAGGTGAGGGTGGATAGAAGGAAGGAATTGGGGCTGAATTGGAATGTAAAGTGAAAAACAAACAAATAAATAAATAAGGAAAGAAAAACTGATTTGAGAAAGAACAAAAGAACCAGAAGGGAAACAGAAACTAGAAAACAAAGCACACAGGAAACAAAGACAAGATCAGACATAAGCAGCTAGAATCAAAATCCTCTGAAACCCAGATGGTTAATGCCAGCATAAAGACACAATCAATAACATCCAAGACAATATGTCTTCACTAGAACTCCACAGCCCATATTGTATCACAGAGATCTTCCCCTCCTAACTTCTCGCAACACTCATTGCTTTATACCAGTCCTCAACTCCAGCAGGCACCCCTATCAAACCTCACATGAAAACAGCTAACCGTTGGTGGTCATGAATATTCCAATATCACTGAAGTACAAAATAAAGACCATAAAGCAGTCTTTGTGGATATAATAGATACCCTTAAATACAAACAACCAGCCAAATAAACAAAAAATAAACAAAAACAAAAATGAATAAAAGAAATTAATAAATCCATTTAATACTTGAAAGTAGAAATAGAATTGATAAACTAAACCCAAATGGAAGGAAATCTGAAAATGAAAAATTTAACAATCCAAACAGGAACCAAAAAGGCAATCTTCACTAGTAGAATACAATAGATAAAGGAGAGGGTCTCAGACATTGAAGACATGATAAATAAATAAATAAATAAATAAATAAATAAATAGACACACTTGTGAAAGAAAATCTTAACTTTAAAAATTCCTGGTCAAAAAAATCCAGAAAATATTACACATTATAAATAGGACAAATCTATGAATAATAGAATAATGAAAAGAGAAGAAATACAGGTTAAAAGCACAGATATTTTTTCTAAATTCATAGAAGAAAATTGTCTTAACTTAAAGAAAGAGATACCTAAAAAGGTGAAAGAAGCTTATAGTACATCAAATAAATTACACTGAAAAAGAAAATCCTCCCACCATCTATTAATCAAAACACCAACTGTACAGAAAAAGTCAGACATATCAGAATTACATGTAATCTCTTAAGGGAGACTCTAAAAGCCAGGAAGATCTGAACAGATGGACTGCAGAATTTAAGAGACCACAAATGCTAACATAGTCTACTATACTAAGCAAAACTTTGTATTACCACACCAGAAGAAAATAAGACATTCCATGATAAGACCAAATTTAACCAATGTCTTCTACAAATACAGCCCTACAAAAGGTACTAGTAGGTAAACTCTAAGTTAAAGATGTTAATGTTATACAAGAAAAAAGAGAGAATAAATGATTCTAGACCAACAAAGTCAATAAATGAAATCATTGACAAGTCTGCACATATGCACATACCACCACTACCACAACCAAACAGTAATAACCACAACAACAGAATACAAAATAAAAAGAATCAGGTCATTGATACCTCTCAAAGTCAGGGGTCTCTATTCCTCCCTTGCACAATAAAGACAAAAGCTACACTGAATGGTTGTGAAAATAGGATTCATCCCTTTTCTACATCCAAGAAACATATATTAACATCAAGAATAAACATCATCTAAGGTTAAAGGGCTTAAAAAATGCATTCCCCACAAACATATATAAGAAACAGCTGTTAAATAGCTCTTAAAATAGACGTCAAACTAAAACAAATCAAAAAGTTAGGAAAAGATCCTATATACTCATAAAAGGAAAAACCCACCAAGAGGGTATTTCAGTTTTTACCATCTATATGTTTAACACAAGGGTACCCAAGTTTGTAAAAGAAACACTACTATATCTTAAATAATATCCTGTCCCTAATATACTGATTGTAGGAGAATTCAGTACCCAATTCTTCCCAATAAACAGTTTATGTAAAAAAAAAAAACCTAGATATTGTAAACCAAATAACTAGAACTAACAGACATTATAAACCAAAAGACTCTTACAGCTATTTACAGAACAGTTTGCTAAAACACACACACACACACACACACACACACACACACACACACAAATGAACCTTCTTTCTTGTACCTCATGGAACTTTGTCTCAAATTTACCACACACTATACACTAAGCAAGTTTCAACAGATACAAGAATATCAAAAGAAATCTTGCATTGCATTGACTACCATGGATGAAAGGTGTATAGCAACAATAACAGAAACAACAGAAGCTTACAAACTTCTAGAAAAATGAGTAACTATCTACTGAATAAGAAATAGGTCAAGATGGATATTAAGAAAGATATTGAAGACATCAGGAGTTGAATGAAAATGAATGTACCTCATACTCAAACTTATAGGATACAAGGAAAATTGCTCTAAGGTGGAAATTCATAGTATTAAGCATCTACATTGAGAGAGAGAGAGAGAGAGAGAGAGAGAGAGAGAGAGAGAGAGAGAGAATTTCATATTAGCAACTTAATGGCACACCTAAAATGTCAAGAACAAAAAGAAGAAATCATACCCAAAAGAAGTAGACAGTAAGAAATATCCAAAATTAGAACTGAAACAAACAAAAAGTAATAGAAACAAGAAAAAATAGAAATAATCAAGGAAACTTCTTTCTATGGCTTTCGCCAATGTAACTGGATACAAAAATAATTCACAAAACCCAATAGTTCTTCTATATACAAAGGACAAATGGACTGATTAATAAATAAAGAAAACACCACCTTTTGTATTATCTTGAAATAATATTAAATATCTTGAGATATTTCTAAGCAAGTGAAAGATTTATAGAATTAAAACATCAAATCAATGAAGAGAGATTGAAGATTTCAGAAAATGAAAAGATCTGTCATTCTCATGGATCTGTAGGATTCAAATAGTATAAAAAGTAACCATATTAAAAAGGTAATCTACACCTTTAATGCAATCATAATCAGAATTCTAATATAGTTCGTCAGAGACCTTGAAAGGACAAAGTTTTGTTTCATATGAAAATTTACAAAACCCAGGACAACTAAAGCAATGCTGAACACTGAAAGTACTACTGGTAGCATCACAATATTTGATTTAAAGTTGTACTACTAAGCTGTAGTAATAAAAAAGAACATGGTATTCATGCAAAGAACAGACATGTTGGTCAATGGAATTGAATTGAAGATTGAGACATAAATTCACATATTTATGGATATCTGATTTTTTTTATAAATAAGTCTAAAATATACAATGGAAAAAAGCATGTTAAACAAATGGTGGTCAGACAGGGTATCTGCATGTAAAAGAACACAAATAGAACCGTATTTATCACCCTGTACAAGACTCAATCCCTAATGGATCAAACACATCCACATAAAGCCAGATAGGAAACCTGATAGAAAAGAAAGTGGCAAATAACCTTGAACTCTTAGCCAAAAGAAAAGTCTTTCTGAACAGAATACCATTAGCATAGGCACTAATACCAGCAACTATAAAGTGGGACCTCATGAAACTGAAAACCTTCTGCTTGGGGAACACTATTATTCTGACAAAGTGATAGTCCATAGAATGAGGGAAAAAAAATGTTACCATGTACAGATCCAATAGAGAGCTAACATCCAAAATATATAAAGAACTCAAAAACTAAATATCAAAAAAACAACACAGTGTAAAATGAGTTACAAATATAAACAGAGACTTCTCAATAGAGAAAATTCTAATGCCCATGAAACACAAGGAAATGTTGAATGTCTTAGCCATCAGGAAAATACAAATCAAAACTACTTTGAGCTTTAATCTTGCACCTGTCAGAACTACTAAGATCAACAAGGCAAGTGACAGCTCATGCTGATGAAGGTGTGGCATAGTAGAAACACCCATTGCTGGTGGGAGGGCAAACTCATACTTTCGGGGAAAATTACAAGCCACTGCGGTGGTGTCCCAGTAGGTTTCCATGCTGCAGCTGGTCCCACATGCAGGAGGAACATCTATGGTTCCAGTGGCCTGGATGCTTTGGCATGGCAGGCCCCAATGACATGAGGAAGTCCTTGGTTCCAAAAGGGTTTATTGTTATGGCAGATGGTAGATGGATCTGGAAGTATGCCCCCCCAAACTCAGGCCAGTCCTGAGTTATATAGGGAGGGAGAAAGGGGGAGGATCTGGGGAGGCGTGCTTAATTTGCTCCGCCCTCTGGCCTTCATTAGTATGTAAATCCCGAGGCCCTGAGGCCTCTAGTCACCCTCTACCAGCTCACTTTGAAAGGGGCTGTCTGGCCTTCATTAGGATGTAAATCCCTAGGGCCTGAGGCCTATAGTCTGGCCTATGTGACTGAACAATGTAATTCTATGGAGACTGGACTGCTTTTCAGGACCCTGGGTTCTTGGGGTGCACCGAACTCACAGGAGTTCTCACACAGAGTCTCAGGGTTCTAGGCAACTGCTCAACCATGACACTGGATACCCTTACGCAGTCCCACAGATACCGACAATAAAGAAATTAGTGTCTAGTTCTTCAGGAAGATGGGAATTGATCTACTTCAAAATCAAGCTCTACTATTCTTTAGCATTATCCAAAAGCTGCCTCGTATACCACAGGAACACTTACTCAACCATGTTCATTACTGTGTAGAGTGAAAAATTATTGATACTGGATATATAGAATTCTTTTTAGACATATAAAATATTCTTTAGACTTTCTTTATAAAGACATGGAGAAACTGAGCCATGAAACAAGTTAAGAATGTGGACAGGCTAGTTACGGGAACTGGCTACAATGCAAGTTAGCCAAGCTGAGAACCGTAGTGACAGGGCAAGGTCGAAGTAACAGGGCAGGACCACATTCTTGAGAAAGATAAGCGTACAGAAAGTTTTCACATGACCCTGACTCACGTAGGTTGGGTTCCGTTGGAATGTTCTGCTATTTTTATGTTATGCTACCTAACAACCATGAGCCCCTTCCCCATTCCTTGGTTTGTGATTTTTCCCCTTAAAAACCCCTCTCAAACTGGCTGTGGGGGTCAATTCCGCTCCTGCGTGGGCATACAAATTGACCGGCAGCTAGTTGTCACGCCCTAATAAACCTCGATATTGCTCTGGTACACGGCGTCTGGAGCAGATTACTGGGTGGCCGCGACTTTCTGAGACTTGAGTGAGGGTCTCCCCTCTCCGGAGGTCTTCAACTGCTCTATTCATAATAGACAGTAATTGGAAACAGAAGAATAGATAAAAAACATTATATTTACACAAAAGATTGTTGCTACATTGTTTTAAAAAATGACATAAGAAAATTTACAGGTAAAAGTGTATTGACAGATAAGGCACAGGCAACTTTGCATTCTACACTAAAACAAGGGGAGAGAATCCCTATTTGTAAACTGTGGCTTTCTGACAGAGCATTCCCCTCAATATCTTTATTGACTCAGGTTTTCCTTGAGTTTTACATTAAGTAGCCACTAACTATGTATTCTTTCTAAAGGAATGCTTTTATAGTATCCAAATAGCTGAAGAGTCAAATATATCTAAAATCCTGTAACTCCTTTGCAGGTAATTTAGTGGGTTTTAGAATAAAAATAGCTTGTCACCCTTGATTTGAGGTAGAAAATTGAAATCTTGTCTTAAAATGCAATCTAGTAAGATTTAGGCTGAACCTAGTCTCTGCCAGATTTTCCCAATCATGCCCAAACCATTACCAAATTGCATCTCCTTACTGTAAGTACTTTCTTACTGTTACTTCCTCAGTGCCCACAGGGAGTTATTTGAAAGAGCCTTGTATGTGGGTGTTCAGTCCCTTGTGTAAGATGGTATATCATTAGTATATAACCTATGAATATCCTTTTCTGAACTATTACACATTTCTAAATTGCTTACAATATCTAATTCAATATAAATGGGCATTGGGCAAAATTACATATTAGATGATGAAAAGAAGGAAGAAGGCCATTTGTTTAATATTGATACTTATTTTTCAAAATACTTTGTGTTAGTAATCTGTTAAATTCCACCTCCACAGTTACCTGGCAGCGGCCAGGTATGCTCCTCCCCACAGTTACCTGGCAACAGCCAGGTAGGCCTGCCCACTATAAAAGGGGCTGCTTGCCCCCTCCTCTCTCTTTTACTCTTGGCCCCTCGACCTGGTGCCTGCAGATTGCCATCTCCCCTCCCCCCTTCCCTTCCCCCTCTCTCCACGTGGTCATGGCCGGCCTCTACTCACTCTACTTTTCTCTCTCTCCTCTGGCTCTCCCACTGTCTTAATAAACCTCCCCTCATGGAACCGTTTGGTCTGCTGTTATCTGTTACAAGCTGCACGTGAAAACCTTTCACTTTGTGTTTACACTTTGGTGAATACATGGTTATAAAATCAGGAATACAGACAGATGACTAATGATCACTTAGATATATTTGTCTTAGTTCTGATTCTGGAGAATTTAACAAAATACCTGTAGTAATTCTTAGAAATCATGTAATAATATCAGCTCCTGGTGTAACCAAGTACACCTATGGACTAGATGCCAACACTGCCCTCTGCAATGGTAAGTGGAATGTGAATCATTTTATGACATGAGGACAGGTTTAAATATGGTGGAGCACATGGAACAGAGGTAGAAGTCATGATGACTTTCAGTGTATCTCTAGCTTTTCCAATAATTTGAGAGAATAATGAAAATCCAAGAATCCAAAGTGACTGTGCTGAAATTCTAATAAGAAAAAAAAAAGAAAATTGTGACCTCAATCTATCAATTTGCAATTTAAGGCATTGTAAAAAATGTAAATGCCCTCTTCTCAGTTATTCTGAAGATAGTTTGAATAGTAAGCCCAGGGCTAGTATTAGAATAGAAAAATCTTCATGAAGGATGAATACCATCTCATTAAGACTCATAAATCTTATATTAGAATACTCTGATAAATAGCCTTATGACAGTCAGACTTATAACTTTCATTTTTATTCGATATTTTCTTTATTTACATTTCAATTGTTTTCCCCTTTCCAGGTCTCCCCTTTAGAAATCCCCTTGTAACTTTCTAAACACTAGCTGGGCTTTGGTCCACATTGCCTTTCTAGATGATATTTACATACCCCTCAGCAAGGCTCAACATGAATTGTTTCAAAAGACACAGTTCTTGCAAATAACCAAAGGAGAATTAATCACCAAAACTCTTGGGCACAGCTACTCAGCTGAGTAGAATCTGAATAATCCTGATCAAGGCAGATCTTACTGGAATAGAATGTGAAGATAGCAAAGAAGCCATTGTTGACATGGACTTACAATCCCATGACCTACTCTGTTACATTTTGAAGTAGATATCAAGATTATGTGGACAGTTGGGACAACCTTGGATGCAATTATGGTTTATGAGGTTGAAACACTATGTTTGTCTTTGGAAAATGTTGAAAAGAAATTTTCACAATTCACTGAAGTAGACTTTAAAAAGTGATTGTCATATTAATGCCCCCAAATAATCAATATCCTTCCTTTCTTGACGATTGAAATCCTTGGAAGATCTAAAAATAACCTTTTATTTTTCAAAGAGAGTATTTTTTGTATTGATAATACTGACTTAATAACCACAATATTCAGTCATCCCCAAATCACACTAAAGGTCCCACATGCATTTTCATAACAGTTGGATTCCCCAGTGAAAACTCAGCAATATTTTGCTTGTACTGTCTTCGTCACACCAATGTCCATGGATTTACTGACTCTCTAATTTACTGACAACAGGACTTATGGATTATGCCTTCCATGAAAAACTACACTTAAGACATGAGAGAAGAGTTGTGAGCACATCACCATGGATTTATTGGTACCACTACTGCAGCATCACTGGAGGCTACTTTATATTAGGGGCACTAAAATAAAAATATAAAAGCTTAGCTAAAGCCATGGCTTGTAGATAATCCTGTTTGTTAATAAGGTTTTACTCCTCAAAGTATAATATAAACTTTGAATTAAGCATCATGGTTCTATGTAAGCAGTAGGTGGGCCATATGGATATGAGCATCACATAATACAATGGCTGGTTCTAATCATTGTTTGTCCCATAAGGAATGAGTTATGATATTTAACATCTTAAGATTCATGCTGTGCAATGATCTTTGTTTACAGAGAATGTATACTTACATAAGGAAAGACTAAAATATCTACAAAAAGCTAGATATATCTGCTAAATAATATTCTATTATTTAAGAGAATACTGGCAAAGAAAGGCTCCTACATTGTTTGGGTTGATTGATACAGATCTTGAAGAGTTCGCATGGTGCTACACAATAAGAGAAAAGTGGGAGGTGTTAAAAATTCATGAACCTCTCTCAGGTCTGTGCTCATTTTCAGTTGTGTATGAAGTCACAGCAATAGACTCACTGAGGAAAGACTGCTAGTATCATACCCCATTCAGGAATGAAGATCTGGGTCCTGACAATAGGCAAGGCACAGACCAACACACTAGATAGTGAGGAAAGACAGCTTGAATGTGATGTAGAAAAAGAGAAGTAAAACTAAGATCTACCAAGCATTATTTAGAGACTCATCCTATTAATCCCTTGCATTTATATACATGTCCTTCAGAGAATTGATACCTTGAAGGTTTTATCTCCAATAACTCACACACTAACAAGTATTGTTGAGTCTGAACAATGCAAAAGAATACTGTTTCAGAATATAGTGAGATAAGTATAGATTACAATCTATTTTTTGTGTCACTCTTGCTTTGCCTCCTTCAACATCCCTCTCTATATTTAATGTGTGTCTTGTCAACTTCTTTTGCAATATGTATTATCTGAGGACTCATAGTTTTAGTTCTTATAATATAAGTATGATTGTTTAAAAATAGTTCAATAAGTTTATGCCTAACTGCATGAATCTGAAAGCCTTGTTTCTATGGTTCCTTTTAGCTAAGCATTAGTTAAGAGTTAACCAAGATAACTCTTTAGCTAAGGATTAAACTACCTTGGCTTCTTTATTGTTGTTTTGTTTACGGTTGATGGTTGCAATAAGGACCTGAAATCAGTTTCTCATCTTAGTATCATGATTGTGAAAACTTCCTACATCTATTCATTTGATTTGATTACCATCTCTTTGACCAAGGAGGGCAACAGCAGTTTTCTGGTAGACAGATACTTGAAGGTACTTGCACTTAGTCATTTTATTTTTCTTGGACACCCTAATACCTTACATATTGTCCTCTGAAGAAAGAATGTCTATATTGTAAACACAGAGACAGCAAGCTCAATCATAAGCAAGGACTGACTATCAGACAAATAATAAGTCCATTTTACATCAACAAGATTAAAGCTAACCTGTGAGGTGATGGAAAACAGAAACCATCTTCCAAATGACTCCAGACTAATAAGATAATCCCCTTAAAAATCATGAGCTAATAAAAAACCTATTTTTAGATTGATTTGTTGAAGTACGGCTGTGTGTGTGTGTGTGTGTGTGTGTGTGTGTGTGTGTGTGTGT
>NW_021604564.1:26545294-26591202 GCF_004785775.1 Grammomys surdaster | reverse complement strand
GAGGGAGAGGGCTGGGGTGAGAGGGAGAAACTTCGTGTTTATAGAACATCAAAATCTACATTGTAAAACTTAGGATCACATTTTCTACCACTGGGTTGCCTTTTCCAGTCTTGATATGAAAATTTGTGCCAAATATTATTGTTCCTTGTTATGCCATGTCCAGTAGATAACCCTGAGAGGCCTGTTCTTATTTATTGATTGATTGATTGACTTATTGATTGGTGGATTGTTTGACTAATTAAAGGAACCAGGGGAGGAATGGCTTTGAGGGACAGAGGATGTGGGAAAGGAACTGAAAGAAGCAGAAAAAGGGTAAATTACAGTTGGGATGTAATATATGAGAGAAGTATTTAAAACAAGTTTAACACAAAAAAAATTAAACTAACAAATGAAAAACTTAGGGTTGGTTATTTAGAAGTAAAAAGGAAAAATCGTATGGAACAAAGCATGAAGGAAAGTCCATAGGTCTTCCAGGCTTAGAGACAATATGCTCGCCTACACCATCCTCCTTTAATGAACTTGATCTATGAGTGGAATATATACCAGAGATGTGTTCCTTGAGAGAAACTTACAATGAGTTAATAATTTTAGAAACTTAAAATATATTGATATAAGGCACTACTCTTTCTGTTTTACTCCCAAGTGTTATTCCTTAAGTCGGAACAAGCAATCACACATACAAAAAAAGCAGTCTATGGAATATTTTCTGTCACTTACAAGATACTCAATATGTTCTTATGTTCTTGTCATTTGTGGCTTGACAGCAGATTCTCAGATCTCAAAACAAGGCAAAAGAGCACCCACCGAGGACCTATCATCTTTCCAAAGTGTGTGTTTCAGTCATTTTACTGAGTTAAACACCATTGGGAGATCTCTTCAGTTATGACAGGACCTCATCAGTATGTCTGCGAAAATAGAAACAATACATTGGGTGAACATTTTTAACATAACCTCATCTGTGAGTGGAAAGAGCAGTGTATCAAAGCATTTTGCAGTGGAAATCGTCATCATACAGGATTTGATTTTTAAATTTAAATCTTTATTGTTCAAAGTGTAAGACCTTTTTCATTACAAGTTTTGTTGGAAAGTTTTTCTTTTTAATAATATGTAGGAAAAATAAATCTTCATGTGTTGTTGTCCTTAGTGTGATTTATAATACTAAGCCAATGCACATCATGGCGTAAACACACATATTTAAACTATGATATGGGTATATTATGAGAGTTATATGCTTAGTTTTATTGACAATATCCAAACTTTAGATAAACATTTGGTTATGACAAATTATCTCTTTGGTAAGTTGAATACTTCAAATCATGATATTATGATCTATGAAGAAACAATTTGAATTGTTAAAATTATCAGTATATAGAAAGGGAATATAACATACATGTATAATGCAACATATGAAATTGAGATTCAAAAACACTTTTCTGGAAAATTGGTCTAATTATATTGAGCAAGATAAAAAAATCTGATAAACTACCCATTAATATTTTAAGAATATATAATATATATATGTAATATATATATTAGTATATAAAAATAATCTATGCTAGAAAAAATGTTTTTCCTCTACAATATAAAGTTTAAAGTTCGAAGTTTTGATTGATGATAAAATTCTGATTTTCTTTTTATAATACTATGCTGTCAGTGAATTAAAAAGCAATTTTTAAAACTACAACATTTTTTATACAAGAAAATAGCATGAGTTAATATAAAAAGTTTTCTAGTTTTCAGTTACCATGTGCATATTTAAGAAATGAAGGCATGAATGTACTTGTCATCATCTTCTCAGGATGCTGAACTGCACTTATGGGTGTATAATTTTAAAGGAATAGAAAGCTTTCATTTCTTAATGGAATTAAATCTCATTTTATTTTCTTCTTTGGCAGACATAAGAATTGCATTTTGGATGATATCCATGGACCTACGGGTGAAATGTTGTGGTTTAACTGTCAAGTATTCCCCAAACATTCATGTATTTAAGGCTTGCTCCCTGAGAGAAACAGTGTTTAGGAGTGAGGCTTTGGGGAAGTGTTTGGATTGTGAGCACTAAGTCTTCACAAATGGGTTAATCAGCTGATAGATTCAAAGTTTCACGATGTTATTTGGAGGTGATGGAAACTGACAGATGTGGTGTGGACGTAGGCCACTCAGAGGGTGCCCTTGAAGGTACATCTTCTTTCAAGGCCATTTTTCCCCCTGGCTCCAGATTCCTGTCTGAGAAAACTACCAAAGTATGAGCAAGCAAGGTAGTCCTCTCAGAAAGCTTCCCTTACTATCTGGCAGCAATTTGTGGTTACAAAGAAAATAATAATTACTTTATTATTTATCTTTAAAAGTCATCTTGTAAGAATATTAAATGAATGACAAACTAACATTTTATACAAAAATTAGTCATCTGGACCTTAAGTCCAAAGAATGAACATCTATTCATCAACAGTTCTTAATATATCATAGGAAGCTGAGGGCAAAAATGGGTATAAGATATCAATCATCACTTGTTCAGCTTCAGTGAGAGTCATGCCATTCAGTGCTGCCATTGTTCTTGTTCCCTAACTATAAAAGGTTTCTAGTACCCACCAAGTGGTTGCATTTCCAAACTACAAATAGTTCCCTAAGATTTTCTACGTCAGAGCCAATAGTAAAAGCATCTCAATCTAAGTTTACTAACAATTTTATTTTTCGGGGCTGGTGAGATGGCTCAGTGGTTAAGAGCACTGACTGCTCTTCCAGAGGTCATGAGTTCAAATCCCAGCAACCACATGGTGGCTAACAACCATCTGTAATGATATCTGATGCCCTCTTGTGGGGTGTCTGAAGACAGCTACAGTGTACTTACATATAATAAATAAATAAAAATTAAAAAAAAAAAAAAAAAAAAACAATTTTATTTTTCCATATATTTTCTAAGGTTAGTGTGGGTCATTGCTGACAACTTATATATCTAACTACTTCTTTCCTAGAGTAGTAATTTAATCATTAATCTGTCCCAACAGCAATGTCTGAAAAAGATGAAGATTTATTATTGTGAGTGCCATAAATACTGTCCATTGAGAGACTGGATGACCCCTTAGAGTTTTCATTTAATTCTTAGATTAAGAGGGATTTGAGGGCAGCAAGTAGAACAGAACTCCATAACAGTATGAAGTCATCGAGACATGTAGTCGCCAGGGTCTTATAATACGAAGGCTCACTCATGTGGCTATGGTAACTTGTGGTCACATTCCACATGTTCTAAAGACATTTGTTGTTCCTTGTGCATGGCTCTGCACTAAGTTTTACTTCCTAGATCCCACAGGTATATCATCACATTCCTTGGAATATACTCTCTCCATACTCATCTCTCTCTTTCATATAAATAATATATGAGAGAGAAAGATGTGAGATAGATAGATAGATAGATAATATATGATACATTATAGATAGATATACCATATCTATAAATATGATATATGTACCATATATATGTGTATATATATATATGTGTGTGTATATATACATATATATATATGTATATATACATATATATATAGAGAGAGAGAGAGACAGAGAGACAGAGAGACAGAGAGAGACAGAGACAGAGACATAGAGAGACAGAAAGACAGAGAGAGACAGAGAGACAGAGAGACAGAGACAGAGAGAGACAGAGACAGAGAAAGGGAGAGAGAGAGAGAGAGAGAGAGAGAGAGAGGAAGGAGAGAGGGAAATAGAGAAAGAACATGGGAATCTATAATATATATGAATTTCTTATATTCCTTGCTGTTGTGACAGTATAATTGATACAAGATACTTAAGAAAGGAAGGTTTATTTTTGGTCATTGTTTGAAAGGATATAGCTATTGATGATAGGAAAAACATGACATAGTTCATGTTTGTAGCAATATCCTGATATATCTATTCACATGTGCTAATGCTCATTTGAACGTTTTGGTTTTGTTTTGTTGCTGTTGTTGTTGTTGTTTCTGTCCAGGACCATCTCATGGAATGGTACTACCCACATTTAAGGTATTCCTTACCTACTAAGCTAAACCTGTCATGAAACACCATCCCAGATCTGGCCAATGTGTGTCTCCTAGGAAATTTCAAATACTGTCAGGTTTCTAATGAGAATTATCATAATTATATGTATATACATTTGCATTTATAAGCATTATATATAGATATTACATGCACACACACACATACACACACACATCAGACACTGACCCAAAACCCCACATTATTTCTCCAAATATCCTTAATACATACAAATGGATTGCCTTTCTTATTTTCCTTTAACTGTGAGTATTCTCCATGTAAAAGAGATTAATAAAGGAAGGGTATAAATTCTTGATGTTCTGAAAATATTTCAACTTACCATCATTTTCTATTCAACACAATCCTAGTAGAATATAAATAAGGAAATATCACCATCTGAGATCTTCAAATCACCTCCAAAATCTGCTGCCTATTTTCAGTAGAGAGTCAGTGATGCCCTTTGGGCTGAGCTTTATTTTAGGATGAGGGGAGTTTAAATAATAGATGCAGAGGGAACTCAAAGTGACCAAAGAAAGCTAGTTTGGGTGCCATTCCCCAAATCTAGCAGTTCTATAAACATTACATGTGATCAATTTTTATATCAATTATTATAATAGTATTATGGTCTATAAAACTAACATCCTAAAAAAGCTAAACCAAGTATTAAACATATACTTAGAGGTTTCATAAAGTACTTGAATCAGAAAATAAATTGCAATACTAGAAAATAGCTGTGGCAACATGATTAGGTAGTTTAGTATTCACTAACTAGGGATGTTTACTTATTTTTAGGAAGGGTATAAGTTGAAATGTAATTTTCCATGAATATTTTACGATCCTACATGGTTCAACTCTTTTTTTAATCAAGAGAAATATTTGAATAGCAAAAGCCTGAGAAGCTAGAGGCTTAGAGGCATGCCTTCTAAGACAACATCTGTTTATTATTATCTTAATAGGTAAATATAGGGATTTTTCTTTTATTTGTTTACATTAGTCAGTCTTTCTCATCCAAGAGGAAATAAGAGAGGCAGATGAATAAATATCTATATAGATTCTCAGAATCACAATTTTGGATAGCATTCATATTATATAAACCAACTCAATGTGTAGAAGAAATATACTTCTCATTTAATCCCCTGTGAGGATTAACCATGGAACATGACCATCTGGTATAATAAATAACCAATTTCCTTATTTGGAACCATCTCTCACTTGCTCTACTTGTGCCTCACTCTCTTAACTTTGCTAGCTCTCTCTTCCTTCTCTCACTTCCTCCTTTCCTTTCTTCATAAAAAAGTTAGAAGTAACTTTGCTTTAACTATATGTTTGTATATGAACATATATATGTATATGTACCCATCTCTCTATATATATGTGTTTGTATCTGTATATGCATATATGTATATCTATAAATGGCTGTGTATACATATACACATACAGCTACACACACATGCACATGTATTTTTAGTATTTTTCAAAAGAAGTGCTTGTACAAATTCATTGAAAAGCAAACTCAGAAAAATGGTTTTTCTAGCAAATGGTTACATCTACAGTATCTGAAGATTTAGCTCAACAGTACAGTTGTCTATATAGTCACTCCTTTCTATTTTATAGTTTTAAATTTAAAAGGTAAAATTATTAAACCTAACAATTATGTTATAGTAGAAAAGTCCCAATAGACCTTGATAGAGAAATATGAATACCATGCTTGGTGCAGACTCCAAACACCTTTTTCCTAAAGTGTTACCTCTCCTGTCTCCTGTCAGAGGATGATCTTGTTCTACATTGGTGCACACCCACCAGCAACATTCTGATAGACTTAAGGTCTGTAGAATCAATTCCATCTGCAAAGTTGCATTTCTCACTGTAAGCTGTTCCTGGGATCTGAGTGTCGGATTAGTTGAGGGGCCTTTCTACTCTGATAGTCCACTGCTGTGTAAGTCTTTTTAATATTTGAGACTCTTAATTTCCTCATTGTAAAATGATCAAACTAATTGATAACTGGGAGAGATTTTTAAAAATAAGTCTGGTAAGTGTAAAGCATAGTATACCTTTCCTTCCTTTCTGTTTTCTTTTTCCAGGATAAACTAAATTTTACTCCAATTCATGTATATATTATGCTTGTGATGCTGAAAACAATTCTTCATGAAATGAGATTAATGTCACCACACTTTGTTTACTGCTTTTCTTCTGTGTCCAGGACAAAGTAATGTGTACTTATCATGTGTGACAGAGAGCACATCAGGTGGCTCAGCAAAGTCTTTGGCAAGCAATGATAAAAAAAATCATTGTCAAATTGAACCCTATGACAAGTGACTTAAGAATAAATATTTTGTTTTGCTGATTAAAGTGTGATTCAAATATCTCTTAGAAACAAAACTGTAGACAATCCAGTTAATGAAGTCAGTGTTCTTGTTTGTTTTTCTAAATCAAGGTGAACACTCAGAAGTTTGGTGTCTGTGTACTGACCAGAAAAAATGATTTAGAGGTTTGCAACTGAAAAATTATTATATTAAAACATATAAATAAAAATAAATTTCTAGAAAGCAAGAAATAACATAGATATGGGACTGCATAAGGGTATCCTGGGTCATGGTTGGGCAGTTGCCTAGAACCCCGAGACTCTGCATGAGAACTGGCAGGACTTCTGACATACCCCAAGAACCCAGGTTCCTGAAAAGCAGTCCAGTCTCCATAGAATTACATTGTTCAGTCACATAGGCCAGACTATAGGCCTCAGGCCCTAGGGATTTACATCCTAATGAAGGCCAGACAGCCCCTCCCAAAGTGGGGGTGATAGAGGCCTCAGGGCCTAGGGATTTACATACTAATGAAGGCCAGAGGGCAGAGCAAATTAAGCATGCCTCCCCAGATCCTCCCCTCATCCTCCCCAGATCCTTCCCCTTTCTCCCTCCCTATATAACTCGGGACTGGCCTGAGTTTTACGGGGTTGGGCGTACTTCCATATCCATCCACCATCCTCCATGACAATAAACCTTTTGGAACCAAGGACTTCCTTGTGTCATTAAGGCCTGCCACCACCAAAGCCTCCAGGCCTCTGGAACCATAGACGTTCCTCGTGCATGTGGGACCCACCGCAGAGTGGAAACCCCAGCGGCCTCTTCCCCCCTACCCCCCCGCCCCCCCCACCCCCCGCCGCACATAGACACCACTGAAAATGCAGAAAAGTAGTGTGAAAAGCTTTTAAATATTTTAACAATTATATTTAAAATCTTTCAAATAGTTCAATTATCTTTAAAGATGAATATAAATTATTACTCAATGTTTACATGTTCTTAATGAGGTTATACTAGTGTAGGCTTAGATTTTTCAAAATCTATTTAAAAAGTGTTCTTAAACACTTCAACATTCCTTCTACCTACCAGAGGTGGAGAAAAGAAAGGTTCATAGAAAACGTGGGATTTGGGCCTGTTTAGAAATAGTTCTCTGAGGTGATTTCAATCATTGTTGTCAAGATATCAGCAGACGAGTACAAACCAACAAGCACGAATCAGTAGCAGTGGATCAATCCTTCCTAAAGAAACTGCCAGGCTCCACTCCAAACTACAAGAGACTGTGAAAATTAGCAAGAAGCAGCTGGAATATCATGAGAAGTCTTCTGGCTTCCACAAGCAAACACTAATCAAGACTAGTGAAGAATTGCAAGATGGACCAGTACAATAGCATTGCTCATTGTCTGTTTGGTTATACTTACACTTCTTCCAAACATCACTGTCCTCTCCAATATCTGCCTCAATAAAACATCTTCTCATAAGACAGCTTTCAGAAAAACAGCCCATGACACAGATGAGTCTCCAAAGAAACCAGAAAATTCTACTTCATATTAGTTAGCTATACTAAAAAGCTAAAGTATCAGAGAGATAGTATCAATTGTGAATCAGTTTCTCTTTTGTTAAAAAAAATTTATTTTATTTAGTTGACAAAAAGTATAGATGGAAATACAGTTATATCATTCAGCAGTTGAGAAATTGTTGGGATTCTTACAGTTTTTATGATGTTCAATGGAAGGATAAATGTAGACCTACTGAAGTGATTAGGCAGGAAAATTGTAATGAAACATTTGTTCTTGGTAAATGTATCTTATTCAGTGTAATGTGTTCTTCCTAAGTAAAATTTTCCCAGGGGAAAAAAAACTAACAATAACCTACTTTGAAAACAAATCCTACAGGATTTAGTCCAGAATTGGACATTAGTATGGCTTTAAGCCACTTGTTCCCTCAAAATTGTATTTAAGTTTTTATCTTAAACTCCAAAAATTTACTTCTTTCTCCTGTTTGATCAAACAAGAGAAGATATATAAATATCTAATAAAATTAGATCGTATATTGCTGTCAACTCATATATTACATAAATCATTACTTGACAGTGAACATAGTTCTATTAGGCTCATTTATAAATCTATTTAGCAGTCAGTAAGACCAATTTCCTGGTTACTTTCCCAAAGCCATAAATATGCAAATCATTAATAATTGTTCCTTAATTAATGCAAAATTATGTAAAAATTCTTGAAAGAAATAAATGCTTTTATTTTAAAAAAGCAATCTGAACTTATCACACGGAAAGTGTATTATAGAAAAAGTAAAAAGAAGCACGGATAGTGAAGTTTATTACAAACCTCATCTAACAATTCAATAATCTTTCTGAAAGTCATCCATTCTTATTCTAAACAGTCACAGAAAAGGGAAGTTTCTTGCAAAATTATAGTTTCTAATCATCATGATTGCAGGCCTCTATTTGTTCTTGTAATGTTTCCTTCATTTGTAACCTGTAAATAACAAACCTTCTTCATGCTTTTCAACAAGCATCGTCATTGGAAGCTTAATATTTAAGTTCCTTTCTTGCCTTCTCAGTAAGATCATCCTTCCATGTTACTTGGCCAATTAAACATAGAGAGTTTTGATAATCTATTTCTGAACAGGGAAATACCAAAAGAACAAAACTAAACAGATTCCTTAAAACACAAAGGCATTGTGTAGTTAGTGAGTTTTGAAGAATATCTGAAAAATCAGTCAGCATTTGGATGTGCCAGTTTCATCCTTTCCATATAACATGTAGTGAATATTCATTACATGACAAATAGTTTTCTTTTAACTATTTATTTTTAATGTTTGTGCGTGTGAATGTTTTACCTACATGTATGTTCAATGTGCATAGGTGCCTGTGGCTGCCAGAAGAGAGTGCCAGATCTTCTAGAACTAGAGTTACAGATGTTTGTGAGACTTCACTTGAATACTGGGCACTGAACATGGGTCCTCTAAAAGAGTAGTGAGTGTTCTTAAACACTGAGTCATCTCTCCAATCTGTATGTGACATTTTTTAACTTTAATTGAAAAAAGCGTGGAAGCTTCTGCTGCCACACTATCTCTTGCTTGAAGGCCCCAAGCACTGATCACTATTGTCTAAAGCCTGGTTTTACGATACTTGAATACTTGTAATTTCTCTGATTAGTAATCATTTAAGGAGTGAGGAGGTAAACAGAACTGTAGAAAAAGAATAAAGAAAAAGCCACAAAAGTAAAAACCAAGAGGGAGCATGGGTTCTTCTATGTGGTACTATGGAAACAGTTATCCTAGTCACACTCTGGAAAGTAAGGAGTTGAAAGGCACCACATGCCTTTGTCTTTATTCACTTGAAAATGCTGACTATATTTATCTTCTTTTACTTGTCTAATATTTCATCTTATAATTAATTGTGATTATTACTTGTAGTTGAGTATAGTCCACTTATTAATTCCTCCTTCAGAAATACTCACTGTTGATAGAAGAGTTTGTTACTACCCATATAGTGCTCATATTATGTTCCACTGACTTAGGTTGACTAATGAGAGATAAAATCTATTACTGAATTCTGGTTTCCTGCTTAGACTACAGTGAAAGGATTTAGCCTTCAGTCATGTCCTTCCTGCACAATGAGTGGCATCATATCTACAGTTTAATTAATTTCCTTACTACTAGCCGTTCTATAGCCAACAATGTATTATTAATGCAAGTTAATAGCATTTCATTTACAGTATTAAAACAAATCTTAGAGTACTTGACTATTAAACTATTCAAATACTGGAGTCATATCATGATCCCTGAATAACTGTGTGGGCAATCGATGACTACACATTGAGGAATTCTTGACCTTGTCATGATATATGTTGGCTGGATCAGACTTAGTAACCAAATATGTCTAAGTTGAATGATAATTTTTATGTTCACCTGTAGGCAAGAGGCAATATCAGTCAAACATAGTAAGACATAGTTAAATGTTAGAGGTCAACACATAAAAGTTATTATGATAAATATTATGTCTATCTTCACTCACTAAACTGTAACAGGACTCTTACAAAGCTTCACCATGTGACCCATAATTTTTAATATCAATTGTCACAATATTCCAATTTTTAAATAAGCTTCCTATATCATCAAAATTGCTTTTCATGCCTGATATATAACTTTCTTTACTCCAAACATACACACACATGCACATGCACACATACTCACACACATGCACACATACTCATATATAAATATAGGTAGATAGATAAATGATAGATAGGTAGATAGATAGATAGATAGATAGATAGATATACAGATATATAGTTATATACATATATACATATATACATATATACATATATAGGTATATAGATAGATAGGTATATATATAGACATAGATGAAATATATAAATAGAGATTACATAAACATAGATTTATAGATTAGATATATAAAGATAGAGATACAGAGACATAGAAATAAAGATATACAGATTATATACAAATATATAGATATAGATAGATAGATCAATAGATAGATAGTAGATAGATGATAGATAGATAGATAGATAGATAGATAGATAGAATGCTTATGTGTCAGTGTGTATGTGTGTGTTGGTTTATGTGTTCGCATTTAAGAAGTTTTGGACAGTTTTTTGTTTAAAATGTGTAACATTAATTATACATGTAATTATGTATGATGACAAAGGTCTAGTGTATCAACATCTTTAGATGGGCCAATTTTTTCTTTTTGTTTTCACTAATACTCTTTATCTACTTCATCTGAGATAACTTACTTATAACTACAATATTCTTTCAAATATAAGATAGTGACCATTAAAGATAATTAATTTTGCATACATTACACAATGGAAATGTCAATTTCAACATACAACAACTCTAATACATTCACCAGTGCAGAGTCCAGCTTGGCCATGTAAAGGAAGAGTATAAAACAGTTTCCTGTCCCTGGAACAGAGCCAGCAAGATGTGTGCTTCCATGAACTTTGATGGTTGATGTGTGTTTTAGGCTTGTTTATATAATAATATGAATATTTACATGTTCCTCCTTTGAAAAATGCCCTCTCTTGCCAAGGTTAATGACTCCATGATAATCAGAAACATCTTAAGTCTGGAAATTGAGGGTGCATCTATGTCTCAACAAAATGGTAGATTGCAGTGACCTCCAGGGCAGTTCTTAAGGCTGTGGGAAAGAATGCTGAAAACATGAGTTTGAAAATACATAATTTCTCAACTATTCAAACTATAAGGATTCAATATGAATTGTATAAGGAGCTTCACAGGATTAAATAAAGACAGGCAGCTGCACTGTGACTCAGCTTGTCAGAAAGACACTAAGGAAGGAGATAAAGAGATTTAGGGAGTGGTAATCAAGATCCCACCCAGCTACTTTGTGTTGTTGTTGTTTATGCTTACAAAGGCAGTCAGGTTCTTGAGTTCAAGGTAGCCTTTGAAGAAGAAGTTTAGGTCCAGGCCCAGGAGTTGTAAAAATGCTAATTTCCGGGTGGGGTCCCTGGCAGCTATCTTATTGTCTGTGTTTGTTGTCTCTTTCTAAAATCAAGGGGCTGGAGGCTGAGGATGTTGACCCACTGGATAATCAAAGGGGAATGTGAGGAAATGAAATTGATATGATAATTTAAAAAGTTAGGTTTTTGATCTGCAAGAGGTGAGCTATACAGAGAGTATTTAGAATTTCAAAAGAGCTGTCTGGAGTACAAATCAGGACATCTCCAGAGAGAGCAATCTGGAAAACTCTCTCCTGCAGAATACAAGGCATCAGCTTTGACCCACAATTTGACACATTGTTTTCTCCCCTGCTCCCAGATACCATTTTCTCAGAACTCCTCTCCACATTTAGGCTGGTCCACCACACACCTGGTCCATCTAACACTAACTCAACACATATAAAGTAACTTCTCTCTTCTAATCTTAAAGATCTTTGCATGCTACTCATATTTCTCTGCCTCTCTATGTCTCTCTCCTGTGTGTGTATTTATTTATGTATGTTCATTCATGTGTTGACATCTCTTTTGTGTGTTTATGTGTGTATAAAGATTAGCATTGACTGTTTTTCTTTATTGATATTTACCTTATTTTTGAGGAAATGTCTCCCACAGAACCTGGATGTCATCAATTGGATGAAGAGGATGGTGTGGGCTCTAGGGATTCTCCAGGCTTTTCCTCCCCAGTGGAGTAGCTACAGATGTGCACCACCCTGCCTAGTTTTCACAGAGATGCTCCCATTCAAATACCTGTCCTCCTTGTACATCAGGCATTTTACCCACTGAGCCATCTGCAACATTCCTCAAGAGCAATCCCTATGGTAGTTCTTGTTAACCATTTTTTCATCTCCTTCATAAAACATTAGAAGAATGGCTTTCATTGTACAGGAAAAGAAGATAGGTGCTGCAACAAAAAAATTTAAACAAAATATAAAAATTAGACATACTTATTGGTATTTCATTTTCTTCATTTTCCATGTTAAGAAATGGCAAGTTCTACTAAAACCAAATAACCTAATAAGGTACAGAACATAGAACTATGTCATCACATATAAGAATTCTTTGTACGCTAGAGAAGAGCAGTCTAATGGACCCTTCTGCGACGATGGTCCAAATGGTAGCTTTCCCAGCAACCTATATCTATTACACATTCAAAATTCATTTAGCAGAAATACAAAACTGAATGGTTAGTTTAACACAATTTTTATCGATTTTAGTTATATTAGCCATATATAGGCTCTGATTTGAAGCTAATGCACTGAAGAGTGTTCTGTTAAGAACAAGACAGAAGCTACATGCTCAATTTTCCTCATCCTGAAGTCATTAAGCTCTGACATCCTCTGGGCAATCCTTTACTTAAGTTTTAGTAATATAATGAAGTTTAAGAGGCTGTGGGAACTAATGATGACCTTTGTCTGAGTATGGCTTCACTACTCAGTCTGATAGTAAAGTAACTGGAATAAAACTATATCAGATACAGCTATCTATCCCTTTAGTTACAAAATAGGCACCACTATTGTAACTCTGACCTCCTTGTTCATGCACACAAATCACAAAACTATGGACATATTTCTAGTTTAGAACCTATTTTTAATTCAGTTTTCCTATTTTAAATATTTATATCTGATCAATCTTTCTAAGAAATAATTTTTGTTGTTGTTGTTGTTGTTGATTTCATTGGCAGAGATGAGATGTAAGCTCTGGAAAAGTAAGGTTGATAATGGAAACATCAGCCACATCTTCTCTGTATATACATGACTATAAAGTTCACCATTCATTATCATCATTTTCCAGTGGCTCTTTTTTCTACATGGAACAATTCCACCCTCTAATAGATGCACACTCAATATATCTCAGTCTATTACCCACTTACAAGAATGAATCATAGTAGTTTTACCCCTTCACTTCTTCTTAAAAACAAGATATGACATTTGGTTATAACACCATCATACATGGGATTTGACACTCTTCATATAATTTAATGGAGCAATAACCCCTTTCTGGGAATGAAGAACTTATGAGGGAGAAGTCTATCTTATATTAGTGTTATATACAATGTATATGCACAATCACTACTGATGCAGTCAGTCATCTTAAATATGCATGACTTTATTTTGATACCCTTACTCATGTTTCAAAACTTATTAACTAGTATGAGTTTTTCTTTACCTCTGATAAAAATTAGAATGACTGATCTGTCCTCTGAGAAAACAAGGAGCTATGCTACACACATAGAGAGCTCTGCTTTGGTTCATAACTTAAGATTTCCTGAAGACACAGTTTTCCTGAGAAGATGAAATATATTTTTGCACTCTATCCAATCTTTTGTTAACTTTCTAACTTTTCTCTCAATTACTCTATACCTAATGTGTTAATGGTCATGATGGACATTATCAATGATCATCCTTGAGAATTTATGGTGAAATGCAAGCCATACATGGTGCACTGTTAATATAAAGGTTTTATTTAACCTAAGCTACCAGGCTTAACTATAGTGTAGTGAACTGCCTGTGATCTAATTGGTATAAAAAGAAAAGAAGGCATAGGATTTTTAAGAGAGTATTGTTCACAGAGCAATAAAGGAACATGAATGACAATAGAAATAATCTTTTCATCATTTTTCCTTTCATGCTTTCATTGTTGCTGCATTGTTAAAAGAGAAGAAGAAAATGGCTATAGAAATCCATATGAAAGTCTTGTATCTCTGGTTTCAAGATAATGACATACAATACTTTGGTATTTTGAAACTTCTATCAAGGGAATTTTTGAGACTAGGGGTCAAGGTATCATATTATTTGAAATTAAAGTTTCCTGAATTGATGGGTAGATTTAATATGTTCAATTGTGAAGAGAATGATGTCATATTAACTCTCATCAAACACTTCTTCACCATATGATATATATATTATATACACACACATACATAACTATCATGTTATATGAAGTACTGCATGGGCATCTTAAAATTGCTATATATATTTATAAATTAGAATTATATAGACTGTACTTCTGAATCTTCACACTCTAATATTGAAATCTGCTGAAGTAATAGCAATCTTGTAAAACACCAAATATCATATGAAAACCACTGTGACTTTTAATATGTTAAATAGAAATGAGTTAAAAACTACAAATAATTTTGAATCATGAAACTGGGATGATAACTCTAGCTTGGTGTCATTGAAAATTTGCTTCATGATTCTATATCTCAATATCAAATTCATGACTTCAAAGAATGACCAATTCACAGTTTTTTCTAAGAACTATCACTATTCTTAGTTTCTACCTTATCCTATTTTTAATACCTACTATGTTTATAAATGAGTTATTAGTGATTTTGTGGTTTCTATTTGCCCTGTTTTCTGTTAGATAAAGACATGCAAAGATTTGGGATTTTTTTTTTCATTAAATTTTGAGTCTTTATCTCTATTGAGGCCAACTCTGTCATGAAATATGTAAAAAATGGGGAAACCATAAATTATTTTTCACAAATTAATTACATCAATAATTAAATATTAATTCATCATTGTATATAATTTGTTGTGCATAATAAATTAAGGTTGTTAGACTATATGATTTCATTTGTGCTACATAATTTTAAAACTGAAGGCTTAACCCGAATAAAAATTAATTCACATTTTATATATTCACTTCAAAGCATCTTCTCTCTTTGTATTTTAAACACTGACAAGTTTAAAGGTGATTGAGGAAACAGTTAAATTTTATGATTCACTGTCCTCAAGAAGTTCACAACAATTTAGTCAACACATTGCAATTTTCCTGTTAAATGTATCCTCTAGTTTTAGGAAAATATTTAGGAAAAAATAGCTACTTCATAACAAACCTTGCACAAGCCTGTTTAATGAAGCCAAATCTCATATTTGTATAACATAATTGCTCACAAAAGAAATTTGTCTTGGAAGAGTATTATACATGTACTTCAAAATCATAAAAAGTACCATAAAAAAAACCCACATTCCACTATTGTAGGAAACAAATCATAACTGCTTATAAGATATCTCTACTACATTCTTTGTGTCAAACTATTTATTTAAACTATATAAATTCAGCAATATAAAATTTTAATACACCTACGCAATATTTTGTTTCAACTAAACTTATTTTAAACTTTGCCTCTTTAAATCGTTATAGATTTCATTTTTAAAATAACATAATTCTTTATTTTATTAACATTGTATGTGTATGAGTAATTTAAAAAACATATTCTGATTGACAGCCTAATTACACTATGATCCTCTTATTGTATGCACTCATGATAATTTTTTCACCTGAAACATTAAATATTCTATTTTAGCTGTATTTGGAAAGTTGTCATTGATTCAGGTAAACAAAAACAAGTATACTGTCTTAAATGTAGTTCTAATTCTCTAGTAAGGATGTGCCAATTTATAGCTTAATTGGGTATTTAAAAGTTGCCTACTATTGCTTCTTAAAATAAAATCTTGTATTAATATGTTATTCTAATTGAAAATACAATGCCCCCTTCCAGTCTGCACTTCCACTTGAACCCTTGGAAGATCCACAGGCCTGTGCCTACTTTCATCCCCAGGACTCCACAAACTATCTGTCCCCCAGGAGGTCTGCTCTAGCAAAGAAAACAGATGAAACCCCAACCCCAATATCCACACCAACTGAGACCTCCACAAATCAAGGCTGACTTAGGATCTATCCTACTCTGCCTATGGTCAATTTTACTTCTGGTCTGCACCTCCATCTACTATAGTGGCAGAGCTGCATACCTACCCTCTTTCCAAGGAACCCCACATCTTGCCTGTATTCCAGGAGGTCTTCCCAAATCAGAAACCAGTGTAATTTGGCATTATCAGAACCCAGTTATGTTAAAACAGTAATCCCTAGATACTGTGACACATGTGAAAAACAAGATTCTGACTGTAAAACTCATCTCATCAATCTGATAGAGACCATTAAGGAGAATATAAACAACTCTCTTAACGAAATGCATGAAAATACAAGCAAACAGATAGAAGCCCTCAAAGAGAAAACATTTATGGAAACCGAACAACTCTTTACTCAATGATAACTTGATTAGGAAAGAAATAAAGATTAAAATGACTTTCTAGAATTCAATGAAAACGAAGGCATAACATACACAAATGTATGGGACACAATAAAAACAATGCTACATGGAAAATTCATATCAGTAACTACCTTCTCGAAGAAATGAAGTGTTAACAAATTAACATAACACCTGAAAACTCTGGAAGAAAAAGAAATAAACACACCCAAGAAGAGTAAAATGCAGGAAATAGTCAAACTCAGAGCTGAAATCATCCAAGTAGAAAGAAAGAGAATGATACAAAGAATCAACAAAACCAATAACTGGTTCTTTGAGAAAATCAACAAGATAAACAAAAGCTTAGCCAAACTAATTTGAGGGTAAGAGATAGTATCCAAATTAACAAAATCAGAAATCTAAAGAGAGTCATAATAAAAGAAACAGGAAATTCAAAAAAATCATTAGGTCTTTCTAAAAAAGCCTATACTGAACAAAACTGGAAAATCTACATGAAATAGATGATTTTCTAGAAGACACCATGTACCAAAGTCAAATCAAGATCAAGTAAACTATATAAACAGTCCCATGACCATTAAGGAAATAAGTCATTCCAACTGGACTTCCCAGAATTCTCAGGGACTAAACCACCAACCAAAGAGTATACATGGAGGGACTCATGGCTCCAGTTATATATGTATCAGAGAATGGCCTTGTTGGGCATCAATGGGAGGAGAAGTCCTTGGTCCTGGGTAGGGGAATGCCAAGGCATGGAGGTGGGAGTGGGTGGGTAGGGGAACAACCTCATACATGCATGGGAGGCAGGATGGGATAGGGGAATTCTGGGGGCAGAGGAACCAGGAAAGAAGATAATATCTGAAATGTTAATAAAGAAAATACCTAATGAAAATTATTATTTCCCATCTTATTGGATATTTTATTTATTTACATTTCAGATGAATAAATTTAAAAAAGGTTACAAATTTGACAAAGCTCTCCATTCTTACTACTGTTAATTGATATTAATCTCAATGCTTACTCTGTGTCATTTGACAAACTAAAGTTACCATGTTCAGAAGAACAAGGAAATGTCTATTAACATGTGCCACGATGTTCTACCAAAGAAAAGAACTGATATGTTTTAAAAATCACTTGAGACTTTACTGTCTTACAAAATGATATTAAACTGATTTTTCATCAAGTTAAAAAAATATTTTCCAGAATATAAATTAAAGTTGAATACAATATTTAAAACTAACAACAAAAAAACCAAACCTCCCAACCAAAAAAACCTCAAGGGCTAGATTGTTTTAGGGAAGAATTATATCAGTCCTTAGAAGACGTGCTTATACCAATGTGCTAAAACTATTCCACACAATAGAAACAGAAGAAACACTACTGAATTTATTCTATGAAGTCAGTTACTCTGATACCTAAACCACATAAAGGCTCAACAAAAAAAGAGAATTTCAAACCAATTTTACTTATGAATATAAATGAAAATATTCTCAATAAAATTCTTCAAACTGAATCCAAGAACATATCAAAAGCATCATTCACCATAATCAAGTAAGATTCATCCCAAGGATGCTGGGATGGTTCAATATATGAAAATCCAGCAATGTAATACAGTATATAAACAACCTCAAAGAAAAAAGATCACATAATCATATCATTAGGTAATGCAAAATCCTTTGACAATATCCAACAGCCCTTTATGTTTAAAGTCTTGAAGAAACCAGGAATTCATGACGCATTCCTAAACATAAAGCAATATACAGAAAACAAAAGCCAACATCAAATTAAATGAAAAGAAACTTGAAGCAATCCCATTAAAATCAGGGACAATACCAGACTGCCCCCTCTCTCTCCCTACCTATTTGATATAATATTTGAAGTTCTAGGTAGAGCAATTTGACAACAAATGACAACCAAGAGGCAAACAAATTAGAAAAGAAGAAGTCAAAGCATTATTATCTGTAGATGATATGATAGCATATATAAGTAACCCCCAAAATTCTATGAGAGAACTCCTACAACTGATAAACTTCAGTAAAGCAACTGGATACAAAATTCACTCAAACAAATCCATGACCTTCCTTTATACAAATGATAAATAGGCAGTGAAATTAATTAGAGAGACAACACAATTAACAATAGACAAAAATAGAATAAAATATCTTGTTGTAATTCTAACCAAACAAGTGAAAGATCTGTATCACAATAGTCAGTTTTTGAAGAAAAAATTTAAGAAGACCTCAGAATATGGGAAGATTTCTAAACCTCATGAATCAGTATGATTGACATAGTAAAAATGATCATCTTACCAAAAACAATCTATAGATTCAATGAAATCCCCATCAAACTTCCAACACAATTTTCACAGACAAGGAAAGAGGAATTCTCAACTTCATATGGATAAACAAAAAACCCAGGATAATGAAAACAATTCTGAACAATAAAAGTGCTTAAGGGAACCACCATCCCTGACCCCTCAAGCTGTACTACAGAGAAATAGTGATTAAAAAACAAAAACTGCATGATATTGGTGCAGAGATAGAGTGGTCAATCAGTGGAATAATATTTAAGACCCAGAAATAAATCAAGACACCTATAGACACTTGATCTTGAAAAAGAAACCAAACCTATAGAGTGGAAAACAGAAAGCACCTTCAACAAATGATGCTGGTCTAACTCGTGATCTTCATGTAGAAGAATACAAATATATCCATATTTATCAACTTGCACAAAGATCAAGTCCAAATGGATCAAGGACTCAATACAAAACCAAATACATTGAATATATTTGAAGGAAAAGTTAAAAAAAAAATACCCTGGAATTTCTCAGAGGGGAAAATTTCCTAAACAGAACACCAATTGCTCAGGCTCTAAGATCAACAATTGACAAACGGGACCTCATGAAGCTGAAAAGTTTCTGTAAGGCAAAGACACTGTCAATAAGACAAAATGGCAACATACAGATTGGGAAAAGACCTTACCAACCCTACATCAAATAAAGGGCTAATATCCAAAATTTGTAAAGAACTAAAGAAGGCAGACTTCAAAAACCAAATAACCCAATTAAAAATGGGGTACAGAGCTAAACAGAGAATTTTCTTGAATGGCTAAGGCTCACTTAAAGAAATGTTCAATATCCTTAGTCATCAGGGAAATGCAAACCAAAATGACCCTGAGTTCCCATCTTACACCAACTAAGAGCAAAAACTCAAGTAACAGCACATGCTGGAGAGGGTGTGGAGAAAGAGGAAGAATTCTTCATTGCTGGTGGGATTGCAAACTCTTATTCTGAATTATAGATATAAATATGTCTGGAAAACAATCTGGAGGTTCCTCAGAAAATTGGAAATAGTTCTACCTGAAGACCCAGCTATACTATTCCTGAGAATACACCCAAAAGATGCCCCACCAAACCCCAAGAACATATACTCCAGCATGTTAATAGCAGCCTTATTTATAATAGCCAGAAACTGGAAAGAACCCAGATGTCCCTCAACTGTGGAATGGATACAGAAAGTGTGGTTAATTTACACATTGCAGTACTATTCAGATATTGCAAATGAGGACATCATGAATTACACAGGCAAATAGATGGAACTAGAAAATATTACCCAGAGTGAAGTAACCCAAACCCAAAAGGACATGCATGATATTTATTCACTGATAAGTGCATATTAGCTAAAAATAAAGAACACTCATAATACAACCCTGAGACTACAAGAAGCTTAACAAGAATGAAGGCCCAAGTAAGGATGCTTCAATCCCACTTAGAAAGATGAGCAATCACTAGAGTAGTGGGTAGAGGAAAGGAAGTACTTAGTGGGTAGAAGGGGGGGAGGGGAAAGGGGCAGGATCAGGTATGAAAGGGACAGGAGAAAGGCCCAAAGGGCTAGGAAAATGAATGGAAATATGCAGCTCCTGGAGGTCCGGAGTGGGGAAAAATCTCTAGAAAGTCCCAGAAACCTGGGATATGAGAGATTCCCAGGACTCAATGGTGATGCCCTTAGAAGAAACTCCCAGCTGTGGAGATACGAAACCTGAAAAGAACACCTCCCATACTCAGACAGGTCCCCTAGTAGAGGGATGAGGTCACCAACTGAACTTCAAAATTTTTGATCCAGAATCATTATTGACTAAAAGAAATACAGAGACAAAAAATGGAGCAGAAACTGAAGGAAAGAACATCCAGTCGTCAGCCCAATTTGTAATCCATTTTATGGGTGGGCACCAAACCCAGATACTATTACTAATGCCTTGTGTGACCTCAGTGGGAGAGGATGTGCCTAATTCATCCTGTAAAGACTTGATGCCCCAAAGTAGGCAGATGCAGGGAAGAGTGGTGGGTGGAGGTAAGTGCTTTGTGTGACCTCAGTGGGAGAGGATGTGCCTTATTAATCCTGAAAGACTTGATGCCCCAGAATAGATAGATGCAGGGAAGGGTGGTGGGTGGAGGTAAGTAGGAGGTGGGTTCTATGGATGGGTGCAGGGTTGGATGGGTGGAGTTGGGGGGTGTCAGGTGGGGTTGGGGTAGAGGCAAAGGGGGAATTGGAATGAAGAATTCTAAGACTGGAGACTATGAAGAAGGGAACATTTGGAATGTAAATGAATAAAATATTTAATTAAAAAGCAAGAAAATAATTGATCCAAATTGATAAGCAACCCAAACATATTTATACACTTACCAGTTGGTTCTTATTTTTACCTATCATTTAAGTTTCTGCCTGTTAAATATTAAATTTTATTTCTGTGTTGTAGTTAATTTTGTATTTTATTTTATATAATACTCATATAACTTTTCATTTTAGATGATTGCCTTTAACTGTATATGATGTAGCAAAACCTAAAACTGTCATGCCTACTCAAACTATATATGAGCTTATAATCCTTTTTTAATATTCTTACATTTAAGTTTAAGAATTCATATTTTCTATAAATTTAAGAGGATTTAATTTTGGTCATGACTTACATCACACTTCTCAAAATCATAATTAAGCACAATAATTTATCTGAAGTAAACAAATCATGAGTATTCATAACACCATCACATGAACACATGTCTTATGAGCTTACAAATGAGATTTAATGTCAATTAAAAAAAAAAAAAGAGAACCACTAGCAAGTCTAGTTTCACATACTTTTTAGAATTTTAAAATCATGGATGAGTTAAAACTTTTATTAGTTTATAATTTTCCAAATAAAATATAGCTATATTAGGCTACAAATTGCAAGGGCATTCTTATTTCATGAAAGTGGTATGATAATCATATTCTTAATGGGAAGACTCCCATATGTACATAATTCATATAGATTAAAATTCATAATTTGAATACTATCCTTGGTTATATTATGGGTTTTGTTTAGTTTTTGGAAAGACAGATGCTGCTTTATCTCTGTTACTGTAAATTGAACTGTTTTGATGAAATTGGATGCACATAATCAAATCAATCTTTATTCAAAAGTTATGAAAATTTTCCTCCTCCTACTCTTATAGCCCTGTTTTCCATATCATCTGCCTGGATGCTTTTTCCCTTTATCTTGACTTATGTTATTTTTTCCTTGATTTTTTGATTAATTTACAGAGCTATGTCTCTCCCTAACACTTATTCAATGGCCATTTATCATGTTTTTCTTTTACTTATCTGTCTTTTATTTTTAAATAATTATTTTTAATTATTTTAAATAATTATTAAATAATGATATCTCCCCCAAGTAAAAACTAATCAGTCTATGATATTAGCTGAGGTGGTGGGTGCTATCACCGACTCCTGAGAAAGGTTCTCTGAAACGTGAGTTTGCTGTTTGTGAGAGATCAAGAAACAAATTCCAGAAAAAGTAAAATTACAGATGAAATTTATCTTCCTGGATAAAGAAAACAATTTCTAACAGGTATATATGTATCCTTTTATTTCATTCTTGAATATTTTTCAGTTAACTCCCTTTGTTGTGCAAACCTTAAGAAAGAACTATGAAAATGAATATGTATTTTATATGCTCAACTGGATCAATACATTAGTTGCTCAGCAATGCTTGCCAAAAACAGAAAATTAATGAACATATGTCAAATAATAGCAAGTGATAGAAATGAATAACATATTTTCTGTTTTCTTAGATGCCTAAAATTAAATGTAGCCATAAAAGATCCAAGCATCACAGTTGATTGGGTGAATGAGACAAAATTTATAAACTGGTTCTAAATGTTGAAATAGAGTTGATGACAGTCTTTCAAAATAGAAATCAAAACAATGAATTATTAAACAAACAAGGTAAAAGAGATGAGAATGAAATATGCTCAAATCATGATGGAAGTTATGTAGTATTTTCAAGTAAATGGTATCATTTAACCACAAATCACAAATACTGTGATTTTTTTTAAAAGTAATCATGAACTTGAAATCTATTGGTCCAAACCTTAAATTTCAATATTTCTATATAAATCTGGTCAAATTAATCCGTGAAATAGGCAATTATTATCTTCAATCCTTTAGATAATTAGGTAACACAGTTTTAATGATTTTTATAGTACTATATTATCAATTCACACTCATACGTCATGTGAAAATATACAAATCAATAAACAAAAATTCCCTCAAGAGTGAAATATATACTGTTATACAGCTAAGAATTTAAAACATGAGTGAATATTTTTAAAAGACCTACTATCCAGATTATGTTATTTCTTGAAGAAGATGTGTGACTGAGTTTAAAATCAGTATCTGGAGCTCCCAGAATTCCTTTGCAAAATACAACAGTTATTAGTAGTGGATCATGCTGAAGTTGTCCTCTGTGTTATTCTAGGAACTTCTAGCACCTGTTTCTTCCTTTCCATCCACTTATAAACTAAACCTGTAGACAGTAATGATATCATTTTTATTCCAGGAGGGACACAATTTCTTCAAATAAGTATCTGATTCTAGACTTTTGAATTAAAGACAGACAGATATTTATTTATAAATCCAAGATGTAACCATTTACTAAAATATAAACAAATTAATACCATTAGTGAGGATTTGAGCTCAGCTTTAAATCTTTACTTTTAACTGTATATCTTATAAGAAAGGCAAAAATTTTTAATTGAAAAGTGAAATCTTTTCAATTTTTAATGTACTGAAATATACTAATATTGTATTAAATCTGAATACTGAAAAGTAAATAATCAAGTTTTTGCAGAAAATATATAAAATGTTATTTTATTCTTTTACAATTAATCTGCATATGCTCTAATTCACTTCACTCCATGTCACACTTTAAAATGAAAACTATTGCCTTTACTTTTAGACTCCATATTGCAAAGCTTCGGAGATATTGCCCGCCTTTTGATCTTAGTCCTTTATCAGAAATCTTCTGGTAAATAAAACAATGAATAAGGAGAAATATTTGGTGTATAAACCATTGACATTTGTAGATGATCACATAGCGAAACATTCCCCCAAAGTCACAGTATGTTCATATCTTCACTTGACCATGAAATTCAAATTTATTGTGACTATTTCCTTTAAAAGTCATACAAGCATACTTCTGTTTCTCCTAAAATCATAAAAATTGAATATGTCTTACATCTCAAAAAAAAACTTTAAAGGAGTCAGTATTGTATATTTATTACACCAAGGAGAAAAATTTTTGACCATAGGTAGTTAAATAAATTTCCTAATATATTCTTTTAAATAAGAAAAGATGAAATATAAGACATATTATCCTAGAGAGAGGCTCATTAAGATTCAGAAAAAAGCACAACTCGGATAATCCCTAAAATTTACAAAATTTACAAGTTCCCTCCCAAAAATGATATAAATAGAAAACCTACTGGGCAAAGAAGTTTCATTGGCAGGCTACACAAATCTTGCAGAAGACTAAAGATATAAACCCTTCTTGGGTAGTAGTAGCCCATACCAAAGTGGACTTTTCAGACTTTGAGTAATCTAGGCTACTAAACCTAATTTCTCCCCTCCACCCAATAAACTCATTAATTCACCAAGTTGAACTTAAGTGGATCGTGATTTGGTCTGTTATTAATCCACTATCTAGGGTAAATAAACATTTGTTCATGACTTTCATGCAATATTCAATCTTCTATTACATACAACTAATACACTATAGACTTTCCAATAAAATATAAAATCCATAAGACACTTTTTGAGTAAAATATATTACCTGCAAAGTTTAAGTAAGTGATTAATGGTTCAAAGTACACCATTTCTTCAGACATTTTTTGATAGTGATTAAATATACTGAGTCACAATATTTTCCACAAAGGAGAAAATGAAATGCATTTTCAGTGCCAAATACTTCAACTAGAATAAATATGTAATATAAAACTTCATTGGGTACAATCGCTTCCTATCACCATGGTAAAGTCCTTGAAGTTTAAAATACTTAATGTATATTGTGGTAAAGGTTATTTTTGACTCACAAGTTTTGAGTTTCCTCTTTGATTTTCAGTTCACTGTTGACATGAAAACTCTGGTAGGTATAATGCAGAACAATAATGGAGTCAACGCGATTCACATAAAATAACAACAACAACAACAACAAAAGAAGCAGCAAGATAAGCCATCAGGTTAAAGTGCTTGCCATGTAAGCCAGACAGCATGATTTAACCTCTAGAGCCCACATAAAGGGTGAAGGAAAACAAAAGTACTTTGACCTCCAAATGTGTTGTAGGAAGCATATGCACACTCAAATGCACACACCTACTCATTGCACACTTACTCATTGTGATTCCATGTGTGAATGCATGCAACCACACGTGTGTGCACACATACATAAAAACACACACGCAAAAAAATAAGTGTAACTATTTACTTTTAAGTAGTTTTACTAGCTTATGAGGATTACCCAGTATTTGTTCACACTTTATCTGAGTTTTGGTACACTCTAGAGATCTGTCGCTGCAGAGAAAAATGATCCCAAGAGTAGAAGTTTGAACCAGCAATATCATTTCTTGGTTTGCAGCTTGTTTCAGATGGGATATGAGCCATGGTATTATCATCGGCATGTGATGCTACCTCCACCAACACCTTAGCTTTCCCTTGTAGTGTTGGCAGGAATTTCTTTATGTTTGATGTACTTAGAGTTCTAAAGCATGAGAAAAGAAGCAAAACCTTACAGAAGATGAAACAAAATTCAAACAATCCCTTCTCCAGGACATTCTATTGATCAAAGCAAGCTTCCACACAAGTGCACACTGGTAGAAACAGACATTTAGTGAATAGAATGCTAATTCATGTCAAAAATTGTGATAGAGTGAGGAAACTTCTCTTTGCAAAAAAAGGTATATACAGGAAGCCACAAAAAATCAAAATGCTGACTAGTAGAACCTATTCTCAACTATATATCCACAACACAATTCCTGCCCCTAAGACAAAGAACATTTGAAAATGGAGACAGGACTATTGTACACTCCAGAGGAACAGAATGAAATACTGAACCACAGACATGTCACAGCTGCTACACTTATGAAGTTACTCAATATGAATGTTTAAGATGAGCATTTACAAGTCAGCACTAATAGACATGTTATATGAAAAGGAGAAAGTCCCAAATCCAAAGAAAGAGCTAAGGACTTCTGAAAATAAGAGCATACCAGTTAGGTATTCCATACAAAATGGTCAACCCCTGAAATCATACACATAAGAGTAATACTATTAGGACTAAATAGGTTACATTTATGTATTTGGAAATATACACAAACATATATATGTATATATATATACATATATATATATCATATAAATTTAAATCATATACATCATATAGATAGATAGATAGATAGATAGATAGATAGATAGATAGATATGCACATGGTCATGCACATACATATGAATATATATGAACATATACATATAAAAACATATACATAAAAATAAGTAAAAAAGAAACATAAATTTGCTCAAGAGTGGGGTGAGGTTTACAGGGAGGAAAGGGAAACAAGAAATTAGATTTCTTTATTACAATCTCAAAATACTTTTATAACAATGAGGATGTAAAGGTAAACTTTGTTGTGAGAAATTATCTACTATGTTTATTGCAATGAATGTATGTTCATATAAGTGAGCATGATCAATCTCCAGACATGAAAATTTCCATCAATGCCAATATGCTGCATTGCCTCATATTCCTAGATCCTATGGTGTAAACATAGTCCATTAAATGATTTAGTGGTACATTCCAATGTTCAGACTCCTCAAGAAGATCAGGTTCTTAGTTTGGCCTCATTCAGTTCCCATGCTGTTTTTCTTAGCTACTTGGACTCTGGGGTTTGTTGATTGTGCATGTGAGTCTTGAAATCCAAAGTCTGAATTTTCTTTCCTGTTTCTTCTTTGCAAGGCTTCTGTACTTCCTCTATTTTTAGAATTATTTATATTTTATTGTTGTTGTTGTTGCTTTCATAAGCCAGTGTCTCACCTAACTCAAGATGTAGTAATGCAATTTTTGTAGCTACTGATCCTCTTCTTTCAGCATCCTACATGCAAGAATTGAAAGCAGTCAGAAAGCAATACTCGGAGATGCGGTAACAAATAGTTGGTAGTTCCATTGGGAAGTTTTAAGGTCTCTGGAATTATCTTTCAGAAGATCCTTAGGCAATTTCTTCTTGCTTTCTGGCTTGTGTAGACCTTCAGTCAAATTCTTATTTTAAACTACCTTGATCCCTTTTATTCAAAATTAGTGTAATTTTCTCAAAAAGTCTTTTAAATTTATAGCATATCCAGTAAACAAAATCTCTTCTCTAAATTTATCTGAATCAAACTACTTTCTAGTTTGTCAAATATTTCAGGGTGCTAGTGAGTCATGCATTTGAAGTGCTTCAAATCTCTTTTGTAACACTGAAAAGGTCCATTATTCACTGCCTTGAATTAATTTGCGACTTATTTGTGATTTCATCTTGACACAGAACATGCTTCTAACTTTAAATATAGTTTTCTGTTTGAATAGATTGTATAATACATTCTGTCTTCCCTCTAAATTCTGCTAAGAAAAAGAGTGCCCTTCACTACATTGATAACTTTTACTAAAATCTAATATAAGCTAATTGAAACATGAGTTTTCTGTCCAAAATCTTATACAGATACAAGGTTTTTCTAGAGGTGTTTTCTATCAACCAAATCTCTGCTGGTGAGATATTTGAGTGTGGACCACTGACATAAGATTCAAGTCCCCAGGATCTATCTATTAATGACCTCTGAATGAGCCAGACACTACGCACACATGGCCTCAAAGCAAGTGCAAGCTATTTTATACTATTCTATCTGAAAGAACTCATGGCTGCATGGTGAGTTCAAAGCTTGCTTGAGAAACATAAAACATACACAAAAATAAATGAATGTTACTCTTGGAAACAATAACTATTTCATTCCTCTACTTCTTTATACAAATTAAGCTCAAAATTAATAATTTTACGTACCAATAATCTTTACAAATCTGTCTTTGAACTAAACTGATTCATATAAACGATGACCAGTTCATCTTAATTCTCCTCACCTAAAGTTGTGACTCATTTGTGGTATGATGTTTATATATCTATGAGGTTTCCAAAAATTGACGGTTAATTTTATATGCTCATCTCTTTCCTCAAAAGATTCTCTAATAAAACAATAAAGGAAGTTATAATGTGAATCCTGGCAGATAATTCTTAAATATTCCTGCATTTAAGAAATGTATGAACTACCACTGCCAAATGTCACTGGGCTCTTTAATAGTGGTGTCCATTTTCATGTAAAGAAAACACAGTATAAGATTTAAGGAACCTTCCAAATCCAATTTTACAGCCTGGTTTTTACTTTGTGAATCAATTTTCACTGAAACATTTTAGAAAAGACAGTCTTAGAGCTCAGAAATATTTCCTCTAATGTACAAGTTTGCTAATTTTCTGGTAATAGCACTTTGAAGCCTATGGGTAATATCATAGAACATTAGTTATGTTTTCTATTTATGTATATATAGTACCCAACATACACACACACATAGTTTTATTTATGTATATATAGTATATCTTTGTATATATAGAGCTTGACACACACAAGGAGAAACACACATGTAGATATATTATGTAGACTTTAAACATGAAATATATTTCTCATATTTTATAAGTAAGTAGTTTAAATATATTTTTTTCCTATTTTCTTGATACATTTTAGAGATTAGTAACATATCCATAGTCTGTAAACTATTCATTATAAAATGTTTTATTTTATATATTTTATTCAGTGGGAAGAGAATTAATATTTATTTATTTTTGTTTGAAAGCTTACAAAACCTTACTCTTTATAAAATCTGCACAAAGTAACTTGATTAAATCAGTTGGACAGTGTGCTGCTTCGTGTTATGTTTAAATCTTTTCTTAACATCCCTTGTCAAAACTGATAAATTAATGCATTCTATACTGTTTCATTCCTAGAAACAAAAAGAAGAGAATAAATTTCACAGAAACTCTTTTACAACTGTGTGAAAATTATAAATGCTTTCAGAGAAGAACATCATTTAAAATTGCCCTTATTTTACATTCTGTATATATTTATTTACTTTGGAAGCATTTTGTACTTTCACAAAATTCTGTACAATATATCTTCACCATGAAGCAATCCACATTGCAAAGGACTAAATATATTAAAATCGCTAAAACTAAAAGCCATGTTTAATAGGCAACTCAAACATATACTGCAACTAAATATTAATGGTGAAATGTAGTTACATGTTAGAAAATCCAAAAACACTTACTTTGCTTAGCATAACGTAGGATATAGAATAAACTCTAAATAACATTAAATAAAACTAGAAGAAATGTTCTTCAAGGAAGCTGTGCTTCACTTCTGGTCTGCACCTCCTCCTGCACCTATGGAAGATCAGAGTGCCTACTTCCCACACCCCAGATCACCAACCCAAACCTGTCTGACTATCTGCCAGCAGGACTGCTCTAACCAAATATGCAGGTGAGATCCCTGACACTATATCCATCTAATTGAGACCCAACTGAGCCAACAGACCTGGGATCTGTCTCTCCCTTTCAGAGCACCTTCTCTCTTTCAGTCTGCACCTGTATTTGGGGCAGATTGGTGAATCAAAAATCCCCCCTACTACACCAGCTCTGACTGTTTCCCAGGAGTTCTGCTCAAATTCATGGAACATAGCTCCTCCTGCCTCTGGGGAGACCTACCCCAACCTAGGATACCCAGGACAGCTAACACTAGAGACAACCAGATGCTAAAGGCAAGTATAAGAACAAAATCAACAGAAGTCAATATATTTTGGTATCATCAGAAACAAGCTCTCCTTCTACAGCAAGCCCTAATATACCTAGAAAGGAAGATTCTGACTATAAGTCCCATCTCATGAAGATGATAGAAGTCTTTAAAGATGATATAAATAGTTCCATTAAAAAATGCAGGAAAACACAGGCAAATAGGTAGAAGACATTAAAGAGGAAACAAATGAATCCCTTAAAAATACAAAGGAAAATACAATCAAACAGGTAAAAGAAATGAATAAAATGGTCCAAGACATAAAAATGGAAATAGAAACAATAAAGAAATCATAAATAATGTAAATCCTGGAGATGAAAAACCTAGGAATGAGAACATCAACTTCAGACACAATGATCACCAAAATAATGCAAGAGATGAAAGAATGAATCTCAGGTGTGGAAGATACCTTAGAAGATAATTGATATATCTGTCAAAGAAAATCTTGCAGACCCTAAAAGAACACAGACGCCTGCCCAGACTACTATACACAGTAAAATTATCAATCACCATAATTGAAGAAACCAAGATATTTCATGACAAAACTGAATTTAAACAATATTTTTCTACACTAATTCTCCCCTATGTAGGATACTAGAAGGAAAATTCAAACACAAGGAGGGTAAGTACAGCCAGGAAAACACAATAAATTAATCATGTCACAACTAAACCAAAAGAAGAGAATCATATCCACATAGTAACATTTCCAACAACAAAATAAAAGAAATTAACCATCATTGGTCACTAATATCTCTCAATATCAATGGACTCAATTTCTCAATAAAAATACACAGGCTCATTGACAGGAAATGCACACATGATCCATCATTCTGCTACATACAAGAAACACACCTCAGAAACAAAGATAGACACTACCTCAGAGTAAAGAGATAGAGAAAAATATTTCCAAGGAAACAGTCCCAAGAAACAAGCTGTTTCAACTCAACTCCAAAAAACAAGTGGAAGTATACAAAACACCACTCTCACCAATGGACAGATCATCGCAACAGAATGTAAACGACACAAATGAACTAAAAGAAGTTATGAACCAAATAAATTAAACATATATCTACATAACATTTTACCCTAAAACAAAAGAATATAACTTCTTCTCAACACCTCCTAGAACCTTCTCCAAAATTCACCATATAATCAGACAAAAAATAAGCCTTAACAGATACAAGAAAAGAGAACTTCAGATGAAATTTGTTTATGACTATTAATCCAAATATTCTCAACACAATTCATGCCAATTGAATCTACAAATATCATTCAGCACAACCAAGTAAGCATCATCCCAAGATATATAATAGACTGAAGAAATAACCCAAATTTAAAAAGAAGAAGAAGAAGGGGTTTACAGAACAAAACAGAGAATTCTCAACATATTAATCTTAAATGGCCAAGAAGCATTGAAAAAAATGTTGAACATCCTTAGCCATCATGGAAAAACAAATTAAATGTTATTTCCATGACTTTGTTATTCCATCTTCAACAATCAGAATGGCTAAAATAAAAACTCTCAAGTGACAGGACATGCTCATAAGGATGTGGAGAAAGAGGAACACTCCTCCATTTCTGGTGGGACTGCAAGCTTATTTTTTATTCAATATTTTATTTATTTACATTTCAGATGTCATCTCCCTTTCCCATTTCCCCAACCCATTAATCCCCTATCCCATCCCTCCTCCCCCTTTTTTGCCTTTATACTGTTTAAATTACATGCAAGTATTGAGGTCAGTTCTAGGTAGAGGAACAAGCAATACAATACAAGCAAATAATCAAGGAACAAGGAAAACAATAAAGCCAGATAATCAAAGAATGTGCATGACAATAAACAGATTCCTGTGATTACTTCTGTGATGGATAATTTTATCGGCATTATCTGCGGCATCAAAGTTCAACAGAGCAGCATTTTTAAAATTCATAATCTTACTATGCCAAATTAACACACCCAGAGAGGTGTTAGGATTATGCCAAATAACCTAAAGTTGTCTTTAAACTTTTTTCTAATTATAATGACAATCATTGTAAATTTTAGAAGTAACACTATTCCAACGATATTTGTCATGACACTTTGGATGACTCCTAACTTTTGAACCCTGAACCTCCTTCAGATAGTTTGAATAGGTTATAGAGCATCATCCATTGTTCCAGATACCTATCTAAATCCTTTTGTATACTCGATACATTAGTAACATTTTTTTGCTAGATGGTTAACAAAAATAGTTGTCTTAACTCCTTGTGTCAATGATATTGCAGAAGCAGTGGTTGTAGCAATTAATGAAATTAAAGCTGTTATACCAGCAATAATCAAACCAGCTACTCTGCTTCTGCTTAAAGCCTAACTCACTTCTTCCAGTACTTTCAAGCTTTTTCAGAGAATCAAGGTTTTCTAATACTCAGGGCAGTAAGACAAAAGCTGGTTGATAGACCTCCGTAACAGGTGTGCCAGGTTTCAACACACTAACACAGTTGGAAATTATACAGTCAATGCAATTTACAATAAATACTGTAGAAGAGACAAAGCCAATTTTAGCTTGACAATTAAAAAAAAAATCTTAAAACATGCACTAACCCTTGTTTGAAATACAGATCCTGTCCAAACTTTATCTCTTGCTATCATAACATCGTAGTGAACTACAGCTAACTTCCAAATATGTCTCTGAAAATGTCCAGATCCAGCCTTCCAAGTGTAGACTGTTATTTCCAATATTGGATTGATTTCTAGACCAGTACATGATTAAGTCCTAATAGCTGGTCACCTTTAAGAAAAATACAAGAGACATTATAATTTTTCTTTTTGATTCTGTCCCACAAGTTCTAAAAACTTGAGGCAATGCAGTTTGTCCCATCTGGGATATAGGCAAGCAAAGGTGGGTCAGGAACATATGTCCAATACAGCTCCCCAGTCACCCTGGTCAGGGCACTCAGCAAGCTCACAGGTCGGCATCATTCTTTGTCTCAGCAACACTATGTCTCACCAAACTTTTTAAAGTTCCATTAGCCTCTTCCACAATACCTTGTCCTTGAGGATTATACAGAATCCCTGTAATAAATTGTTGACAAAAAGTCTCGACTGTTCGACTACAATTGCCAGCTCCATTATTTTTTTAAATTGGATATTTTATTTATTTACTTTTGAATGTTATATCCTCTCCCATTCCCCCTCAAAACCCCTTATCCCATCCCCCCTCCTCCTACTTCTATTAAGGTGTGCCCCCACCCATCCACCCATTCCTGCCTTCCTGCTCTCAAATTCCCTAACACTAGGGCATCCAAAATTTCTGGGACCAAGGCCCTCCTCTTCCACTGATGCCTGACAAGGCCATCCTCAACTACCTATACAGGTAGAGCCATGAGTCCCTCCCTTTGTGTTCCCAGGCTAGAGGTTTAGACCCTGGGAGCTCTGCTTGAATATTTTGATACTCCTTCTAAGAAGGACCAAATCGCCCACACTTTAGTCTTTCTTCTTCTTCTTGAGCTTCAAGTGGTCAATCATTGTGTCTTACGTATTGCGAGATTTTGGGCTAATATCCACTTATCAGTGAGTGCATACAATGTGTGTTCTTTTGTGATTGGGTTACCTCACTCAAGACATTTTCCAGTTCCATCCACTTGCTAAGAATTTCACAAGCTCATTGTTTTTAATAGCTGAGTAGTACTCCATTGTGTAAATGTACCACATTTTCAGTATCCATTCCTCTGTTGAAGAACATCTAGGTTCTTTCCAGCTTCTGGCTATTATAAATAAGGCTGCTATGAACAGGGTATATGCCCAGGAGTGGTATATCTGGGTCCTCAGGTAATACTATGTCCAATTTTCTGAGGAATTGCCAGACTGCTTTCCATAGTTGTTGAACCAGCTTACAATCCCACCAACAACGGAGGAGTGTTCCTCTTTCTCCACAGCCTCACCAGCATCTGCTGTCACCTGAGTTCTTGATCTTAGCCATTCTGACTGGTGTGAGATCAGAATGTAAGCTTTTAAAATGACTCTGGATATCAATCTCATGGTTCTTCAGTAAACTGGAAATAGTTCTACCAGAAGACCCGGTATACTGCTCCTGGGCATAAACCTTAACACTATTCCACCATACTCCAAGGACACATGTTCTATTATGTTTAGAGCAGCTTTATTCATAATAGCCAGAAAGTGGAAGCAATCTATATATCCCTCATCCAACAAATGCATATAAAAAGTATGGTTCATTTATACAGTGAAAACAAGGACATCGTGAATTCTGCAGGCAAATATATGGAACAAGAGAATATCATCCTAAGTGAGGTAATATAGACCCAAAAGGACATGCATGCTATGTACTCACTAATAAGTGTATATTAGCCATAATGTACAGAACACTCATTATTACCCCACAAACCCTAAGAAATTAAACAATAAGGAAGGCCCAAGTGAGGATGCTTCAATCCCACTTACAAGGGGGAACAAAATAGTTATATGAGGTAGAGAGAGGGAGGGACCTGGGTGTTAGAGGGGAGTAGGAGAAGGAAAGGAGGAGGATCAGGTATGGAGGAAGACAGTAATGAGGCTCAGAGGAGTATGAGTGGAAATATGCAACTGCAAGGGGTGGGAGTAGGACCAGGGTAACCTCGAGAAAGTTCCAGAGACCTGGATGGTGGAGGCACCCAGGACTCAATGTTGGTGACCCTAGTAAAATGCCAAACAGTGAGGATATGGAACAAAAGAGACCACCTCCATTATTAGACAGATCCCCCAGTGGAGGGATGAGGATACCAACCCACCTATAAAATTTTCACCACAAAATTGTCCCTGTCTAAAAGAGATGCAGCAACAAAATTGTAAGAAATTGAAACAATGACTTATCAGTGACTGGCCAAACTTGGGATCTATCCCATAGGCAGGCACCAGTCTATCATACTAATGCTATGTTTGCTTTTATACAGGAGCATAGCATGGCTGTCCTTCAAGAGGATCTATCAGCAGCTGACTGAGACAGATGTAGATACTCACATCTAAGCACTGAACAAAGGTCAGGGACCCCTACGGAAAAGTTAAGGGAAAGGTTGAAAGAACTGAAAAAGATGGCAGCCCCATATGAAGACAGCATTAGCTTACCTGGACATGAGATTTCCTATAGTCTCAGCCACCAACCAAAAGGCTTACATAGGCTGACATGAGGCCCCCAGCACATATGAACCTGAAAGCTACCTTTTCTGGACTCAGTGGGATGTGCCTAATCCTGTAGAGACTTGATGCCCTGAGGTAGGAAGATAAAGGGACGGGGGAACCTTTCAGAGGCAAAGGCGAAGGGGAAGGGGTAAGTAGACAATTTATAAACAAAAATTGATAATTTCTCAGAGTTCAAGAGTATAAAACATCTAAGATATACAATATGAGTGATTTAATGAGGGTCTTCAAGTTCCATCAGCATGTGGAGATGTTGAGACTCCGCATGATGAAGAGCAGGAGAGTAGAAGGTCATTAGCTGGAGCCATTTCATGAGATTCGTCGTCATACTCATCTGAGATGCAAACCTTTGAGATGTCCTATTGTAGGTGAAGTTTTGACACCTGCATATTGATGAGCAGATTCGGAATTGTTGGAGTATATCAAGGTACAAGGACACAAATCTTCTGCAACATGTAACAAATGGACCATTGTCTCTTTGTGCTCCAGCACAGACAGTCCCATTATACTCCAGCAAAGCTATTCTCATCTAAGCGAGAAGTTACTACTCACAAACTAAGCTGACAATGAAGAAAAGACTCTCTGAAGGAAGGCTCATATAAGAGGAAATCTAGTGTAGAAATTGCTACTTCTAGGTGTGCAAAGAAAAAAACAATGAAACATTACATTCTCTTTCATTAGCTTTGCTAAAGCAGCTGGCTACAAAAGTAATCATATCTATGAGTAAAACACAGAAGTACAGTTTAGCACTGACTGTCCTTCCAAGCATAAATAGCATCTGGAACCTCTCCAAGTGTCCTTTAGAAGCCACTTGAGTCATAGATCCCCATCTTAAACACCCTTGCCTGGGAGACTAACAATACATCCAATGTGATACCGATATTATTTTTTTTCATTTCTACATAACATGATACTTTTATACAAATGTTTGTGATTTTTTTAAAACCATATTTAAGGCTAACAAACATGTAAAATTCTGTAAGTCTAAATTTGTAAAGTTTTCATCTCTTTTGTTGGTAATTTTGTTGACTAAATTTAGACAGGTAGGGCATTATTCAACATCGAAACTTATTCTGCAAGTTGATTGTTTTTGACAAGACCTCATAAAGCCCTTTGATGATTAGTATTGATTATGATTATCTATAATCTCCTGAGAAACAAGTCTTTAGGGACACCTATAAGTTATTATTTGTATAGGGTTATATCTTGGCTGGCTTGTGAGGAATTATCATATCAAATGAAATGAAAAGACCCACCCTTAATAAGAGTAGCACCACTCCATGGGTTGATGTTGTAGATTACATTGAAGGGAAGAATCAAGCTCAGCAAAAACATTCATCTCTGTCCACTTCCTGAATATGTGTGCAATCTAAACTGTTGCTTTAAGCTCCTTCCAATATGACTTCTCTATTACACAGCCTTAATACCATCAGGCAAAATAAATCCTTCTTCTTTTAAACTGTTTCTTGGAGGTTTTTGTTGTTCTTGTTGATGTTGTTTTTTTGTTTTGTTTTGTTTTGTTTTGTTTTTTTTACAGCAACAAGGAAAGCAACCATAACAAGTATATAAAACCAGGAAAAGACTAGAGAGAAATACTAACAAAGGGTAAAAAGTAGAAGAAACTACACATGATGGTTCTTGTCAGAACAACATGGACCCAAGCATTTAAGGTAGAGCTCCAAGAGGAGGAACAAAGATTTCACACAAGTGAATGTTCGGCCTGGGGATAAGTCTGACTTATGTAAAAATTTGTATCATCTTCATTTTCTACTTTTGTGTCCTGGCTTTCTTTAGAAAGGATAGATAGTTTGAAAAGCGGTGGGGGTTAGGCAAAGTATTAGACTGGGAAACAGTGTTCCCCTCACCAACAGTTTCTAGGGAGCATGGCATAGCAGTTACCAGAGCAAAAGCTATTGAATATTAATGAGCAGAAACTGGCCTAAGTTTTCTCGGAGAAATTCAAAGCTATTAAGCAAGTTTTAAGAGATATGGGAATAGAAATGAAATCATTTCATAACATTGCACAAGTCTTCCTTTACCTAATAAAAAATGGATTTTGAAAAGTTTATAAATACAGTACCATAGAGATCTCATAGTCACTATATGGTAGTTAGCACCTGCTTTTACTCATACAGCTTTGTGTCAACAATGCAAGGTGGTGCATTTCTTTAAACCCATCCCTCAAGACACTAGGCAGAACAATAATGAATTTGAGGCCAGTCTGTCTCAAAAAAAAAAAAACAAAAAACAAAAAACAAAAAAAAAACAAAACAAATGAAAGATCTGTACTATAAAACATATCTAAAGTTGACTTTAAAAAGAATAGTAGGGAGGTGTGATCCAAGGTAGGAATTATTGCTGTTGTACAAGACAGGGCTGTAATGTCTGGAGGCAGAAGGTTTGGCTTGGTAGCCTTCTCTCTTTCTGGACACAGTTAAAATTCGAGATGTTTGTTTCATTCTACACATGAAAGGTCAGGTTTATTTTTCCTTCCCACCAAGTCACAGCAAAGATTCATGAGTCATAAAGCATAGGAGCAAGCTTAACCTGATATAACAAATGTACTGTGTGCAAGAATGGAGTAGTGTTTTCACGATAACTCTCACATCTGCAGCACCTCTGTCCTTTTGTACCTTTTGTAAAAGTAGGTATTGTTTACAGGATACTGTTTGGGATGAGTCTGGTAACCACAGGTAGGAGAATGGATGCATGATGCACAGGGTCAAAGTGGGCATAGTTTGTACTAAATCCAAACCTTCATTTTTACTGTTAGGATTTGTTCAAAGGGCACCCATACTTCTGTTACTTTCAACTTAATCTTCCACTTTCCATTGAAGGCATTATACTTTTGGGGTGGAGACTATAGGCAATAAGCACTTAAGTTAATTTTGTCCATCTTAAGGAAGCATACATGTAAAAGGTTATTACAGAAAGAACAAAACAGAAACATGAGCTTTGACTTCCTTTCCACCTTCCTGAGAGATTTTTTTTCTCCCATTCTCAGAGGACTGGATGGAAGCACAATAAAACTGCTAGTAAAGAAGCCAGCATAAGAATGCCTTATGAAAGATAACTGAAAAACTAAGGAATTAACTTTTCCATCTGAAGCAGGCAGCTTCCCTCAAGAAAGCTGCAGGGACTGAATTTGCCCTGTACAAAGTGAACTTTAAAAGGAACAGACAAAAAAACCTTTCTGCTACAAAACTCTTTCTCATAAAGAGACAAATTCTAGGTCATTCTCATGTCCATTCTCCTTAGTTCTCAGTTCCCTGGCATGGCGCTGACCAAACCTAATGCGTCTTATGCACTTTGACCCTTAAATATGGAAAGCCAGCCACCTAAATCTCACTTAGCTTTTCCTTGCTAAATTATTCTTCATTCAATGTAATTTTCAGCATCATGCCTGTCTTCTTTTAGTACATTTTCTTCCCTGCTGTCTTCCATAAAAATGTGGGACACATAATTGAATCTAATAGACATCTCTTGAAAATCTGACCCACAGCAATTGTACTGCGTTTTGTACATTTTACACCTTGGCCCCCAACACTTTATGTTCTCCTAGTGATCTAATGCTTCAATTCTTTAAAATGTATTCCTCACAACTAACTTCAGTTGACACAGAATAGCTCGCTTTAAATACATTTTCTTCAAATGTAATAATTCAGCTTTATCTCTCAATCAGATTTATTAGAAGATTGCCACTTCCATTTGCAGATTTTTTGCCATTATCACCACATCTCCTGATGGGGGAATATCAAAATGCAATGCTCGTGTGACACAAGATGAAAGAGACTTATTTCTGGGGAAGAAAATAATGTAAGCAATTTCTCACTGAGAAAATCATATACATAGAAGAATATTGGGAACTTTTAAAACATCATAGACTTTAATTCAGGGGGTGAAATGCTATAGTTACATAGACTTCAGAAAGCTCAGTGAAAATGCAATGTGTCCATCATTATAAAGCATGAAAGTCCCAGTCCTAAAACTCATTATAAGATATTACATTCCAAGACTTGAAAGAGATGTATGTATGATTGCCTGTTAAAGGAGAAACTTTTTCTATTTATATATTTATTTTCACTGTTAAGATCTAAGTTATATGGGAATACAGAGTAGAAAGACAGCAGTTTAGCATGAGAAATTCGACACCATTTGTGTCCTAATCATAGTAATAAGCCAAGCTTGGCCTTCTTTAGAGTGACCCATCTTATTGCTGAGTATAATTAAATATGCCAGTTTCTTGCTAGTATTATCCTACTAAAAGAACAGAGCAATAAATAATTCCTAAGGCCATACTGCTATCCCTATAGATCAGTGCATCATCCAGTCCTCATCAGAGAAGTTTTTCTTGTACTATATGAGAATTAACACAGAGACTCATAACTGTATTTCTTTAAAAAATTTTATTGGATATTTTATTTACATTTCAGATGTTATCCTCTTACCCCATTCCCCCTCCTCCTGCTTTTATAAGGATGTGCCCCCACCTGCCTCTCCCACTAATACCTCCCCACCCACAAATTCCCCCACACTTGCTGTCCAGCCTTCATGGAACCAAGGATCACCTCTCCCACCTATGCCCAACAAGGCCATGCTCCCCTACATATACAGCTGGAGCCATGAGTCCCTCCCTATGTGCTCCCAGGCTGGCGGTTTAGATCCTGGGAGCTCTGGTTGGTTGGTATTGTTGCTCTCCTCATGGGGCCACAGACCCTTTCAACTCCTTCAGTCTTCTCTCTCACTCCTTCACTGGGAACCGCATGATCGGTTCAATGGTTAGCATCTGCCTCTGAATATGTCAGACTCTGGCAGACCTCTAAGGAGACAGCTATATCAGGCTCCTGTCAGCATGCATGTCCTGACATTCACATCAGTGTCTACCTTTGGTGACTGCACATGTGACTAGAAAATATTATCCTGAGTGAGGTAACCCAATCACGAAAGAACATACAGGGTATTTACTCACTGATAATTGGATATTAGCCCAGAAGCATGAAATACCCAAGATTCAACTCACAGATCCCATGAAGCTCATGAAGAAGGAAGACCAAGTGTTGATGCTTCGGTTCTTCTTAGAAGGAGTAACAAAATATTCAAGGGAGCAAATATGGAAACAAAGTGTGGGACAGAAACTGAAGGAGAGGCCGTCTACAGACCATTCCACCTTGGTGTCCATCCCATGTGCAATCACAACTGGATTTTTAGCATGCAATCATATTCTTTCCCCTTCAGTAGCCCCTCCCAGATCTTCCCTATCTACCAACTCACTCACTCCACGTTCTCCCTCTCTTCTCATTTTCTCACTCTTTCAAAACATAAAACAAACAAAGTTTAAAACAAAGAAACAAGCAAAAAACAATCAGACAAAAAATACCAAATCAAACAAAGTAAAACAAATATTTCTGAGCCTTTGGCCTTCCTACAGAGAGTGAGCAGAGAGTGACAGACTTGGGAGAACTAAGCCATAAATGGGCTTTTTGTTTTGTTTGTTTTGTTTGTTTTCTTTTGTTTTAATCAACTCTATCCTGTTCAGGGATCTTTCAGAAAAAGAAAGCTGAAAGATTCTAAGAGAAGATGGTGAATCATTCCAAGAAAACAGCACATCCCAGACACAACACTTGTAACTGACATTGGAACTCATAGAAACTCTGACACCACAAATAAGACTCACACAAGTTCAAACCAGATAAACTTCCAGGACTGACAAGGGAACACCAAAATTGACCACTAGCCATGAAGCCTTTTGCAAATGATACTTACTGGGAAAGAGAAAGCTAGTTTTCTCCAATGGAATGTCACTGTGTATATTATGTCAGCCCACACCACACTCCTGGGCGTACTACAGGCTCAGGAATATTTAGCTGACATACTATTATTCTACTTTAGTGCTACAATAATATTTGTTAAAATAAACTAAAGGAGACTATTCAGAACTATTAAAGTAGACAGAAAATCATTATAGGGTTTTGCATCATACTGGTTCAGCTTGTGATAAAGTAAGTGTCCACCTAACATACTCAAGGTCATGAGATCAATGCCCAGCCCCACATATATAATAGTAATGGTAATAATAGAGTTTCAGGGAGCAAGAGATAATGACTTTAGTTGTTAATGAATATTAGGTAAGTGGGGCTTTACAGAGAAAAACCATGACAGCCTCTATAGTTACGTACCAAGTTAAACCATCCTTAGAGAATCGGATTCTGGGAAATGCAAGATAATGGAACCCTTGCAGAAGAAAGCCAAGGTGATCAAGCTTCACTTCAGAATAGTGGGGTGTTAGAAGCATAGTCAAACATGAAGGGTATTCAGATGCCAGTAGTAAGTATTCAGGTAAAATTGGCTCAGCAGGTTTGGTTTGATAAACACAGCATTCACAAATGCTGCTAGAGCTAAGAGAAGAAAAGTAGCTGACATATGACCAGGCCAAACATCTTTTTCAAAACACGGAGACTATCTCCATCATTTCTTTTATTTTGTTTGTTTGTTAGCAGCTTCTTAATATATTTACTTCTTGCAATTTTGTTACAGTGAGGGGTCTCTGTGGGTAAAGGCACCTGGATCCAAGGACCTATATCATGAAAGAGAGGGTAGACCCTTGCAAATTGTCCTCTGACCTCTCAGTGTGCACTGTGATATATATACACCTAAACACATGTAGATGAGAATTGATCATAATCATCATAATGAAAATGTAAAAATGTATGTTGTTATAAATTTGATTTGGATCATGCTCTTCTCTGCCCCACATAAATTTTCAAGGTTTGCACATAAAATGAGTAGCTTTGAACAGGGCTGCCTTCACAGCTTCTAAATTAATTGTATAGAAAGATACCCCAGTTCTCTAACATAAAATGAAGGTTTGTTTTGCCTTGTTTGTCTACAATAGATTTCCCACTGTTCTTGTACATGCAAATTATATAATGCTCTTTTCTACCTATTTAGATGAAAGTACATGTGACTGTGCCTCTGATTTTAGCTCTGCCTGAATCCCAAAAAGCAAACAGTTGTGTCAAGCTTCGAAAGCACTGTTAAAGAGAGCAAACCAGGGCCTCTCAACATTCTTACTGTCTCTTCCTCTAAGAATGGAGATTGGTTAGCATGGAAATGCATTAATATTTAGAAGACTGATTTTTTTGCTTGATACCCTCTCGTGTATCTCATCTCCTGTGCTTCTCTTCCTTTTGGGTTTGGTTTGTTTGTTTGGTCTTTGGTTTGAACCTCCCTTCTTGTCATATATAGACCAGATAGAACCATTTTCAAATCCTCCTCTTCCAGTCTCTTGAGGTGAATGACAAGTACAGCATCCACACTTGGGTTTGGGGCTGGTTTTAAAGGGAAAATGTGAGCTGTACCTAAATCTCCATGCAGAAATTTGGAAAACTGGTAGATCTTTGACTATAATCATGGCAAAGAAGTTTTTCACACAGAGAACCTGTTAGTTTTACATTTGCTGGGTTCTTAAAGCAGAAAGACAATTATATCACTAAATCTCACCTGCTAAAACATGTTTGGTTTATTTATTTATTTACTTACTTAATCTTTGTGCACACATCTGGATGGATGTGATGTATACTTGGTATGTTGTATATGTTCATGTGTATAAATGCAGACATATGGCAAGGAACTTACGTGGAGGTCAGAGGACAACCTCTGGTGTCAGAGGCTACCTTCTACCATGTTTGAAGCACAGACTGCTTTTGAGCTTCTTTTGATTGTGCTGTCTCTGTTTTCTGCCTCACACTGGTACTCATATATCCCATGCACTCACATTTTATTTGGAGTCTGGAGATCTGAACATAGGTCCTCACACTTAAAAACAAAAACAAAAACAAAAAAAAAAACCAGGTGATTTACTTCCTAAGCCATCTTTGCCAACCCAGCATTCTGTCTTTTTCTTCGGGTATTTTGGAGTTCTGGGTCTGTTTTATATTCAAAAAGAGTATTTTTATGTTTTGCAATAAGCTGCCTGTTTTGTGGCTTTCCATTGGATAATATTTCTTTGCTCTTAGAGCTATCATTGAAGAAATATGAATGTACATTGCATTGTTATACATTAATGGATATTTTAAGCATCATCCAACATTCCAGTAACAGCTGAGTACAAAATGTATTTGTGTTTAATTTTTCAAGCAAGAGGGTTTTTAAATATCACAGGAAGTAGGGCTTTTAAGAAAAGCATAATAAATTCTCCATTGTTGAAATGAGAAGCCTATTCAGTACAGAACCATTACTGTGGAGTGGTTGAACAAAGTAGTTAAGCAAGGCAGAGAGTGAGTATTCCATCAGAGTGACCTCATTCTAAACATCTATTTCTAAAAAGTAAAACACTACCTTTCCAAAACCATTTATGAGAAAGCAATGAATCCCTTTTAAAATATTCACATATAGAAGACTGAAGCCCATCAAAAAAAAGAGAGATATTGGTTCAATGATCATTTTTAACAGCAAAGGGCATTTTTAAAAATATATGAAGAATTAAGTATTTCTCTGTTGCTCAATCATATTACTATTTTGAGGATAAACCAGTATAAAATTAACCCCAAAGCATCAACTAAACAGTGGGAATAAGGACATTAGTCTGAAACCAGAAACCAGGATGCAAATAAAGGTATATCATTAATTAGTAATGTATGCACAACCGTTTCTCAGCTTCCTCCTATAATTTGTTCAGTAACGTTTGCAAGATATTTAGAATGTCAGAAAAATTTATAGGCTGCCTTACATTTCTGTCTTCCTAAGTGAAACACTTATTTCAATTGGAATGTATTTATGTGCCCACGACTTAAGGGCAGGTGATTGGAATCTGTCAAAATGACACCATTCTTCTTTATCAGTGACTGCCTTAGGGAGGATATGTGTCCCAATCCTGTCCAATAAACCTATAAAGAGAGCTGGTTTTACAGTTTCTGGAAGTATCTCCTTATGAAGATTGCAGTGAGGTGATTTAGGAAAGAGGTACTGCTGTTTCACAAGTGTGAAGAGACTTAGCTCAGAGTGAAGCCAAGAAAACAAAAACAGAACAGTCAGAGAGATGGAAACAGCCACCTTAACGTAGAAGTAGAAACAGTAGACAGTATTTCCAACTTTCCTACCCCTCATGCCTCAGGACCTTCAGCCGTGCACAAAATATTCATTGCAGTATTATCTATCAGTGCCTGCCAGGTGATGCCCAATAAACTGAGGAGGCAGGAAGCTTTCATTTCAAAAGGAAATAACTGGACAGACAACTACAATACAATCATCGATGATTTAGAGATATTATGAGGGTTTGGAGATATGTCCCAGTCTGTCAATTTCCTGTTGTATAAGCAAGAAGAGATCAATTCAGAATCCTACCCACTGCCTGCCGCCCAACTCGCTGCCCCAGCCTGGGGTGGTAGTGTACAGCTCTAATCCTAGTACTAAGGAGGGAAAGAAAGGAAACTTGAGTCTTCCTGGCCAGGTAGTATTGCTAAATATAATTTTAAAATTCTGTGTTCAATTAAAACCTGTGTCTCAAAACACAAGGTTGTGATCAACTGAGAAAAACTCCTAACACAGATCTCTGGCCTCCAGCTATACACAGGTACACATTCACTTGCACATATGTATGTGTACCCCTTCAGGAATATGTCAGACACACATATTCACCCAACTTTTTAAAAAAATGTAATGAAAACTAAGCACAAAGAAAATTTAAAACCCAGGTTTTAAAATTAGTGTTTGTCAAGTAATGCCACAAGGAAGTCATTTAATAAAAAGAACTTTAAAATTTCTAATGGCAAAATTATTTCATCTTCTACTCGAGGAACTGTGTCTGGATAACGCTGACAATGGGTTCATTGGATCCCTTTGATCATGTCTACATAAAATTGTAATGGAGAATGAATTGTCCAATGCATGGGGTGTGAGACTGCAGTGATCATTTCAAACTTAACACAATATTTTAAAAATTCATTTAAATTCATCGGGGTGCATTATTCATTCACTCATTTCTTCATTATTTCTTATTTTTCCATCCATGTTGTAAATTCAAAAACATTCATTAAAGTTCTACTCACATGGACTTCAGACATATTAAACATCATAATTAAGCATCAGAAGAGAAGGATGTGCTTTTTGAAGAATATAATAAAGTAGAGAAAATGTGTCATGTGATTTGTCAATACCTCACTTATTTTAATTGTAAGAGTCACTAAGGTATGGATCATAAGAAAGAATATAATAACAGTACCTGACCTAATCTGAGGAAGTTGTCGCTGAGCAGTGGCCTTGAGTTAAGAATGTAAGCAACCTGCCTCTAGAGGGAAGGACATCATCAATGGCATTAATCATTTGTTAGTTCTGGAAATCACTAAGAGATGAAGTTTATTACTGTTTGACAGCTGTCTCCGTTTTACAAGTAATATGCCATAAAATACATTTCACAGACCCAAAGAAGCTAAACAAGAAGGAAGGCTCAAAAGAGGAAGCTTGAATCTCACTTAGACTGAATAAAATAGTCATAAGAGGCAGATGGAGGGAAGAAACAGAGAGGGAGAGGATATGGGGAGGGAAATGGGGGTTCAGGATCAGGTATGGGGAGAATGGGAGAGATAGATAGATAGATAGATAGATAGATAGATAGATAGATAGATAGAT
>NW_021604564.1:26532126-26545284 GCF_004785775.1 Grammomys surdaster | reverse complement strand
GATAGATAGATAGATAGATAGATAGATAGATAGATAGATAGATAGATGGCCATGAAAATGAATGGAAATCTGAATGGATAAGGGAAGCACCCAAGAATCAGTGGGAGTGAACATAGCTATGACTCACTTCACTGTGGATCTGGAACTTGAAGTGAAGACCTCCGCAGAGGGGAGACCCTCTCTCAAGTCTCAGAAAGTCGCGACCACCCAGTAATCTACTCGAGACACCATATACCGGAGCAATTGCGAGGTTATTTATTAGGGCGTGACAACTAGCTGCCGGTCAATTCGCATGCCCACGCAGGAGCTGAATTGACCCCGACTGCCAGTTTGAAAGGAGTTTTTATAGGGAAAAACCACAAACCAAGGAATGGGAAGGGGGTGAGGGTGGGTTGCTAGGGTGGTATAACATAAAAATAGTGGAACATTCCAAAGGAACCCAACCTACATGAGTCAGGTCAGATGAAAACTCTCTGTACACTTATCTTTCTCAAGAATGTAGTCCTGCCCTGTCACTTCGGCCTTGCCCTGTCACTTCGGCCTTGCCCTGTCACTATGGTTCTCAGCTTGGTTCCACCTGACTAAATTGCATTCTAGCCAGTCTGTCCACATTTCCAACCTGCTTCATGCCTCCATGTCTTTGTAAAGAAAGCCTAAAGAATATTTTATGTCTAAAAAGGATTCTATATACCCAGTATCCATAACTTTTCCCTCTACATTAGATGCCATTTCCCATAGCCAGACAGGAACCCCAGTTGAGCAATAGAGGCACCAACCTATCTACAAAACTTTCAACCCCAAATTTATCCTGTTTATTAGAGGGAGGAGTGAGTGGGGGAGCAGCCTCACAGAGGCAGTGGAGGAGGGATTGGATGGGGGGCTATGGAGGAGAATTTTGATTTGTAAATAAATAAAATAGCCAATAAAAATATTTTTTTAAAAAAGAATAAATGCAGGCATGGGGGATGAAACAGAGATTGAGTCAATGGCCAATCAATAACTGACCCAACTTGAGACACATCCCATGGGCAAGCAACAATCTCTAGCACTATTAATGATACTCTGTTGTCCTCTGAGAGGCTCTACCCAGCAGCTGTCTCAGACAGATACAGACACCTATAGCCAAACAACAGACGGAGCTTAGAGACTCTTACGGAAGATCAGGGGGGAGGATTACTGGCCACAAAGGGGATAAGAATTCCACAAGAAGACCAACAAAGCCATGTAAGCTGGACACTTGGGACTCTCTGAGCCACCAACCAAAAAACATGCATGGATTGATCTTAGGCTTCCCAGTATATATGTAGCAGACGTGCAGCTAGAACGAGGTCTATCTCTAAGGCTGTTGTCTGTCTGTGGGATATGTTCTTCTAGGTGGGCTGCCTTGTCTGGCCTCAATGGAAGGAGAAGCACCTAGCCTCACAGAGACTTGAAGTACCAGGATGAGGGAATACCAAGAAGGAGATCCACCTGCTCAGAGGAGAAGGTAACTGGGGGATGAGGGTAGGATTGTGGAAGGGAGTAACCTGGAGTGGGGGCAGTGAGCAGGGTGTAAAGGGAATCATTTAAAAATTAAATTAAACAAAAATACCATCCTCATGAAGATAAATAAGCAAATAAGTGGAAAATTTGAAGGCTTGTCACTCATCTGCCACATACTAAATGAATGTAGTTTAAGGGCTATAAGCAAACTTTATGTGGATCTTAAAACTATCCAGTTCCTCATAGTCTATTTTCTCCCGAGAACCTGGCTTCTGCTCATGTGTGTACCATCACTGGAAATGCAGAAAGAACATGGCTTTGTTTGTTACTCTGGGCATTTATTATGTAGAGACAGCATCTCAAATACACACATCCTTTTAAGAAACTGTTTCAGATACTGAATTAAGAGAGTGTGTTGAGTAGTATCTTGACAAAATCTAAAATCACCTAGGACATGGAATTCTAGGTTGGGGGATTATCTTGTTTACATTATCTGAGGTGGCACTGCTCACTGTCTTTAGTACCATTCCCTAATGGGATTTCAGGGCTGCAATGAAAACAGGAAACTGGGCAGCAGGATATACACCCTTTTTCTGACCTAATTGATTATGGATGCAATGTGGCCAACAACTTCAAGATTCTTATGCCTCAAATTTCCCACCAAGAAAGAAGTGCTCCTTGATCTGTGATCCAAAATGAATCCTTTCTCCTTTAAGTTGCTTTTCACAAAGTATTTTATGATCCCAACCAGAAAAGAAAGTAAGACAGGGTATTTTAATACATTCATATTTATCTAGCTCGTGTATAATATAATTTGTGTTTGTTGAATTAGTTTATAAATACAATGATGAACTGCTACTACAAATTCTGGATGATGTTTTAGACTTTAACTAACTTGCTGACATTCGGGATCTTGCTCTATACATGGTAATGACAATTTTGTCAAATTTAAATATAAGAATATAATTCAAAATATTTTATATTCATAATTTTGTATTAACTTTCAGATGCATGACAGTTGCACAAAGTCATTAAGCTTTAGATACATGTATTGTTCAGATGTGCTGTGAGTCAGAAGCATGACTATTATCAATAAAACAGAGCTCATGTAGTTCACCTACCACACAAAAGGACTGTCTTTACAAGGTCTCAATGCTAATCCATACTATTAAAAACAGTTTTGAAAGTGATGCTGTTTATATGTGATCAAAGGGAAAGGTAATCACTTTTAAATTGAACTAGAAAATTAGTTTTGTTATTAAAAATGTCTTTATGCAAAATGAGTTTTTGGCTCTATTTTTACTCTTTTATAATTAGGGGACAATTTAATCAGAACAAATAAGCCATACTATTAGTGTCAATCTCATTGTATATTTGGGAGAAATTGGAGTTAATTATAGCGATGTGCCAACTAGCATAGAAATGTGTAAGGGCTTTGAGAATGTTAAAATTTACCTAAGTGCTTAAGTTGGCGGAACCTGATGTTTTCAAAGATCTTTGGTTTACCAGAATGAGGGGGAAGGAATTTTGAATAATTATCCACTTTCTTTTATTTCTTTTTCTGTTTTTTTATTTTCCTTCTTGGGGACATAGGTTCATAGACTTCAAACTCCCAAAACAATCAATAAAATAACCTTAAATTCCTGAACCACTCTTTCTTCGATTTTCCGAGTACGAAAATTCCAAGTATTTACAATCAGGTCTAGCTAAATTTCATGGTTTATACAGTTTTTCAATACTTGGGCTTTAAATATTTACTAAAATACTGTGTTTTTATATGGCAATCTTTCTCTAGTTCAGAATGTCTAATATTACTGACATTTTTAACAAAACAACTTTTTACTGTGGAATAAATATCACATGCCTTACAATACATTTAATAGCACCCCTTGGACCTGTGCCCAATCCAAATTTATAGCACACAGTGTCTCCAGGATTAAAAAATATCTATTGCATAGAAGGAACTATGAAAAGTCAAACCTATGTGAATCCTGCCCATTGATGCAGTGATGACTTATTTAATTGTGGAGAAATAGAATTTCCAGATGAAGAACCAATGTTATTTTCATCTATCATCCATTTATGAATCTAATCTAACATCATTTTGACTATCATATCAAATTAATGGAGTATAATAACTAAATTAATACCTGACCGCAATATTCCACTAACATAAACACTAAGAATGTCATCATATACTGTGAGATTTCCTGACTTTACTGTAATCTGCCTAAATAAAATCCCAACCAATATATTGCTAAGTGTATTGATTTATGACTTTCCTTTGTTCATTGACAACAAAAACTCCATGGATCCTTTTTCAAGATGGAACATGCCATTAGGGGTATTCTGAGTCTATGTTCCTGGGCTGTGGTCAATCATATTTGTTTTAGAATGAGCTATTTTTTTATTCATTTTGAGCAAAAGCTCAACTTCATTTGGTCAAAACCACTGTCTCAAATTCTACGCAGACACATAAACTGCCATAACAAGAGAATAGCTCAAAAAACATTTGTGAACAATATTAATAGCCACCATTTAATGTCTCCTTTCTTTGGTTTTTCTATTGAAAAGTTTTAGTCTGTGTAGTGGCTATCATAGAAATTAATAAATAGATTATTTTAAAAAATAGTTGAGATTAGAGTGTTTTTAAAGCAGGTTTCAACCTAAGCTCTGAAAGCACAACAATTTTATCCTACGCTTAGCAGAAAATTTATTGTTTAGCCAATATTTATCTAATTTGAGGGATAGATGGGTTGTCTTGCAAGTAGCCTTCATTGTCTAAACAATTAAGTTTCTATGCAGTCACTGTAAAAGTGATAGGCATCAGAATCATAAAAAGTGTAGCTGTAAGAGAAAGGATGTAAGTGGAAGGTAGCAGATGAAATCAGTCCTCAGTTGTCTATACTTCAGTGTCTCTCTCACATATATGTAACAGAGCACCAGAAAGCCATCTTGAGATACTCTAGAGAACTACAATAGTGTCAAGCTACCCTTAGTGTTCCAATTAGCAACACTGACAGTTTTTCTTTGAGTTGTATGACCACTGAATATTTTCCCCATATAAATGTGTCAGATCTCCTAAATATACAATAGCAATTTGTTTTGAAGAAAGTGGGCTTGTCTTCTGAATTTGTATGCAGTGTTGGTGTGCTGTTGACGTTTACAACACACCAAGACTGAATAATTTTTTGTTAAGTCAGAAGTTGTAATATTGTTGTTAATCCATGCGTCAGTGGCTGACAGTATTTTTTGTCTCTGCACAATTCATGAAAAAGTGGATTAATAAATACATGAACAAGTGAATGTGTTTGAGGTTAGGCCTGCCCATCAAGCTTCTGTGTATGTGTGTATGGGATATGGTTCTCAATTTTAGGTAGAGAAAAGTTAGGTTGTTACTGTATATAGAATTTATACCTAGATTTTGAGTATAAATATACAACAGTATTGTAAAGCATTTTAATCTTAGCATCTCATCGAAGTCACAAAAAAGATGTTCATTAGCTCTACCTTCATTCTACAATCAGACCTATATTGTGTATATCCCTGGGACTTGGCGGACAGACTCATAACTAGTTTATTCAATAATTTTGTTTGTTCCAAGGATGCTGCCTCTTCACTGGTGATCTCATATTCTAGCATAGCATTGTTTCAAGCAACAAATAAAATAATGGAATTGAAATACTTGCAAACTGATTGACATACTGCCAATATTTATCTAAGTACTAATGAATGCTTAAGTATTTAATCTAGTCAGACTTTATTGTCCACCACAAACAGCAAATACAATCAACACAAATCTTTACTGTCAATATTTGATGATAATAAAAATTTGTGCTGATAATTTTGTTATGTTTCATTTTGTTTTGACCACTTGGGCTGTTTCCTCTTTGCTTTCACTATGTTAGACTTCTTACTGAAATATTCTTCATCTTTGACCCAGCTAACTAATGAACAACTTCAGCTTTTTGTATGTTGCTTTCCACAAATGCATTTGCATTGTTCAGTTTGTGTCGAGTCTTTCTTGTGCTCCTGGAGGACTCATCTGGGAAAGGATTGGACAGCACTGCACTGTTCACTGTCATCAGCATTCTTTGACCTTATTTTGTATTCAAAGAGGTAATTCCTGAATCATATCAGTGTCTTTTTTTGGGGGGGTGGGGGTGACTGATCAGAATAGTGTGCAGATAGGTCATTCCTCCAGTCATGTGACTAAAATGGTCTCTCAGTTCCTCCAGAGTTAGCATAATTGTAGTGAAGAAAAACCACCTACCCACACTGTTATTTTACTCATGTTTTTCAACAAGAAAAGGCAAGAATAGGAGCAATTACATAACTCAAAGCAGCTCACTGCAGTTCTTAGTGCACAAATAGATTCCTTTATAGACAAAGTGGGGTGCTGTGTGCTCAGGAATCACAGTGCTGACTAGGTACAAGGGGCTGAAATAAATGCTGGGGCCTATAGTCTTCAAAACAATATGCTTTTGGAGAGGGAAAATAGCAGCATATTGTCACATATTTCAATTGGAAAGTGGTGAGATCATGAAATTGTAGCATAAATACCACGTGCACGTGTGCACGCACGCACACACACAGGAATTAAACTGATCTCACAATGCCTCTTTGCATGCTATATTCAGTTTTTGTGATTATGACCTCGAGCTTAAACCTACTTGGTTGTGATCCTAATTTTCTACTCAATCTTTGTTTAAGTCCTACTGAGAGAATGATATTGTGTGATTATTCAACAAGGCAGAGAACTGGGAACAGAGGACTCCCTGCTAATGAGAACAAGGGAAGGGAAGAAGAATGTGCCAATCTAACTGTTTTACCTGCAAATTGAGCTGCCAGACACGAGGAAATAAATCATGCCTTATCACAAATCACTCTTCATGAAAAAGAAAGTCTAAAAATAAACAGAAAGGACAACAAAGTGTTTAGACTGACTGTAGAGAAGTGGCACAAATTTATCTTACTCCATTTTAAATAGTCACATAAATGCCAACTGTTCTTCATTTGGTTTTTATAGCAATAAATACAGCATTACCTTCTGAATTACTTAGTCATATTTATAGGAATTGAAATAGGTCAGACTTTAGATTTAGCTTCTTTTAAATTCTGTGGTTTAATTTATTATATTTAAGAATAAATAAAAATTAGTTATAGTAGAATTATTTATATTTATACATCAATAGAAAACTACATTTGAATTATAATCACCAGAATAAACTTTTGAAAAGTAATAAGAATAAATAATAAAACTAATAAGATATACATGTGCTTATTTATTTCCAGAACACACATGATAGCATTAAATTTAATATAAATGTTCAAGTTCCATTCATTCTTCTTGATATTCGATCAGTATCCACAGTGAAATCACCAGAGCTTACTTACTGTGCCAAGGTTACCTGATGTGACTAGTGAGAAATGAATCTTGACCATCATAAGTTGAAGGGTGTCACAGCAAGACTGAAGCAGAGACAAGTTTATGCCAAGCAATCAGAATTTTTATATCCTTATCATGAACAGAAAATAATGGCAGTTGCCAAAATCAATACGTTGATAGTTGCCAGGATACTAAGATATTTGCAAGGTATATAGGTATACAAGATTCATATCTAAGACCAATTGTCCTGTCAAGTTTCTATATGCTCCTTTGACTTCTAGGAAACATAAAGAAATAAGGCAGCCTAAACGTTTCACTGTCTGAAGTTATGCCTGTATTGCTCACGAACTGAAAGGCCCCAAGAGCCACAAAGTTTCTTAAACCTGAAAAACCCAAGAAGCATGCCTCTTAGCTAGACCAAGTCAATTCCATGATTCCCCACACCCCAGTACAATGCAATGCAAATGATAGTGTTTTTTAAATGATCATATTGGCTAGTTCTGCTTTCAATACTATAAAACTCATGTGAAAAATAATGAAGCAAGTAAACAAAGAACGCAATACAATGAGGTGATTATCTCCAAGAAAAAGAGGAAGATGAATTTTAAAATGATGATAATTAATGATATATTTCTGTGTGTTCTCATGCCTAGGAGGTGTAATGGCTTCTTAGGAAACTTTCAATCATTTGGAACTTTTTGGAAATTACATTGGAGCTTCCAAAGTATGAGAACTTGGCTAAGATACTTAATACCTCTAAGTTTGTATTTCATAACTATATATAAAAGGTAAAATCAACTGTATAGGAAAATTGTTTTGTTTACAGATAGAATAGATCAAGCTTCATTTAATTTGTACATGTATGTTATTATGAAATTACGGTCATAATATTCTATCTATCCTCTTCTGTAGGGAGAGAGAGAGAGAGAGAGAGAGAGGGAGAGAGAGAGAGAGAGAGAGAGAGAGAGGGTAAAAGCTGTTTGATTGTATATGGGATGGATCTCCAGGTGGGGCAGTCTTTGGAAAGGCCATGCATAGACTGCCCCACCTGGGGATCCATCCCTTATACAGTCACCAAACACAGACACTATTGTGGATGCCAAGAAGTGCTTGCTGGCAGGAGCCTGATATAGCTGTCTCTGGAGAGGCTCTGCCAGAGCCTGACAAATAGAGATGAGGATCCTCACAGCCAACCATTGGACTGAGAACTGGGTCCCTAATGGAGGAGTTAGAAAAAGGACTGAAGGAGCTGAAGGGATTTGCAACCCTATAGGAAGAACAACAATATAAATCAACAGACCACCTAGAGCTGCCAGGGACTAAACCACCAACAAAAGAATACATATGGAGGGACCCATGACTTCAGCCTTCAGCCGCACATGCGGCAGTTCAAGGCCTTGTTGGACATCAATGGGAGAAGACACCCTTGGTCCTGTGAAGCCTGATGCCCCAGTGTAGGGGAATGCCAGGGTGGGGAGGAAGGAGAGGATCGGTGGGTGGGATAACACCCTCATAGAAACAGGGGGAAGACGGGCTAGGGGGTTCTGGAAGGGAAACCGGGAAAGAGGATAACATTTGAAATGTAAAAAAAAAAATATACATCCAATAAAAGAAAAGAAAAAAAAAGAAAGAAAGAGAGAGAGAGAGAGACAGAGAGACAGAGAGACAGAGAGACAGAGAGACAGAGAGACAGAGACGGGGAGAGAGAAAGAGAGAGAGAGAGAGAGAGAGAGAGAGAGAGAGAGAGAGAGAGAGAACTAGCTGTTTGATTGTAACTAGGATTGGTTAGGATGCAATATTTTAGTAAATTAACCAGAAATATGGATCATGTATGTTTCTCTGAAAGCAGAAGTATAGAAAATTCAAGAGCATTTTCCCACTAGCATTCATGTTTTGACTGAGGCAATAAGATACTTGGAGTCTTATTAATACCAGGTACATGAATTTTTTTCATTTTGACAGGGTCTACCTTAAACATCTCTGGCATTTCTTACAGATACTCATATTTCCATCCTGAGATGCAGCCTAGCAGAAATTTCTGAATCACAGACAATTTCTAATTTACAAGCAATCAACAAACATGCATTGTTACTTTTAAAAAGAGAATTTTAATATTAAGTATTTTTATAACACTTCCATATATTTTCATGTATTTTGGAGTAAGAGGGGTTTTATGATGTATTTTAAACCTGGTGGAAAATGGAGCCTTTACAGGACCAGTAATTTCACCTCTATTTTAGTAGATGTTGTTATTTTTTTTGTTTGAAATAGCATAAAATGATAGAATTTCTTTAAAGCTTTTTTCTTGTAAGTAACCATTATCAAGAAGTTCACATATATTTGCTTAATTTCTGAAATATTGTTTGGAATATCACAATTTTAGAAAAAGAGTATCTTAATCATGGATCATTTTACTTCTGTCTTATTTAAAGTTGAATGCATTCATTTTAAATTTGTTTTGTATATTAAGACAAGCACCTTAATTGGTTGTCCAATTCATAATAGTCAGTCTTCAGATAATATACACACAAGCCCCACTAAACAAGACTGAGCAGGTTCTAGTATGTAGTTATCAGTATTTACAATAAAGATATGTTGGGAAATCTGATAATATACAAGCAAGAGAATGAACAAAAGTCTCAATATGCCCAAATAACAACTTTCTGTATTTTGAAATATTTTATCCTCGAATTTCACTTCTGTGTGTCTTCTATATCTTTGATGAAGTTGCATAATTGCAAATGAATATACTAAAGGTTTTTTCTTTTTTCCAAACAATCCTAGATGTTTGTACATTAAAAGTATAAATATTAAAAGCATGAACTTGTTTACTTCTTAGAATAAAACATTCCTTTTATGTTGGTGGATAGTATTAATCTTTCTTATCCCTCTATTTTCACGATTGAAAATGGGATGAAAATAAAATTACTTTTACCATAACTGTCATACGGGTTATCCTTGACCTATCCCCGACTATGCTGAATCTCAACCGCCATGCCTGAGTAGCTTTGCTTGATTTTTATGCACTTTTCCCAGCCTACTATAAATAACTAAGCTATGAAGGCTGCACAAGGAGTTTTCCAACCAAACCTTTGCCCTAGGATTTTCTTCACTCTGAAATTTTAGCATGAGATAAGGCAGATACAATCTAGCAGATACCTTGAAGAAGGTCAAAATAATCCTGATCACTTTATAAGGAACAATCTTCAGTCCTTGTCTTTCTCACACAAATCTATTACAAGGACCATCTTTACTTCTATCTGACCCCGATGCGACTACATTTCCTTCATCTACTTGGGTTTGCTGCCGCTTAGGAGCACACTACTTTATTAAAGTGCTGAACACTAGAACCCTGGATTTGTTTTCCACTACTACCACCACCCATGTCAGGATTCCTTAGGCCAGTGTTATTACACTGAGCTAAGACTATTCCAAAATTGTTGATTACAAAGTCAATTTAAATGTCCTAAATAGTAGATTATAAATAAAGACGTCTATTTGTGATTGATGATATATTTCTAATTGTGAAGGTTGTGGATGATTAAGGAGATGGTACAGTACTACTTATGACACATGCATGAGGATATAATTTGGATACTTAGCAATCATGTAAAAACTGGGTATTGTGACAATGCTTGTAATCCCAACACTAGGGAGTCAAAAATTAAAGGTTCCTTGAGTATTGCTAGCTACTTACTTTAGCCAGATAGTGAAGTCAATATCACCAAAAGACCTATCTCAAAAAGAACATAGCTGAAATTAGTAGAAGAAGATATCCAACCTCAACATCTGGCCTCTACACACACACACACACACACACACACGCACACACACATACACACACACACACACACACCCCAAAATATAGTTCTCAGATGTAGAAAATGTTTTTTTCTAACTTCAAAAACAGTAACATTCACCATTACTATTTATGCATTTTCTGATTTTAGTGGGAGTAATACTAATAAGTTATTAGATATTATCTTGGAAAAAATTAATTTTTAAGTATATATATATACTTTGCAATGATAAAATAGTAACATAATTAAAATTAAGACTCAAAGCATTTATGCCTCACAATGAAACAGTCAAATCCAATTTAATAGAGTTTAAAACTTTAGCAATATATTATAGTATTTATTCAATGTTCTGTGTACCTGAAAAATTCTAGACTAAATATATGCTCCTAAAATATCTCTAATGCACAAAGACAGATAATTAATCACAGACTTGGATAAATGTTGTCAGCATCTGAACCATAAAAATATAGATTGCTTGATGTTAGTTTTAAATTCTTCATCAAGTTAAGTTAGTTAAGACAACACAACAGTCATGTCACTCATCAATTCTCTAAACCAGAAGAGGTTTTGTTAATAGTAATTATTAAAGATTATTTCATGAATGTGTGCATCGCACAGAGACATGAGCCATACAGAACACCTTGGATACATTGTCTCCGAGATATGAGTTATAAATGATACAGCATCATGAATTAACAAGACAAGAAAGTAGTTTTAAGAAAGGCAAAGGAAAGCTAGAAGTAAGCACTTTGAAATGTTTTGTCATTCTACAGAATGTAATATAAGAGAAAATGCCTTCTGAGGAAGCTGTTAATTCAATCTTGCTGTATTATACTGTTGAAACTTGAAATTTATTTTTTATTTTTGATAAATTTAAAATATGTTTATACTAATAACACATTTTTCTACAGTATAACAAAAATAATTTATATGTTCATATGCTTACTTTTAGGCTTATTTTAAAGTTTTGATTTTTTATAGTTTTTAAATTTTTAAATGTTGTATTTGTTTTATTTAAAGCATTCTCTGATCTCTGATCCTGTATACATAATAAATTAATCATATTTCCATATAATTATAATATAAAATTATGTTAATACTACTTTATATTGTATACAAAAATTAAGGTTTAATTGCAAATTATGTATTTTGCTTTAAAATGAACATTTAAGTCTGAGAATATTGTGCAGTGCTAAAGGATTCATAATGTCCTTGCAGAGGACCCAAATTTGATTCTTTGTACCCATGCTGGATATCTCAAAACCACCTGTAACTCAAGCTACAGGGTGACCCCCAAGCCACTGTGGAGACATCTATTTAACCAACATACACACACACACACACACACACACACACACACATACGTGCATATACATACATGCACATATATACATACCCACAAGTACATAAGCATAGTAGACACACAAACATCCACACATGTACACACATACAAACATTATAGGCAAATGCATTACAAATACAAGAGTAAATTCTTTAAAATAACATTTTTTTAAGTTGTCTAAATTAGTCATAGACTTTCTCCAAAAAGTACGAGTCCCAGATTGTATATTATTTGTACATTACTGAAGTTCCTCATTGTGCTTACAATTGGCAATGAGCTCTGATTTAAAACTGGTTTAGAATTTCAAGTGGAATGCTTTGAGAAACACTCAGCCAAGGCTTCAAAATTTGTGAGCACTCTTTGAAGGACTGTTAATATACTAGTTACTTGTTTCAATATACTAACTTTTAATTTACTTAAACAATAAAAAATGTAAGACATCTATTCCAGTTTTAGAAAGCTAAATTGTATTTTTATTCATTCTCTATCATTTTAATGCCAAAAGAAACCCTTCATGGAGAAATATTTAAAGCGCCACAAGCTTACATATTTTGTTCTTATTCATATATTAATATCAACTGCAATGTTACTACATTTTAAACTTTAATTTGAAATCTTTGACACACAGTGGATAAGAGTGTTTCTTTTTAATACAGCTATTTAAATTCAGTTTGACTGACTTAATTATTTAATTATTTCATCAAAATAGAGGCTTTAAATTACTTTTGGTGACTTAAAATATCCATAACTCAAATAGTTTTTGAGATATTTAATAGTCACCTTTATTTCTACCTTTGAGAATTCTCTGTTCAGATATTTAGTCTATTTTATTCATTTAGCATATTTTATTAAAAACTGTTTCATTCAATATTTTCTGATTACTGCTTCCCCTTCCCCAGTTTCTCCCAGATACTTCCCACATCCTCACCCACCAAGTTATAAATCTTTTCTTTCTCTCATTTTATATAAAAAAAAAACCAGGCAAAAAAATAAAAAAGAAAATCACAAACATAAAAACACAAAGTCAGAAAAAATACAGAAACAAAAGATTAGTAAGCTTGGGATAAAAATACAGCATGAAACAATCTTTGGACAGGCCTGCCTGCTGCCTGCTGCCTGCTGCCTGCTGCCTGCTGCCTGCTGCC
>NW_021604564.1:26512695-26532116 GCF_004785775.1 Grammomys surdaster | reverse complement strand
CTGCCTGCTGCCTGCTGCCTGCTGCCTGCTGCCTGCTGCCTGCTGCCATGTAGCACTGGCCAGTGAAAGACACCAGAGGCTTGCCCAACTGGTGGCATGCCCTCTACAGGAGCCACTGTGCGGTTTGAGTAAGTGGTGGAAAGTTTGGGGAGAAAGAGAATCCAAATGGTTTGTGCATTGTGCCGAGAGGAAAATCTGGAAATCTGGAAAAGGAAGGGTGGTGAGGAAGAGCCTCATATGAATAGCCTGCACTCCCACATGAGGCTATAGTGACATCCCACTCTGTGCTGCTGTGGAGGGCCAGGTCTGACTCCTTGGATATGCAACAGCAGGGGTTTGCCTCAATGTCCATGAATTACATTACTACAGAAGACTATGTGGATGTTCCTGCTCAGGGTTGACAACTGGGTCCATGTTGATGTTAAAGGATGTTAAACTGAAGAGAGCTGGCCCTGCTCACCACTTGCTGAGGGACTCAGGAACTCAGGAGAGCTGACCTACACCTTGCCTAGGCTGGCCCTGATGGCTGTGTAGATGGGTAGCAAGCTGACCCTGCCCTCTCTCTCTTTTGCCATGTGTGTTTTTTATATCATGTGAGATTCCACTGGAAAAAACTAATTTTTCCTTTGCAAGCAGATGTCAATTGGGATAGCGTCTTGGTTAGAGGTGAAAATTAATGTCCACATCTCAGCCACAGAAGTGGGAAAACATCAGTCCCTGCATATGCTGCAACAGTCTCTGAGTTCTTGTTTTTATTGTTTCCTTGGTGTTATCCATCCTGTCTGTCTCTTACAATCTTTCTGCCTTCTCTTCCCCATAGTCCCTAAGCCCTGAAGGGAGGGCTTTTATGATAACCCATATAGGGCTGAGTGTTCTAACCCTTTTACTCTTTGCACATCCTCCAGTTGTAGGTCTTTATGTTAGTTCCTATCTATTGCAAGAGGAAGCTTCTCTGATGACAGATGAGTGACAACTAATCTATAGGTATAATAGAATGTCATGAAGAGACATTTTACTGCTATGGTTCTTTAGTGGAACAATAGCATTTGATTTTCCCCTAGGCCCATGTTCATTCTTGTCTCAGTTTCTCAGTGTTCAGTGTCAAACATGGATTGCATTTCTTGCAGGAGACTTTAAATCACACCAGAGAATTGTTGGTTGTCCCCATAATGGTTTTGTCACTATTATAGCAACATGTCATCTAGCCATGTCACCACAGTAGACCAAAGGGTTTACCACAGGGTTGTTGGTTACCTTTCTCTTCTGGTAGCATTTCAGAACTGTGAACATTAGTCAGAAGTGGCGATGGCCTCAGTTAGGCGTCATCTTGACTTCACCATATTCAATGAGAAATGTAAGTGCTGTCTTCAATAATACGGCCTTACCATCAGTTTGGAGAGCATAACCAATAGCTTTGGAAATATCCTGAGATACCAGGGAGTTCCCACGAGGCCCCTTAAACCTATGACTCAATTAGGTGCATTCCATGCCTGATACTGGAGGTTTTTCTTGGTGGTGAGAGATGTCTAATTGGAGCTTTGTCTCACTATCATTTAGTGATTGTATTTAGATGTTTTTCATATGTTTTAAGAAGCTTCTACAGTAGGAGGTTTCCATATGTCTCTTTAAATAATTGATACTGTTATTTATCCTTCTATGTATTTTTGCCCTTAGCCCCTTCCGTTTGGTTTCCTCCCCCCTCTCCGCTTAATACTATCATTCTATTCTTTCTCTTATTTCTATAGCTATATATTTTATTTCTTTTTTCTTGGGAGATTCCTCCCCAGTCCTTTAATATTTACATAACCTTTGTGGTTATGTGGATTGTAGCACACCTACAATAGAAAAGATACAACATTTGTCATTTTTTGGGTCTGGGTTACCACACATAGGATAATTTTTTCTTGCTCCATCCACTTACCTGTGGATTTATGATTTCATTTTTCAGGAGCTGAGTAATATTTCATTATATAAACATAACACATTTTATAGAGTAGTCACTGATTGGTGAACAACAAAGCTGTTTACAATGTCTGGCTATTATAAATAGAGTAGCAATGAAAATAGTTGAGCAACTGCCTCTGTAGTAGAATATTGGGTTCTTTATGAATATGCCCAAGAGCAGCAGGGTCTTGACATAGTTCTGTTCCCAGTTTTTTAAGTAACTGCTATACTGATTTTTCACAGTGGCTACCCTAATTTGTACTATCAGAAATAGGTATTCCCCTTCTCGCTCATGCTTGCTAGTATTAGCTGTGATTCATTTTATTGATCTTGGTTATTCTGAATGGTTTAAGATGAACTGGTAAAGTCGTTTTTTAATCAAATGTTTCTAATAACTAAAGATTTGAACAGTTCTTTAAGTATTTCTGAGCAATTTGTATTTCATTTTTGACTACTGTTTGTTTAGTTCTGTAAGACTTTCTGAACAGAACACCAGTAGCACAGCATTAAGACCAAAACTTACTAAATGAGGCAATATAAACCTAAAAAGCTTATGTATGGCAAATGACACAATTATTTTGGCAAAGCAGCAGCCAACAGAATGGGTAAATATGATTAACAATTGCATATATGATAAAGGGCTAATATCTAAAATATGGAAAGAACTAAAACCAAATGATGGCATGAAAACAAATAACCCAATTAAAAATATCAATTATTCTTGAAACTTCAAAGTATTTACAGTAAATTTCAGGTCTTAATGATTTTCTTTGCAAAAAAAATATAAAATTACTCCCTACTCATTAAATATAATTATATATTATTTTCATTAGTATTTATGAATAATTTTCTTCAGAGTACGTAAATGATTTCAATAATGTAGAAAATGTATTCACTGAAGTATAATCAATTAAAAGTAATTCTGTTAGTCTCTCATTGTACTGATCTTGGTTTTATTTTTATCTTTTAGAAATTGTTTGATTCTGTCAAGCTCATCCATGTTATGTCCTTTAGAACTCCTATCTCAAACAGAAAGTAACCCAGTGCTGTAGGATGATTTAAAATTCTTCACCTTCCATATATTTCAGAAAAAAATATTACCATCATTACTCTTACTGGTATTTTTTCTGGTTCAAATTATGATGCCTGAACACAAAAGTGTTCTAAGTTGCTTAGAGAAACCTTCACTCCAGATCTGAATAGGAAGAATTCCTTTTCCTTCCCCATTCATAAGGCTACCTTGGAACCAGACTATGTCAGCACCCTAGTAAGTACCATATCTGTCTGAACCTAGACAGAGAAACCCCAGATGCCCGAAATCAGTACTTAGACCTTAGGAGACTATTCCTGAAAGCCAGGAAAATCAAAAAGCCTGAAAGGAAATAGAATTGTTTTAGTCTGGCTGTTCCTCAGAAAACTGAACATAGTACTACATTATTGGGCATATACCCAAAAGATGTTCCAACATATAACAAATACACATGCTCCACTATTTTCATAGCAGTCAGAAACTGGAAAGAACCCAGATGTACTTCAATGGAGGAATGGCTATAAAAAATGTGGTACATTTAAACAATGAAGTACTATTCAGCTATTAAAAACAATGACTTCATGATATTCTTAGGCAAATGGATGGAACTAGAAAATATCCTGTTTCCAGTCTGCGCCTGTGGCCTGAGCAGTCCCAGGGTGCCAGTTCTGCACCCAGTTCCAGAACACTCAGAGGCAGCTGGACTCTCAGGAGCTCTAACACACCTAGGATCATAGGATGCTGAAGGAGCATGATGGCTGCTAAAGTGACTAGTGAGACATGCTGATGCTGGGACAAAGAAGGAAGCTTACCTGTGAGCTTGCTGAGTGCCCTGACAATGGTGACTAAGAAGCATATTGGACATATGTTCTAGACCCACCATTGCTTACTTATACCCCAGATAGACAAGCTGCCTTCCACAAGTTTTTAGACTTTGTAGAAGAACAAATCAAAAAGAGAAGTTATAATGACTCTTGTATTTTTTTTTAAAGGTGACCAGTTCTTTGAACTCAGTCATGTACTGGTCAATCCAATAATAGAAATAACAATCTTCATTTGGAAGGCTGGTTCTGGACATTTTCAGAGACATATTTGGAAGTTAGTGGCAGTTTTCTATGATGTCACGTTATCAAGAGATATAGTTGGAACAGGATCTGGATTTCAAACAAGAGTTAGTCCATGTGTTAAGGCTCTTTTAATTGTCAAGTTAAAATTACTTTTGTTTCTTCTACATTATTTAATATAAGTTGCATTGACTGTACACTTCTAATTGTGTTAGTGTGTTGAAACCCGGCATGTCTGTTACAGAGGTCTATCAACCAGCTTTATTGGTCTGAATACCACAGAACCTTGGTATTATGAAAAGGGCTTGCAAGTACTGGAAGAAGTAAGTCAGGCTTTAAGCAGAAGCAAGAGGGTAGTGCGCTTGATTATTGCTAATTGGTAGCACCACTGCTTTGGCAATTGCTTTGACACAAAAAGTTAAGACAGCTACTTTTGTTAATCATTTAGCAAAAAATGTTACTGATGTGTTGAATAAACAATAGGATTTAGATAGGCATTTGGAAAAATGGATTGATGCTCTTTATCCTATTCAAATTATTAGAAGGTTCAGAGTTTAAGAGTTAGGAGTCATCTCAAGTGTCATGCCAAATACTATTGGATTTATGTCATTTCTAAAATTTACAGTGGTAGTCATTATCATTAGGAAAAAATTTAAAGACACCTGCAGTGTATTTGGCATAATTCTAATACCTCTCTGGATGTTTTAACTTTATATAGTGAGCTTATAAATTTCAAGAATACTACTCTGCTCAGCGTTGGAGCAGCAGATACTGCTGATAAAATTACCCAAGGACTGAGGTCAGTACTTCTTTTTTGTCAAGCTTCAAGAATGACATATATAGCTTGATCGTGTTAGCCCTTTTTGTCTTGGGAATACTTTTATTCCTGCCCATTGTGTTAAAGCTTGTCTTTAACAACATCAACATGTTAGCAGCCAAAGTACATGGCTTGAACCTGAAAATGGACCCCCAGATAGAGTTATTAAATTAACAGACCGGCGAGCCAAGGACGGGTATGATTCTGCACAAAGCCTTACCAACCTAAGACAGAATGCATTGCTTTTGATAATGCATATTCCATGTTGGGTAAGGAAGGCATTCTTGTCAGAATGGCCTAAGATAGGCTCAGTCTTGTTAATGAAATAAAAATGTGCAAAAGGCTGGGAGCTTTTGGGATTGCTTCGTAAGAATCTTACATTAGGCTAAACCACCAACCAAAGAGTACACATGGGGTAACCCATGGCTTCAGCTACATATGTAGCAGAAGATGGCCTTGTTGGACATCAATGGGAGAAGAACCCCTTGGTCCTGTGAAGGCTGATGCCCCAGTGTAGGGGAATGCCAAGGTGGGGAGGGAAGAGTGGGTGGTTCAGTTGTTGGGGGAGCACCCTCATAGAAGCAGGAGAATTAGGATGGGGTTTCTGGAGGAGAAACTAAGAAAGGGGAAAATATTTGAAATGTAAATAAATAAAATATTTAATAAAAAAGAAAAGACACCTAAACTGAAAAGAAGAAAGAAAAAGAAAAGAAAAGAAAAAAAGAAAAAAGAGAAACAATAAAAAGAAAAGAACCCTTAGATTTTTTTTTCTTATTGCAAGAGAAACAATACTCAGCAAGTTCTCTTTCAGGATGTCCCAGAAGTCTTGTAACACAACTAACTGCTGCAAAACCTAAAGAGAAAGGCCAACATAAGCTGTTAAAAAAAAGTCATATCCTTGTGTAAGGATCGTAATATAGTTAACAGTGAATTTGATTTTTCTCCTTTACATTACCATCTTTAATTATTTTAAGCATCCTCTCCTTCCCAAACTTTGACAGATCCATTAGTTATTTACTCCTCAAACATGCTCAGCCATAAATCTGATGAGAAGCACATAAAACTATTGCTAATGCACAATGCAAATGGCTCTTCCCACTCCCCATCCTCATTGCCATTCCCCTCCTACAGCATTTAGACTAATTCTAATTGATGGATTTCATCCACAAATTAAAAAAAACAATACTCACTAGATTTCAGTGATGAAAACCATACAGAGTGCAACAATATGTTCCTTGGTAATGCAGCTCTTTGTTATCTTTACAGCACACCATGAAAGACAAATTAAGGGAAGAATGCAGAGCCAGCCTTTCTTATTGCTTTTAAGATAATAAGAAGATGGTGCTTATTTGTTTTGATTGGATGGTGTAAATTCATGGTCCTTGTACAGTTTATTGATTTGCTTAAATATCAGTGGATGCCTGATTGAGAACGTGCAGGTGTTTCCTTCTGATAGTTCACATTTGCAATTTAAATGTTATTTATAAGCTTAAATGGCTCTACAGCTACTAGGTTCACTTCTCTGAAGAATAACTTATACTTTATGAAGTAATCTTTTACTAGTTACAATTTGTACAATGATCTCTTCTGATAAAGAAGCAAGTGCCATTTATGCAGCAAAAGATATAATGGAAACCCATTGTGAAATGTTATTGAAGTCAAGTGATAAATAACAATAGTTAACATATCCTTAAAGCTGGAAGTTGAAACCCAGCCTTTCCACTGTGCTGCTTAAAGTGAGTTAAAAGCACTCTCAATATTCATACATAGGGTTTTCTTTTTCTAGGACTCAGATGTTTAGTGCAATTTCAGCAGAACTAGACAAGTATCCGTTTATAAGGACAATTCCTGGGAAGGTGCAGTAAACGATGGGGGCCACCCTATGCTTTCCTGAGATCATCTTCAGTCTACCATATAATTTTCTCCTAACACTGGACACATCTATACTGAATGGTGCACGTACTTCTTAAGTTGTTTTCCCTTTCTGGCATTAGCTAGAGACACTAGTTAGAGAAGACAGCAGTAGTATAGAGGTACAGAAGGATTTAAAGTGTACTACATATCCTTGCCCTGGATTATCGCTATCTACATGTTGAACATCTGAATTGGGGTACAGAACAATGAATAAAAGCTATTTAAAAATGATTCTATTTTAAGATCTGGTATTTTTAATTTTTATGAATTATTATTGATGGCTGACAATTTTATCATGTATATCATTCTGCTTATTCTCCTCTAATCTTGTGTATCTTTCTTCTAACACTTTCATTCTTACCATTTCTTTTTCAACATTCGTTAGTCAAGAAGAGAATAAATTTTAATGGCAAAATCTTTGAGGTTTTCCTGATCACTTTGTATTTGTTTTTGATTTGTATACATAGTAGCCTCCTAATGGAGGAACCAGTCCCTTTACAATCTTTCTGAAGTCATTGATTTGTCTTTTTACATAAGACCAAATGTTGAGACCCGGAGGAACAATAGAAGTCACAGAATTTAACTGTTTTTATGCCAAGCACATAGATAGATAGATTTTCCTTTGAATGGCAGGACTCTGTAGCTAACTATAGAATCTCAGTTAGAGGGAATAAGCAAGAGTTGAGAAAAATGTTTTCTAATATTTTCTTTTCTCTGCTTATGTTAGGGAAGTTCATTTATTACTGTACCTAGAATTGTAATGTGTTTCTAGTTAAAAGTTTTTAGCATTGCTTCTCCTCTCTTAATCTTGTCAATCTTTTCCTCTTGGTTTTTTCCTCTCATATTCATTATGGAGCAAGGAGCCCAGAATTCTTCAGCTGCTCAGGCATATGTCATTATCAAACATACCCGGCAAGGCTTCTCTTTCTGTGAACTATTTCCAGTAAAATTCTGCCTGAACATTGCCTTTCACTGGCATCTTCAAAGTACCAGATTATCAATGCTTCAAGGAGAGAAGTTCGGGACAGTTTTCAAACTGACATTGAAGGGAATTTCAAAATAGTGGGTAATATTTTCCAGAACTAGAATTTTTCTTATGTCCTATATCTCCTGAGAATCTTCTTTAGAGTACTCATGTCTTTGTCTACCGTATCTTTTCAGGGCCTTGTTCACATAAAAATTACTCATTTATTAGTGATACAGAGTAGAGAAACAAAAGCCCAGGGGAATGAATCTTCTAGGCACTGAAGGTGTGGAAGGCTGATGTGTTAACTGCAAGGCTTGCAGATAATTATCTATACATTAGTACCTTAGTGAAATAATTCACTTTTATTTCTTTAGACAAGTTCTTATAAAGCATCATGTTACAGCAAAGGAGCAATATATAACTTTGTGCTACATCAAAGAAAATCAAAGCATAATCACATTCATTAGACAAAAGTGACTTATTTTCACTCTTGACTTAGTGTAGTGTTTAAATAACAGGGCAGTTCCTATATTTCCACATCTAAATTTGGTTTTTAGAGGTCAGAGATACCCTAGGGCAACAAAGTCAGTAGATAATAGATAATAGTTTACATGAAGAAACCTGAGACACTAATCTAGAATATATATAACCATCAACTTCATCAGTTGATTGTCTAACCTCTCATATGGAATTGAAACATTTGCAGTTCTGGATCTGTTACCACTAACTGCCTTAAGCAACATGTGTTAACCTCTTACTTCATAGTAGTCTTTGATGGTTATTAAACTATTAAGATTTTCAAAATGTCAAGGAAGATCAGAAAGCCATCAATGAATATTAATAATTTAATCTGTACCAGACAGATTTGCATTACCAAGAACCAGTAAAGAAATTCAGGAGAAAAATTTTGAGTTGCTATCTCTCCAGCATAAAGGTTATATTTTCATTAAATATAATTGCAAGACAGTAAGAGGTTTATAGTCATCAAATCACCCTATAAGGAACTGTAAGCCTTGATAATGCAACTGTGATACATTACTAGAGAAACAGAACACTCTGAAGACTAAGAAAAAGAGAATTCCAGATGTCCATACTAAAACAAAGGTGAAATACTCATATAAGGTGTTTGACTTTTAGTAGTACATTAATATTTTACAGTGATTCTTTAGTTCTACTAATTTTATTTTGTTTTTGTTTAAAGATAAGTTTTGAACTAGGGGTATAATTCAGTGATAGAGAACTTGACTAGCCTGGTCAAGAACTTGAATTAAAGTTGGGAAGCATATTTCAAAAATAATGGCAATTATCTATTCCTTACTTTTCCTCTTGATATCTGGGACCATTATAACTATTGTCATATATTATAAGGTATCAGTGCACCCAACCCTGCATCTTACCTGCCAATTTACAGGAAGGATTACTAAGCAACATGATAAAAGTTAAGGAATTTCCTGAACAACTTGCTATTTCAGGGGGACCTCCGTTCTCCTGCCACATCTCCTTTCATCTTCATCAGACATGTTGATCCTGAACCATACACATTAACTTTCCTGTCCCCATCCATCATTTCTGTCCTGTGGGGCACAGCAAAGTACCCTGAGCATCCCAGTAGTGTAGGCAAACCTCCATTCTCTTGGGACCTTTCTGCCTACCTTTGTCAGACTTGCAGTTCCTGAATCGTTCAGACTTGCCTGAACCATACAGGCCTGAACATCCAGAACCATACAGCTCAAAGATAATCCAGCAGAGGCAAGCCATTACAGGACCATCGAGTTTAATCCCCTTCCCAATATCTATGACAAGAGAAACATCCAGGAATTAAAGCCATTCAAATGGCTTTAAAGCCCTTGAAAAAATATACTCAACTAAAGCGTAGACAATAAGACACCTTCAGAGCACAGCTCATTCTACTATAGCAAGCCTTAGATGTGCTAACACAGCCACATACTCATGGAAACTGAACAACTCTGTACTCAATGATCACTTGGTCAGGGAAGAAATAAAGAAAGAAAGAAAAGACTCCCTAGAATTCAACAAAAATGAAGGCTAAACATACTGAAAGTTATGGGACACAATGAAAGCAGTGCTAAAAGGAAAATCCATAGGACTTGTGCCTTCATAATGAAATTGTAAAGATCTCATACTAGCAAGGTAACATCACACCTGAAAGCTCTAAAACAAACAGAAGCAAGCACACCTAGGAGGAATAGAAGGCAGAAAATAGTCAAAGTCAGGGCTGAAGTCAATCAATTAGAAACAAAGGTAACAACTAAGACTCAACAAAACAAAGAGCTGGCTCTTTGAGAAAATCAACAAGATAGACAAACCCTTAGCCAAACTAATTAAAAGGCAAGGAGGTAGTATGAAAATTTAAAAAGTCAGAAGTGAAAAAGGAAACATAACATCAGAAGTTGAGGAACAAATAAAAATCATTAGGTCTTACTACAAGAGACTTTATTCCACAAAACTGGAAAATCTAAACAAAATGGAGGACTTTTCATTTTGGTAAACAGATACAACTTACCAAAGGTAAATTAAGATCAGGTAAACTATCTAACAGTTCCATAACCCCTTAAAGCCTCCTCCCACCTATAAAAAATGTCCAGGGCCAGATGGATTTATTGCAGAGTCCTATCAGACTTACAATACAGAGCAAATACCAATATATTCCTCAAAATATACCAAAAAAAATAGAAATGGAAGTAATAATACCTAATTCATCCTATGAAGCCACAGTTTCTCTGATACCAAAATCAAAGACCCCAAAAAGAAAGAGAACTTCAGAATAATTTCTTTTATGCACATCAGTACAAAAATGCAAAATGAAATTCTTGCAAGTTAAATCCAAGAACACATCAATAACATCTTTCACCATGATCTTGTAGTCTTCATTCAAGGGATATAGGCATGGTTCAATATATAACAATCCATCAACATAATCCACCACACAAACAAATTGAAAGAAAAAAAACCTCACATGATCTTCTCACTAGATGCTGGAAAGTACTACAACAAAGCTAACACTTGTTCATGTCAAAAGTCTTGTAGAGATCAAGGATTCAAGGCACATATTATAAGAATAGTAAAAGCAATATATATCAAGCCAATAGCCAATATCAAATTAAATGTAGAGAAATCTGAAGCAATCCCACTACAATCAGGGTAAAGCCAAGGCTTCCCAGTTTCTTGTTATCTATTTAGCATAGAATTCAAAGTTCTAGCTAGAGCAATTAGACAACAAAACGATCAAAGGGATACAAATTGGAAAAGAAGAGGTAAAGGTATCACTATTTGCTGATGATATGACAGTATACATAATCAATTCCCAAAATTCTACAAGAGAACTTCTATACCTGATAAACAACTTTAGCAAAGTAGCAGAATATAAAACTAACTTAAACAAATTAGTAGCCTTTATTTATACAAACAGTAAATGAGTGAAGAAAAAAATTAGAGAAACAACATCCATCAGTATAGCCAAAAATAATACAAAATAATTTTTAAAAACATACTTTCTCCTCTGCTCTGGGCCACACTCCTAGCTTAGATCTGAGAACACACTCTGCCATCCCACTCTACACCGGATACCACTTCCATCTGGCTAGCTTTGTCACCCGCCATCAGCTGCCCCATCTTCTTTTTCTCCTGCCCACCTTATCTCCACAGAAGAAAATCACTAGATTACTTTATTATTTTAAAGATTAGCAGATAACACAATTGCTGGGCACAGAAACCTCTAGCTCTAAACTAATCAGCAAACCTATATCAGCCATCTTCTAGTGGCAGAGGCTGATGGTTCTGGTTGCTCTAAGACCTTACATGGTTGTTGCATCCTATTCCAATGCCTGGTTTGAAGAGCCCCCTCTTCTCTCCCTGAATCTGCTCTTCCTCTTTCTTTTGGCACCCAGAAGTCTCACCTTTTATCTTTAGCCCAGAAATTGGCTTCTAACCTTCTTTATTGACACAATCATGAACCAATTAGGGAATTAGCACCTCCCTCTACAAATATCTTGGTGTAATTCTAACTAAGCAAATGAAAGATCTGTATAGTAAGAACTTCAAGCTCCTGAAGAAAAATAAATTGATGAAGATATCAAAAGATAGATAGATCTCTCATGCTCATGAATACTTACGATTATAGCATAGTAAAAATGACCATCTTACCAAAAGCAATCTACAGATTCAATGCAATCCCCATTAAAATTCCAACACAATTGTTTATAGACCTTGAAAAAGTAATTCTCAATTTCATATGGAAAAGCAAAAAACAACAACAAAAAAACAAACAAAACAAAACCCAACAACAACAAAAAACAAACAAAACAAAACCCAACAACAACAAAAATCCTAGGATAGTCACAATGATCCTGAACCACTAAAGAATTTCAGGAGGAATCACTATCCCTGACCGCAAGTTGTTCTACAGAGTGACAGTGGTTAAAAACCACACAGTATTGGTACAGAAGCAGGCAGCTTGACCAATAAAATAGAATCAAAGACCCAGAAGTAAAGCCACATATCTATAAATAATTGATTTTTGATAAAGAATCCAAAGCTATTCAGTGGAAAAAAGAAAGTGTCTTCAACAAATGTTGCTGGTCCAACTGGATGTCTTTGTGTAGAAGTATGAAAATCAATCCATATTCATCTCCCTGCATAAAACTCCAGTCCTGGATCAAAGACCTTAACATAAACTGGATATATTAAATCTCATAGAAGAATACATGTGAAATACATGTAACACATTGGTACAGGAGACAATTTCCTTAATAGAACACCAGTGGTTCAGGCTGTAAGTTCAGCAATTGATAAATAGATCTCTTGAAAGTGAAAAGCTCTTTTAAGGCAAAGAGCACTGCCAGTACGACAAAACAACAGGCTAAGATCAGAAAAAGACCTCCCCCAACCTTATATCTAACAGAGAGATTTATAAAGAGTTAAAGAAGTTAGATACAACGACCCAAATAACCAAATTAAAATACGGAGTACAGTGGTAAACAGAGAATTCTCAACAGAGAAATCCTGAATGGCAAAGAAGCAATTAAAGAAATATTCAAAGTCTTTTTTGCATCAGGGGAATGCAAATGAAAACAACTCTAAGGTCCTGTCCTATACAAGTCAGAATGACTAAGACCAAAAAAAAAATACATTCTGGAGAGGACATGGAGCAAGAACACTCCTCCACTGCTCTTGGTAATGCAAACTTGTACAACTCCTTTGGAAAACAATTTGAAAGTTTTTCAGAAAATAGCCCTACTTCAAGAACCAGCTATAACCTGGGCATGTACCCAGAAGATGCTCCACCATCTCACAATGACATTTACTCAGCTATGTTCATAGCAGCTTTATTCATCATAACCAGAAACTGGAAACAACCTCCATGTCCCTCAACTGAAGAATGGAAAAAGAAAATGTGGTACATCTACACAATGGAATGCTATCCAGTTATTAAAAATACAGACATTGTTAATTTTGCAGGCAAATGGACAGAACTTAGGAATATCATCTTGAGTAAGATAACCAAGACCCAAAATGACATGCATGGTGTGTACTCACTTATAAGAGTATATTAATCCTAATATCCATGCTATATTCCACAGACTCAAAGAAGCTGAACAAGAAGGAAGGTACAAGAGAGAATGCTCCAATCTAATTTAGAAACAGGAATAAAATAGTCATAAGAGGCCAATGGATATAGGGAATTGGGTCAAAGAGGGAATGGGGAGGGAAATAGGAGGGAACAGGATTAGATGTGGGGAGGGACTGGAGAGATTTTCAGATGTCCATGTGAATTGAAGGAAATCTTCAACTGAAGGGGGTGGGGAGGTTGGGCCAGTCTAAGGACAAGAGAGAGACCTGGCATAAGGGAGGTACCCAAGAATAAATGGGAGTGACATTAGCTGTGACTCATTATATTGGGGATATGGAATCTCTGGACCTGTAGTGAGGCAGGAACCCTGTGAAGTGCTTGGAACAACAACTCATCCACAAAACTTTTGACCCAAATTTATCCTGTTTGAAAGAAATCCAGGCATGGGGAATGGAGCATACAGTGAAAAACAAGGCCAACCAATAACTGGCCTAATTTCAGAGCCACTCCATGGGCAAGCATTAATTCCTGACACTATTAATGATACTCTGTTTTGCTTGCAGACAGGAGTCTAGCATAGCTGTCCTCTGAAAGGCTCCACCCAACAGGTGTCTCAGAAGGATTGGGGGCTCCGAAGGCAATAGGAACACCACAGGAAGACCAATAGAGTCAACTAATCTTCACCCTTGGGGTGCTCAGAGACTGAACCAGCAACCAAAAAACATACACACTCTTGATCTAGGCCTCCCTCACTTATGTAGCAGATGTGCAGCTTGGTCTTAAGGTAGGTCCCAAACAACTGGAATGGGGTCTGTCCCAAAAGCTGTTGCCTCTACATGGGATAAGTTCATCTAGCTGCCTTGACTGGCCTCAGTGAGACAGGATGCATCTTGCCTCACAGACTAAATGTGCCACAGTGGGGAGAAACCCAGGGGATGCCCCACCCATTCAGAGGTGAAGGGAATATGGGGATGCTGGAAGGATTGTGGGAGGACAGACCAGGTGTGGAGCCGTGAGCAGGACGTAATGTGAATAAGTAGAAAATAAATAAATAAATAAATAAATAAATAAATAAATAAATATTAATTTAAAAAGTTAAGAAACTTAAATTAATTTGCTCTCATCTACTTTTGGTTTAATATTTAAAACTCAAATTATTAAAAAGCTTGTCAAAAGGTTTAAGATGGAAAATTCATGAATATATATATATATATCTTGAAAAATATCCAGATATTTGTGATGCTTTTCAAATTTATGAAAATAAATTGAAATGTGTACAACATTTCAAAACACATTAAGAAGCTGTTGAATTTTTTTAAGAAAAAAGAAAAGCAAAACCTCCCTAAGCTTTTGGTCATGAAGAATAACTCAGAAGAGTAAAAATTATATATTGAATTTCATTAAGGTTTTATTAAAAATCATACATGTATGAAATGTCAGACTAAAAAATGGAAAAATGTAAATCATATACCTAACATATTCAGAGTCTTTTGAATATGAAAGGCATTCTCACTATTTATTACACTATTTATTACAGAGAACAACAAAGGAGGTTACACTGGTTCATCAGAATGACTAAATTTCAGACAAGACACTGAAGGGAAGGATTTGTTTGGGCTCATGGTTTGAGCAGGTGCAATGTACAATAACAAGGGAAGCCTGATAGTTGAAGCTTCAATGTTGTCGGCATAAGCATGAAACTGCGTGTTTATGATATTACTCTGATTAGATCAGATTTAATGTGGCAGAAAAGACTCCTGCATAACAAACACTGAGGTCCCCCTATATCACCACAGTCTCACCTCTTAAATGTTCTGAAGCCATATGCAAACTGTGTGACCATTGTGAGGACCAAGTGCTGAAACCCATGATCCACTGTTTGGGATATTTCTCTCCATACTCAAACATATATTTTACAAAATGTGTCAAAGGAAGAGCAAGTATGTTATTTATTGCCAACTCTTTGTTTGAAATGTTGTACTATGGTTCTCCAAGAACTTCCTTTGAGAAATTGTGCACAAAAGGCCTATTTTCTTATATGAAATTATTGCTTCTTAAAATTGCATGGACTGTAGCAATCATGAAAAGGAAAATCAGAGGCTGGAGAGATGCTCAGTGGTTAAAAAGATCATCCTTTCAGAGAAGCTGAGTTTGATTCCCAAGACCATGTATGATAGCTCTCAGCCACCTGCAACAACAGTTGCATACTACTGAAATCTGGGGACCCTATGTATATATGGTATGCATACATATGTGCAGGCAAAATACCTACAAGATAAATAAATATATTCTTTTCCTACAAGACAAATAAATGTATTCTTTTAAAGAAAAAAAAGAGGAAAAAGTTGAACAGAAATTACTATAAAAATCATGATATCAGATACAATTCATCAAATTTGTTTCTCTCGGGGGTCCAATCCAAGAATACCTATAAAGCTGTGCCCAGGTAAAGTGAATTTATGGACTTTTAGACAAGATGAAGGAATGTGTTGTTCTCGTTCAATTCTCCCATTCTTACATTGAAAAGATCACTATTTCTAAGTCAGAGGGTGCAGTCTTCCTGGCTGAACTGAGGCTGTGACCACTGTCCTGTTCCACCTAAATGAAAACAAAGACTCTTCTTGGGAAAAAAATATCCTTAGAACTTTCAGAATGAAGTTCGAAAATCTACCTTTTGTTTTCAAGATTTCCAATTTAGAAAGGAAGCAGACCCCCTCTCTTCCAGGTTCAGCTTACCAGAGGTAGGCTTGCTTTCAACTTCATGACTATGTATGTCAAGTAGAGGTCAAGGTAGGTAACAGATGTGGTCTTTCCACCAGTAAGATATTTATCTACAGAAGCTAAAGACAGGAAAACCACAGTCAATTCATCCTAAGTTTTCAAGCTCCTTACCTACTTGCACCAGCATGTGGCAGTTTTTATTTGTCAGTGAGAATCAATCAAATGCCACTTACAGGGAAAAAAAAAAGGTAGACTATTTTGGGTCATCAGTATGATTCAAGTGGTATTCTATTTTAGAAAAGTCATTTCTTTTTAAAGACGTTTTTAATATTCATGATTTGAGCATTTAATTATGGTTGATATTAAATAAAAAAGAGAGAGCACATTTTGACTTGCAAAGTTTGTAGCTCAGTAAGACAGCATGTAGGCCTCATTGGGGAATTGCAGAAAACTCAAAAATTCAGGTAAAGTACATTCAACTACATATAATTTCTCCTGCATCATCAAATAATGTCTTTAAAAGGCAGAGCTATAGGCTGAAGTGTTATTAAATCATGTGAAATTTGTATTTAAATGCTATTCTAATCTCTTAAGAACTTTAAATCTCACAATTTATTTTTTTATATTAATCAAAAGACATAAAGCTTGGATTTTCTTTGAAAATGACACTTAAAGGTAAAAGAGATTTCCCAAGACTCTGATCTGTTCTTGTGTGTATTCTAGCCTTTACAGTGACCTCAGAATACAATGGTTGCACCCTTGCAATGCTTGCTCTTGGGCAATTCGCATGCAGTGTCCCCTCCTAGCCTCTTAGTAGTTCAGAGATGAATATGTAGTGGGTCCCAATTCATGGATGGAAATCAGCCTCAAAGTGGCCATCAACACTTACCTGGTTAACCAAAATGCTCATAATTTCATTTTCCTCACTGAAGAAGCAGAAAAATAAGCTAATTGCCTTTGCCATGAATGCATAAATAACTTATTTATAACATATTAAACTCAGTTCTATTTCCTAATAGCTCCCAAATAATATGTTTTCCAATCATTTTAGTTAAAATACTATTCACGCTCATATTTTTAAAGATTGAGATAAAGTCTTATGCAGTGTCTGTTCTTGGATCACAACAACAAAAATGGTTCTCAGTTCTTTTACAGAGTTCAATCGCCTGAATGAGTAAGGTCACCTGTACCAACAATGTCATATTCAGCTCACAACAGGGTGTAGTTCCAGAACCTCAGATCTCCAAATCCACATGACCTCCTAAACATGTTAAGCAAGGTCTATGACATCTATGATACCTAGTACAATAGAAAAACTTAACATTTGCATTTAGCCTAGGCACATCTTCCAGAGCACTTTCTTATACCTAGCACAGTGTCAATGCTATGCAAATGACTATTACACTCCTTATTCAAGGAAAGATGGCAAGAACTCTGTGTGTGCTCAATGACTTTATTCTGCATAACTTTCAGTCTATGGTTATATGAATCTACAAATGTTGAAATGGACGTGCAGAGGACTGACTGTATATTCGTCTGTAAAGCAATGCAATGACAGCAGCAGAAGCCTATGATGGATGAGGGTGCACACAGTCCTTTGAGGATGCCTGGCTACAGAGAAGTCTGGCTTCCAGCAGTCTGTCTTCTGGAAGTGAAAGCTTCTACAAAACACTCTTGTGCCTTGCACATTTATCAAATTAAAATAAAATTAAAGTATTTGATTTTTATTAAGATAAAACAAAGATGTAAGCTTCCTACAACTGAAACCTAAAGACTTTCCATGCTTTAGCTCTGAAAGCAGCACAAAATGACTCCCTGGGGCTCCCTGCTAATTTTAAAGCTATTAGACATAAGGGCTGAATTTCAAGAGAGATATGGTTCTGAATTTACTCTGTTTCCTTTCCAAGAGAAAACCCACAAGGCTTTGTGATTTAAAGTCAGTCAGTTCAGCAGACCATGACAAGATTTGAATTTTCATGATAAATACAAAAACCACATTAAGAAGCCATTTGATGCTGGTGCATGCGAATGGATCCAAGTAAGCCTTTGATTATCTAAGACATTTAATTTTTAGAACCCTCAGAAACCTTTTATTTATCTAAATATTTTGAAGTATTTTAACTTGTAAAGAAAGCTTATAAACAGGGTGAAAGATGTTTTTGGCTTCAACACTACAGACATCCTACACAACACTACATATTATCACCCAGTGACAGCAAGATAACTTATTTTTGATGATATTATTTTCCCCACAGCAGGATTGAATAACCAGGAAGTGACTTTTATATCTTACCAAATTATTCAAGTGACTTTTCAATATACAAACTCCATTCCTTTGTGACATGCTATATTCTCTATGAGGCAGCATTCTTCCAGATATGTCTCAGAAACATCACTCAATATCGAAGATGTCTCTGTAATTTCAAAGGTAAATTATCTCCAAGTAGATGCTCTACAGTAAAATAATTAATGAGGAATTTTTATTAATTATGAGACAATTTTCAAATGCCTTTTAAAGTATAGTTATTTTAGCTCAAAGACATGGAAAGAAGGTAGTTTTAATCACATAATTAAGATACTGAGTGTATGATTTGATTAATGCAAGCTAATAGGAATGACGGAATTATTTTACTAATCCTGTCTCTCTAGGGACTTTAGGCACTAAAGTTTACATGGCAACTTACATTTGAGATTCTAATGATAAGATGTCCTAGTTGGCTCCTTCGTTTCTGTGCTAAAACACTGACTTAGTGGGGAGAGGGTTTATGCTTACCAACTTGCTTCTCAGACTTTCTCAACTGGCTTTCTTATATAACCCAGAATTATCTGCCCAGGGATGGTACTGCCTACTCCCACAACAATACCTAATCAGGAATATGCCCTGCATGCATACCCATGGTCCAGTCTGATGGAATCAATTCCTCAGCTGAGGTTTCCCTTTGAAACTGATAAATACTAACTACCGCATTAGTGTAGAGAACATTTTAGAGTAAGTATCTTTATTGTGGATTCTGATGTGCTTTGCTACTAGAAGATAAAGGCATTGATTCCATCAAGGTGTGCTTAAAAATGGAGGGGGGCAGAGAGAGGAGGAGAGGGGAGAGGGGGGAAGGGAGAGAGGGAGAGGGAGAGAGGTGGAGAAGGAGAGGGAAAGAAAGGGAGGAGAGGGAGAGAGAGGGAGAAAAGGGAGAGGGAGAGAGAGGGAGGAGAGGGAGAGGAAGAGGGAGAGAAAGGAAGGAGAGGGAGAGAGAGACCAGGAGGGAGAGGGGGAGGAGAGAGGGGGAGGAGGGAGGGGGAGGGGGTTGGGGGAGGGGGGAGGGGGAGAGGGAGGGAGAGAGAGGGAGGAGAGGGAGAGGAAGAGGGAGAGAAAGGAA
>NW_021604564.1:26445047-26507695 GCF_004785775.1 Grammomys surdaster | reverse complement strand
TTTTATTGGGTATTATACGTATTTACCTTTCAATGTTGTCTCCTTTCTCATTCTCCCCCCAAATCCCTTATCCCCTACCCCTTCCTCCTAATTTTTGTGATGGTGTGCTCCAAACATCCACCCAGTCCCATCTCCCTGCTCTCGAATTCCAACACAGTAGGGGATCCAAACTTTTGGGGACCTTGGCCCTCCACTTTCACTGGAGTCTAACAAGGTCACCCTCAATTCCCTATACAGGTGCGTGAGTCCCTCCCTTTGTGCTCTCTGGTTGGTGGTTTAGACTTTGGGAGTTCTGGTTGAAACTTTTGATGCTCCTTCTAAAAAGGACCAACGCATTCATACTTTGGTCTTCCTTCTTCTATGTGAGTTTTATGTGGTCTATATGAAGATTCTTAGAAATTGTGAGCTTTTGGGCTAATATCCACTTATCAGTGAGTGCATACCATGTATGTTCCTTTGAGATTGGGTCATCTCACTCAAGATGATATTTTCCAGCTCCATCCATTTGCCTAGGAATTTTGTGAACTGATTGTTTTTAATAGCTGAGTAGTACTCCATTGTATAAATGTACCACATTTTCTGCATCCATTCTTCTGTTGAAGGGCATCTGGGTTCTTTCCAACTTCTGGCTATTATAAATAAGGCTGCTATGAACATGGTGGAGCATGTGTCCCTGTTGTATGTTGAAACTTCTTTTGTGTATATGCCCAGGAGTGGTATAGCTGGGTCCCTAGGTAACGCTATGTTCAATTTTCTGAGATACCGCCAGACTGCCTTCCATAGTGGTTGTACCAGTTTACAATCCCACCAACAGTGGAGGAGTGTTCCTCTTTCTCCACATCCTCGCCAACATGTACTGTCACCTGTGTTTTTGATCTTAGCCATTCTGACTGGTGTGAGGTGGAATCTCAGTGTTGTTTTCATTTGCATTTCCCTGATGACTAGGGATGCTGAACACTTCTTTAGGTGCTTCTCAACCATTCGAGCTTCCTCAGTTGAGAATTCTTTGTTCAGGTCTGTGCTCCATTTTTTAATAGGGTTCTTTGATTGTCTAGAGTCTAATTTCTTCAGTTCTTTGTATACCTTGGATATTAGCCCTTTATCAGATGTAGGGTTGGTGAATATCTTTTCCCAATCTGTTGGTTGCCACTCTGTCCTATTGACTGTGTCCTTTGCTTTACAGAAGCTTTGCAGCTTTATGAGGTCCCATTTGTCAATTTTTGGTCTTAGAGCACAGGCCATTGGCGTTCTGTTCAGGAACTTTTTCCCTGTGCCTATGTATTCCAGGCTTTTTCCCAGTTTTTCTTCTATTAGTTTCAGTGTGGCTGGTTTTAGGTGGAGGTCCTTAATCCACTTGGAATTGAGCTTTGTACAAGGAGATAAGTATGGATCAATTTTCATTTTTCTACATGCTGACCACCAGTTGGACCAGCACCATTTGTTGAAAATGCTATCTTTTTTCCATTCGATGGTTTTAGCCCCTTTGTCAAAGATTAAGTTACCATAGGTATGGGGGTTCATTTCTGGGTCTTCTATTCTATTCCACTGATCCTCCTGCCTGTCTCTGTTCCAATACCATGCAGTTTTTATCACTATTGCTTTGTAGTACAGCTTGAAGTCGGGGATGGTGATTCCTCCAGAAGTTCTTTTATTGCTGAGAGTAGTTTTCGCAATCCTGGGTTTTTTGTTATTCCAAATAAATTTTAAGATTGCTCTTTCTATCTCTGAGAAGAATTGAGTGGGAATTTTGATGGGGATTGCATTAAAGCTGTAGATGGCTTTTGGCAAAATAGCCATTTTTACTATATTAATCCTTCCAATCCATGAGCATGGGAGATCTTTCCATCTTCTGAGATCGGCTTCGATTTCTTTCTTCAGGGGAATGAAGTTCTTGTCATACAGGTCTTTTACTTGCTTGGTTAGGTTCACACCAAGGTATTTTATATTATCTGTGACTATTTTGAAGGGTGTCATTTCCATAATTTCTTTCTCAGCCAGTTTATCTTTTGAGTAGAGGAAGGCTACTGATTTGCTTGAGTTAATTTTATATCCAGCCACTTTGCTAAAGTTGTTTATCAGGTTTAGGAGTTCTCTGGTGGAAGTTTTGGGGTCACTTAAGTATACTATCATATCATCTGCAAATAGTGAGATTTTGACTTCTTCCTTTCCAATTTGTATCCCTTTGACCTCCTTGTGTTGCCTAATTGCTCTGGCTAGGACTTCCAATACTATATTAAATAAGTAGGGGGAGAGTGGGCAGCCTTGCCTAGTCCCTGATTTTAGTGGGATTGCTTCAAGTTTCTCTCCATTTAGTTTAATGCTGGCTACTGGTTTGCTGTAAATTGCTTTTACTATGTTTAGGTATGGACCTTGAATTCCTGACCTTTCCAAGACTTTTATCATGAAGGGGTGTTGAATTTTGTCAAATGCTTTCTCAGCATCTAGTGAGATGATCATGTGGTTTTTTTCTTTGAGTTTGTTTATATAATGGATTACATTGATGGATTTCCGAATATTGAACCAACCCTGCATTCCTGGGATGAAGCCAACTTGATCGTGATGGATAATTGTTTTGATGTGTTCTTGAATTTGGTTCGCTAGAATTTTATTGAGTAATTTTGCATCAATGTTCATAAGGGAGATTGGCCTGAAGTTCTCTTTCTTTGTTGGGTCTTTGTGTGGCTTAGGTATGAGTGTAATTGTGGCTTCAAAGAATGAGTTGGGTAGTGTACCTTCTGTTTCTATTTTGTGGAATAGTTTGAAAAGAATTGGGATTAGGTCTTCCTTGAAGGTCTGATAGAATTCTGCACTAAAACCGTCTGGTCCCGGGCTTTTCTTTGTAGGGAGACTTTTAATGACTGCTTCTATTTCTTTTGGGGTTATGGGACTGTTTAGATGGTTTATCTGGTCCTGATTTAACATTGGTAACTGGTATTTGTCTAGGAAATTGTCCATTTCATCCAAATTTTCCAATTTTGTTGAATATAGGCTTTTGTAGTAGGATCTGATGATTTTTTTAATTTCCTCAGTTTCTGTTGTTATGTCCCCCTTTTGAGTTCTGATTTTATTAATTTGGATACTGTCTCTCTGCCCTCTGATTAGTCTAGCTAAGGGTTTATCTATCTTGTTGATTTTCTCAAAGAACCAGCTCCTGGTTTTATTGATTCTTTGGATAGTTCTTTTTGTTTCAATTTGGTTGATTTCAGCCCTGAGTTTAATTATTTCCTGCCTTCTACACCTCTTGGGTGCATTAGCTTCTTTTTGTTCTAGGTCTTTCAGGTGCTCTGTCAAGCTGTTAGTGTATGCTCCCTCCAGTTTCTTTTTGTAGGCACTTAGAGCTATGAATTTTCCTCTTAGCACTGCTTTCATTGTATCCCATAAATTTTGGTATGATGTGTCATCATTTTCATTAAATTCTAAAAAGTTTTTAATTTCTTTCTTTATTTCTTCCCTTACCTGATTATCAAGGAGTAGGGTGTTGTTCAGTTTCCATGTAAATGTGGGCTTTCCATTCTCTTTGTCATTTTTGAAGACCAGCCTTAGACCATGGTGATCTGATAGGATGCAGGGAATTATTTCAATTTTCTTATATCTGTTGAGGCCTATCTTGTGCCCAATTATATGGTCTATTTTGGAGAAGGTACCATGAGGTGCTGAGAAAAAGGTATATTCTTTTGCTTTAGGGTGAAATGTTCTATAGATATCTGTTAAGTCCATTTGGTTCATAACTTCTGTTAGTTTTACTGTATCTCTATTTAGTTTCTGTTTCCATGATTTATCCATTGCTGAGAGTGGGGTGTTGAAGTCTCCCACTGTTATTATGTGAGGTGCAATGTGTGTTTTGAGCTTTAGTAAGGTTTCTTTTATGAAATTCGATGCTCTTGTATTTGGCGCATAGATATTCAGAATTGAGAGTTCATGTTGGTTGACTTTTCCTTTGACAAGTATGAAATGCCCTTCCTTATCCTTTTTGATAGTTTTAAGTTGAAAGTTGATTTTATTCGATATTAGAATGGCTACTCCCGCTTGTTTCTTAGTGCCATTTGCTTGAAAAATTGTTTTCCAATCTTTTACTCTAAGGTAGTGTCTGTCTTTGTCACTGAGGTGGGTTTCCTGTAAGCAGCAAAAAGCTGGGTCCTGTTTGCGTATCCAGTCCGTTAGCCTATGCCTTTTTATTGGGGAATTGAGTCCATTGATGTTAAGAGATATTAAGGAGAGGGTGTTCTTGCTTCCTGTCATTTTTGCTAATAGTGGAGACATCGTTTGTGTGGTTATCTTCTTTTGGGTTTGATGGAAAAGGATTATTTTCTTGCTCTTTCTGGGGTATGATTGCCCTCCTTGTATTGGAGCTTTCCTGCTATTATCCTTTGTAAAGCTGGATTTGTGGGAAGATACTGTGTAAATTCAGTTTTGTCATGGAATATCTTAGTTTCTCCGTCTATGGTAATTGAGAGTTTTGCTGGGTAAAGTAGCTTGGGCTGGCATTTATGTTCTCTTAGGGTTTGTATGATATTTGTCCAGGATCTTCTGGCTTTTATAGTATCTGGTGAGAAGTCAGGTGTAATTCTGATAGGTTTGCCTTTATATGTTATTTGGCCTTTTTCCCTTACTGCTTTTAAAATTCTGTCTTTGTTTTGTAAATTTTGAGTCTTGATTATTATGTGACGGGAGGTATTTCTTTTTTGATCTAGTCTGTTTGGCGTTCTGTAGGCTTCTTGTGTGATTATGGGCATCTCATTCCTTAGGTTAGGGAAGTTTTCCTCAATAATTTTGTTGAAGATATTTACTGGCCCTTTAAGTTGGGAATCTTCACTCTCATCTATACCTATTATCCTTAGGTTTGGTCTTCTCATTGCGTCCTGGATTTCCTGGATATTTTGAGATAGCAACTTTTTGCATTTTGCATTTTCTTTGATAGTTGTGTCAATATTTTCTAAGGTATCTTCTGCACCTGAGATTCTTTCTTCTATCTCTTGTATTCTGTTGGTGATGCTTGTGTCTATGACTCCTGATTTCTTTTTTAGGTTTTCTATCTCCAGGATAGTCTCCCTTTGTGATTTCTTTATTGTTTCCACTTCCATTTTTATGTCCTGGATGGTTTTGTTCAATTCCTTCATCTGTTTGTTTGTGTTTTCTTGTAATTCTTTAAAGGATTTTTGTGTTTCTTTAAGGACTTCATCCTGTTTTCCTGTGTTCTCCTCAAGTTTTTTGATAGTGTTATTTACTTCCTTCTTGTAGTCCTCTAGCATCATCATTAGAAATGATTTTAGATCTGGTTCTTGTTTTCCTGGTGATATGGGTAGTTCAGGACTTTCTAATGTGGGAGAACTAGGTTCTGATAATGGCAAGTACCTTGGGTTGCTGGTGCTTGTGTTCTTGCGCTTGCCTTTCGCCATCTGGATCACCTTTGTGCTATCACTGCTGTCTCTGACTGGGGCCTGTCTTTCCTATTATCTAGGTTGTGTCAGAACTGTTTGGGATGGGTTTTGCTGCTTGAGTTAGAGATGAGGCCCAAGATGTGCTCGGTGCTCAGTTGGAAACCGGGAAGGGCCTGGGCTCCGGGTCAGGAGCGGATTCCTGGATCCCAATGAGTCCCAGTGGGTCCCAGTGGGTCCCAGTTGCTCCCTGATTGGGGGCGAGCACTGCCACCTCCTAGCCTAAGAAACTGCTTGAGCTAGCTTGAGCCACGGAGAGCCCCGCTCCCTCTAGGTTCTGTGCGATTGGGTGCAGAGCTGACTCCCGGGATCTGCTCTGGCACAGACCGGAAGGAACCCATGCTCCAGGCTCTGGAGTGAACTCCTGGGTCCCAGTGGGTCCTAGCCACTCCCTGTTCGGGGGCAAGCACTGCCACCTCCTAGCCCAAGACCCTGCTTGGCACAGAGGTCCTGCGAGCCCCGCTTCCTCTGGAGTCTGCAAGATTGGGTGCAGAGCTGCCTCCCAGGATCCGCGAGTGCTCGGGCCCAGACTGGATGGAGCCCGCTCCAGGCCAGGAGCAAATTCCTGGGTCCCAGTGGGTCCCTGTTGCTCCCTGTTTGGGGTGAGTGCTGCTATTTCCTTACCTGGGATGCTGCGTGAGTTCAAGCTCCTGGGAGTCCCTGTTTTTCTTGGTTTTCTTCGGTTGGGTACGAAGCTGCTGCCTGCGACCTGCTCTAGGCTCGGCCCCAAACCGGAAGAGAGCCCCCTTCACTTTCTTTTCCTCTACATAGGACCCTTTCCTCCATGTTTGCCTTCTTGTTCTGTTTAGTAACTCAGTGAGTTTAATTGGGTCTATCCTATGATAATTGTCACCCAGGGGTTTCATCAAGGCCAAAACTAAACACAGTATCTTTCTCCAGCAGCTCTAAGTAGCCAAGAACTCTGGACAGACTCCTTGAGCTTCTCCATGATTAATGATTGACTATTAAGAAGTCCAATGTTTTATGTGTCCTGTGCAAGCAGCCATAGGGGCTGTGATATCAGTATGCCCTTGTCTATGGCATGCCCAGAAGATATTTCACATGTTTCTTCCATGTATTCTAGCTTTTATATTCTTTTTTTCACATAAAAAGGAAGTTATAGAAGATGCTTCTTTTTGTCTTCTTAGTGTGTACTAGTTTTCATTACTACAAAATCGGAAATATAAAACTAGCATTCCAAATGACTTGACTCCAGTATTCTTCATTTTTCTTGCTTCTTTGTCCTGTAGCAGAAGTATCTTATCTCTCAGGTTTAACATGATTTTCATTCTTCTGAGTTTTTACTTTAATCTCACAATAAAAAGATAAAGATTGAAAAATGTGCTTTAATCAATAACAAAATAATTAGTATGGTCTTTTTAAATACTCAATAAATCAATATGCAAAAACAGAAGTTTTGCTCACCAAAAATGTTAAAATAACAAAAATTCCAGGACAAAAGAAAGATACTTTTAATATTTTTTATGTATACAATATATGGTTTACCTCTTATGTCTCCTATATCAGTTGATATTACTAAGAACATATGTCATAATAAAAAGTATCATTAAGCTCTTATACCTTCCATTATCTGCTTACTAGCAAGCACAATTAAAGTAAACACTTAACTATTCTTAGACCTGTGATGCTGCTATATGGAACTGTGTTAGCACTAAGAGGTATCTTACGAATGCAAAATGATGTCAATGAATGTATTACTTCTGTGTACCCTAGTGTGTTGGCAAACTTTCCTTTATAAATTCTGACAGCACAGCTATGGGCCCAGTGTGTCCATCACCATGTGCTTACTCATTCAGCTGATTATGAACAGCTAGATTGTTTCCACATCTTTGCCACCAAAATCAGTGTTGATGCTGCAATGCACATTCATTTATGTTCCCATGAAAATATGCACAGGGATTTCACTGGAACTAAGTTTATTAAATACTGCCAGATGGCTTTCTGAAATGTCTGTCCAAGTTAGGCTTTCCAAATGCATGCATGCATGCACACTTGTAAACATGCACACACACTTGAAAACAGGCATATGCACATACATACATACATGGACTCAGGTTTCATAAACAGTTATACTTTATGTGTATCATATATTTATTGATAATTTACCCTTTAGTTCAATGGACATTGCGATTATAAAATGTCATGTTGGAGGAATAAGCTAAGACATCAACAAGAGAACACATAAAAGAGACTTTCAAAAACAAAAATATAACAAAATGCTTGTGTTTTATACTCAATCAAATAAATATTTTATATTTTCGATCAGTATGTAGATATTTTCTCAGTAGTTATTTTTTGTATTCCTGCAACATACCTCAAATCTCACTAAAAGGAAGGTTATGGGATTTATTATGAGCCTCCTATGAAAATAACTTACTATTTTAATGTTCTGTTGGTTTCCCACTTGCCAAGTTAACTGTTACAAAGCATTGACACAGAAGTTCTTTTCTAGAATAAGTATTGTTAGTAGACAGTACATAAATCATAACAGCATAATGGCTCCTAGTAGTTTGCTATATGTTTATGCCTCAGACAATAGAGGACTGTAACAAATTCACCCTGTAACACACTATAAATGTCCATGTACAGAAAGGCATTCATCTATATTGTACCTAAATAAATTAATCCCTGAGCCCAAAGGCAATGTGTTATTATTTTCAAATTATCAATTAATATCTCTGTTTTTGAAGCATGGCTTAAATGAACACTTCATTTTCAAAGTTTCTATAAGAATAGCTAGGTCTATTAGTGGCTATATTTTGTTATGACAATTCCAGAGGCATACTGACAACAGCATGAAGGTAGTCGCATTTATTGGCAACCTACTGAATACCTAGTTATAATATTTCTTATTTCATATCATATAGAGAACACTGTTGCTAGTATGTATATAGTATCACTATAACCAAAAAGGATTCTGTATCTTAACATTGGTATAAAACAGTTCCATGTGAGTCTCCCAGGAAGAACTCCAGAAAAGGTTCATGGAACATACCAAATTGGCTGTAGCTCTTTGTAATTCAAGGCCTCTTTTCCTTTCATTGTTATTCTCTCTCTCTCTCTCTCTCTCTCTCTCTCTCTCTCTCACACACACACACACACACACACACACACACACACAACTAAATATATAAATACAACCTGTTACATCCATTTAGTTTACTTACATTTGCATGATTTCAGGGTTGACCACATATTAAAGTAGAAATCATATAATGATTGGTTGTTTATTATGAAGTTCTAATAATTTTATTTATCTCAAGCATCAACATCCTATGTATTTTATCTGCAGATTTTAGGAATTTTTTTATGGATAGCAAAGTATTAAATAAACTCTGAAAACATAAATAAAAGTGTTTTACAATAATGTATCTAGTTCAACAACTAGAAAAAAAAAGCGTACGCTTTTTACTGTGGCAAAGGGACACACTCATACAACTAACTACTACTTCTACTTGACTTAATTCATGAATTTGTAGATGGTGACTAGGATTCAAATTAAATGAAGATATTAGAAATTTTCTCCTACTTATTTTTTAAGTTGTGTTTGTTTCTATTATGGGGTATTCAGTCTCTAGTCGCTGGCCATTCAGAAAGTGTAGGACATGTGTTCCCTCCTGTAGGATGGGGCTCAAGTTAAACCAAACATTGGTTGGTCACTCCCACACGAGTTCTTTGATATCATTGTCCTGACATATTACAGACAAGACAGATGATGGGGGAGAGTTCTGACTGTTTTTGCTCCTTGGTGTATCTATCTATTGCTTGTATCAAGCCAATAGCTAACATCATATTAAATAGAGAGAAACTTAAAACAGTTCCTATTCAAAATCATATTTGTCATTTTAATTAGAGCAATAAGACAACTGAAAGAGATTAAGAGGATACAAATTAGAAAGGAAGAAGTCAAGGTATCACTATTTACATGTGATACTATACCATACACAAGTGATCCTAGAAATTCTACATGGAAACTCTCTAGATGTTTTAACTTTGCATAGTGAGATTATGAATTTAAAGAATGCTGCTACACTGAGCATTGATGTTGCAGATAATGATGATAAAATTATCCATGTCTTGAAGTCAGTATTTCCATTTTAGCCAAACCTCTGGAATGGCTTATATACCTTGATTATGCTAGCCCTTTTTGTTCTGGGAATACTTTTTATTCCTGCCCATTTTGTTAAAGCTTGTCTCTAACAACATCAACATGTGGATAGCCAAAGTACATGACTTGAAACTGAAAATGGAACCGCAGACAGAGTTATTAATTTAACAGGCTGGCAAGCCAATGATGGGTAAGATTCTGCACAGAGCCTTACCAACCTAAGACAGAAGTGCATTGCTTTTTATTATTCATATTCCACAATGGGTAAGGAAGGCATTCTTGTCAGAACCACCTAAGACAAGCTCAGTCTGGTTCATGCAATAAAAAGGGGGAGATGTGGAGAGCTGTTGGGGCTACCTGGAAGGAATCTGACATTGACCAAGAACAAGGAAATGGGCTGCTTGGAAGGAATTTGACATGAACCAAGGATAAGGAAATGGATGGCAGGCAGGAATCAGACATCAGACTAGAAGAAAGAAGTAATTTCAGGCAACAATCTAAATCTTAGGCTAGAACAAAGAAGTAATTACAAGCAGGTATCTAAATCTTAAGCTAGAACAAAGAAGTAGGCTTTAGGCATGAAAATGACTTTGGCCTAGGACAGGGAAGTAGGCTCAGGTATTTTGGTCATCCTGATAAGCACTTAGAAATAGTGATCATGGGCCCTCACTTGGACATTTTGGCTGGGGCAAACATCTAGCTGGTCTGTTCCTGTGAAGATATCATATCCTAAGCCTTCCTAGAGGAGCCATTGCACTCAGGGCAGCAGTATTTCAGGATTCCAGAGGCACCCTGAGTCCTAGGAGTTCTTTCACCCAGGGGCTCAGGACCACAGGAGAGCAGAGACATCTGGATAATGAGGAGTTCTGACACAGCAAGATAACTGGAAAGACAGGCTCCAGTCAGAAACAGTGAGTGCAGGAAGTATTATAGTTAACCAGATGGTGAAAGGAAAGTCCATGAACATAAGGAACAGAAACCAAAGTTACTTGGCAACATCAGAACCAAGTTCTCCACCATAGGAAATCCTGGCAACCCAATTACACTGGAAAAGCAGGATTCAGAATTAAAATCATTTCTCATGATGATAATAGAAGACTTTAAGAAGGACACAAATAACTCCCTTAAAGAAATACAGGAGAACACAGGTAAACAGGTAGAAACACTTAAAGAGGAAACACAAAAATCCCTTAAAGAACTGCAAGAAAACACAAACAGGTGAAGGACTTAAACAAAACCATCCATGATCTAAGAATGGAAGTAGATACAATAAAGAAATCTCAAAGGGAAACAACCATGGAGATAGAAAACCTAGGATAGATATCAGGAGTCATAGATGCAAGCATCACCAACAGAATACAAGAGATAGATGAGTGAATCTCACGTGCAGAAAATACTATGGAAAACACTGAAACAACTGTCAAAGAAGATGCAAAATGCAAAAATCTCCCAACCCAAAACATCCAGGAAATCCAGGACACAATGAGAAGACCAAACCTAAGGATAATATTTATAGATGAGTGTGAAGATTCCCAACTTAAAGGACCAGTAAATATCTTCAAAAAATTATAGAGGATAACTTCCCTAACCTAAACAAATAGATGTCCATGACCATACAAGAAGCCTACAGAACTCCAAATAGACTAGACCAGAAAAGACTCCTCCTGTCACATAATAATCAAATAGTCAAATGCACAAAACAAAGGAAAAATACTAAAAGCAGTAGGGGAAAATGGTAAAGTAACATATAAAGGCAGACTATAACAACTACACCAGACTTCTCATCAGAGATTATAAAAGCCAGAAGATCCTGGACTGATATCATACAGACCCTATGAGAACACAAATGCCAATCCAGACTACAATACCCAGCACAACTCTCAATCACTATAGATGAAGAAACCAAGATATTCCATGACAAAACCAAATTTAAAAAATATCTTCCCACAAATCCAGGACTACAAAGTATAATTGATGGCAAACTCCAACACAAGGAGGGAAACTACAACCTAGAAAAAGCAGGAAAGTAATCTTCCAACAAACACAAAATAAAATAGCTACACAAACATAATAACACCTCTAACAAAAAATAACAGGAAGCAACAATCATTTTTCCTTAATATCCCTTAACATCAATGGACTAAATTCCCTAATAAAAAGACGTAGACTAATAGACTGGGTACATAAGCAGGACCCAAAATTTTGCTGCATATAGAAAACACACCTCAGTGACAAAGACAGACACTACCTAAGAGTAAAAGGTCTGCAAACAGTTTTCCAAGCAAGCAGCCTTTCTATCTTTTTTTTTTTTTTCAAGACAGATTTTCTCTTTGTAGCCCTGGTTGTCCTGGAAATCACTCTGTAGACTAGGCTGGCCTCTTACTCAGAAATCTGCTTGCCTCTGCCTCCCAAGTCCTGGGATTAAAGTCCATGTTCCACCACCACCACCACCTGGCAAAGACTTAAGAATTATTATTATTATTATATTTTGTGGAGTAGCCATTCTAATATCAAATAAAATCAACTTTCAACCAAAAATAAAAAAAGATATTGAAGGACAGTTCATACTTATCAAAGGAAAGGAAAAATCTACCAAGATGAACTCTCAATTCTGAACATTTATTCTTCAAATACAAGGGCACCCACATACATAAACAGAACTTTACTAAAGCTCAAAGCACACACTGCAACTCACACAATAATAGTGAAGGATTTCAACACCTCACTCTCAGCAATAGACAGATCTTGGAAACAGAAACTAAACAGGATACAGTGAAATTAACAGAAGTTGTGAACCAAATGGTTTTAACAGATATTTATAGAACATTTCATCCCAAAACAAAAGAATATATTTTTTTCTCAGCACCTCATGGTACTTTCTCCAAAACAGATCATATAATTGGTCACAAAACTGGCCTCAACAGATACAAAAATATTGAAATAATCCCTTGCATCCTATCAGACCAAAAATGGAATAAGACTGGTCTTTAATAGCAACAAAAACAATGGAAAGCCCATATATACCTGGAAACTGAACAATGCTCTCCTCAATGATGACTTGTTCAAGGAAGAAATAAAGAAAGAAGTTAAAGACTTTTTAGAATTTAATGAAAATGAGGACACAGCATATCAAAACTTCTGAGACACAATGAAAGCAGCAAAGAAGAAAACTCGTATCTCCAAATGTCTACTAAAAGAAACTGGAGAGAGCATACACTAACAACTTGACAGCACACCTGAAAGCACTAGAACAGAAAGAAGCAAATACACCCAAGAGGAGTAGACAGCAGGAAATAATCAAACTCAGGGCTGAAATCAACCAAGTACAAACAAAAAGAAATATACAAAGTATCAACAAAACCAGGAGCTGTTTTTTTTTTTTTTTGAGAAAATCAACAAGATAGATAAACCCTTAGCCACACAAACCAGAGGGCACAGAGACAGTATCAAAATTAATAAAATTAGAACTGAAAAGGGAAACATAACAACAGAAATTGAGGAAATTAAAAAAACCATCAGATCCTACTACAAAAGCCTATACTCAACAAAACTGGAAAATCTGGATGAAATGGACAATTTTCTAGACAGATACCAGATACCTAAGTTAAACCAGGAGCAGATAAACTATCTAAATAGTCCAATAACCCTAAAGAAATAGAAGCAGTCATTAACAGCCTCCCCACAAAAAAAAAAAAAAAAAAAAAAAAAAAAAGCCTAGGACCAGATGGTTTTAGTGAAGAATTCTATCAAACCTTAAAGGAAGACCTAATTCCAATTCTCTTCAAACTATTCCACAAAATAGAAACAGAAGGAAAGCTATTCAATTTGTTCTATGAAGCCACTATTATATTCATACCTAAACCACACAAAGACACAACAAAGAAAGAAAACTTCAGACCAACCTCTCTTATGAATATCGATGCAAATATACTCAATAAAATTCTCGCAAACCGAGTCCCAAAACACATCAAAACAATCATCCATCATGATCAAGCAGGCTTTATCCCAGGAATGCAGGGATGGTTCAATATTCGGAAATACATCAGTGCGATCCATTATATAAACAAACTCAAAGGGAAAAAAAACACATGATCATCTCACTAGACACTAGGAAAGCATTTGACAAAATTCAACATCCCTTCATTGTATAAGTCTTGGAAAGATCAGGAGTTCAAGGCCCATACTTAAACATAGTAAAAGCAATATACATAAAGCCAGTAGGCAACATCAAACTAAATGGAGAGAAACTTGAAGCAATTCCATTAAAATCAGGGACTAGACAAGGCTGCCCACTCTCTCCCTACCTATTCAATATAGTACTGGAATTCCTAGACAAAGCAATTAGACAACAAAAGGAAGTCAAAGAGATACAAATAGGAAAGGAAGAAGTCAAAATTTCACTATTTCCAGATGATAGGATAGTATTTTCAAGTGACCCCAAAACTTCCACCAGAGGTCTCCTAACCCTGATAAACAACTTCAGCAAAGTAGCTGGTTATAAAATCAACTCAAACAAATCAGTAGCCTTCCTCTATGTGAAAGATAAACAGGCTGAAAAAGAAATTAGGGAAATGACACCCTTCACAATAGTCACAAATAATATAAAATACCTTAGTGTGAATCTACCCAAGCAAGTGAAAGGTCTGTATGACAAGAACTTCAAGTCTCTGAAGAAGGAGATTGAAAAAAATCTCAAGGTGGAAAGATCTCTAATGCTCATGGATTGGCAGGATTAATACAGTAAAAATGACCATCTTGCCAAAAGCAATCTACAGATTCAGTGGAATCCCCATTAAAATCCCAACCCAATTCTTCACAGAGTTAGAAAGAGAAATTCTCAAATCTATTTGGAATGACAAAAAAAATCAGGAGAGGGAGAACTATTCCCAACAATAAAAGAACTTCTGGAGGAATCACCATCTCTGACCTCAAGCTGTACTACAGAGCAATAGTGATAAAACTGCATGGTATTGGTACAGAGACAGGCAGGAAGATCAACAGAATAGAATTAAGACCCAGAAATTTACTCATACACCTATGGTCACTTTGACAATGGAGCTAAAAAAGTCCAGTGGAAAAAGGGCAGCATTTTCAACAGATGGCGCTGGTTCAACTGGATGTCATCATGTAGAAGAATGCAAATCGATCCATTCTTATCTCCTTGTACAAAGCTCAAGTCTAAGTGGATAAAGGACCTTCACATAAAGTCTAAGTGGATAAAGGGCCTTCACTTCAGATACACTGAAACTAATAGAATAGAAGGCAGTGAAGACTCTTGGATACTTGGGCCCAGGGAAAAGTTCCTGAACAGAATACCAATGGCTTATGCTCTAAGATAAAGAATTGATAAATGAGACCTCAGAAAATTGCAAAGCTTCTCTAAGGCAAAGGGCACTGTCAATAGGACAAAATAGCAACCAACATACTGGGAAAAGATCTTAACCAATCCCACGTCTATATATATATAGAACTCAATTAACTAGACTCCAGACAACCAAATAACCCTATTAAAAATGGGGTACAGAGCTAAACAAAGAATTCTCAACTGAAGAAACTCAAATGGCAGGGAAGCACCTAAAGAAATTTTCAACATGCTTAGTCATAAGGGAAATGCAAATCAAAACAACCTTACACCACCTCACACCAGTCAGAATGGCTAAGAACAAAAACTCAGATGATAGCAGATGCTGGTAAGGATGTGAAGAGAGAGGAACTCCCATTGTTGGTGGGATTGCAAGATGGTGTAACTGCTCTGGAAATCAGTCTGGCGGTTCCTCAGAAAATTAGACATAGCATTACTGAGGACCCAGCTATACCATTCCTAGGCATATACCCAGTAGATGCTCCAACATATAACAAGGACATATGCTCCACTATGTTCATAGCATCCTTATTTATAATAGTCAGAAGCTGGAAATAACCCAGATGTCCTTCAACAGAGGAATGGATACAGAAGATGTGGTACATTTACACAATGGAGTATTACTCAGCTATTAAAAACAATAAATTCATATCTCTCTGGGTTCCCTGAGGGACAAGCCTGACTGCATGGGGGTTGATGTCAAAAGTATCCCCTCTCCAGGAAAAAGACATCGGGATGGGTATGGCCCTCATGCCTCACTGGATAGTGACAGGGGGACTGGAGCCATTACAAGGTCCCCTTCAATTACTGGAGGTCAGGCCCCTATCCCTGCCTTTGCAAGATTAGGATTGCTACAGCCCTTCTATACTTAGAGAAGGGAGGCGATGTCGGGGCAGCCCTTCTTACACACTAAAGGCCTAAAATCAGCCATAGGCCTAAAATCTGCAATAGGCCTGTCATACATGTATACTAACACCAAGACTTGGGTCTCAGTGGAAAAACATTGAAACAGATGGCTATAAGCTATTGTAAACAGGCAGCTTTTGTGGAAATTTACAAGCCTGAGTAGTCATAGACCTTGTAAATAGGTAGCCTTGGCAGACAATACCAACTTAGATAAGGACAAGTGAGTCATAGGCAGAGTCATAGTGACCTGTCCCCTGAACCCAGCTGATACCCGGTTCTGAAAGATATCTGTATTTCCCCTGAACACCCACACTCTAGTGTCATCCCCTTCCCCACATCCTGCCTTTCTGTGTTTATAACCCCTGTGTGAATGAATTAAAATTTGAGAAAAAATAAATAAATTATTTAATTAAAAGAAAACACAATGAATTCTAAAAATTCTTAGGCAAATGGATAGAACTAGAAAATATCATCCTGAGTGAGGTAACCCAAACACAAAAGAACACACATGGTATGTACTCACTGGTAATTGGATATCAGTCCCAAAACTCGCAATACCCAAGATACAACTCATATACCACATGAAGTTCATGAAGAAGGAAGACCAAAGTGTGGGTGCTTCAGTCCTTCTTAGAAGGAGTAACAAAATACTCATGGCAGCAAATATGGAGACAAAGCATGAGACAGAAACTGAAGGAGAGGTTGTCTGGAGACTTTCCCACCTGCATACCCATCCCATGTGCAGTCACTAAAGGTAGATGCTGATGTAGATGCCTGGAAGTACATGCTTACAGAAGCCTGAAATAGTTGCCTCCTTAGAGGTCTGCCTGAGCATGATATATACAGAAGCGATTGTTCACAGCTAACCATTGAACTGATCATGGGGTTCCCAATGGAGGAGTGAGAGAGACTGAAGGAGCTGAAGGGGTTTGCAACCCCATGGGGAAAGCAACAATACCAACCAGCCAGAGCTCCTAGTGTCTGAAACACCAGCCTGGGAACACATAGAGAGAGACCCATGGCTCCAGCTGTATATATGTGGGAGGACGGCACTGTTGGGCATAGGCGGGAGAGGAAGTCCTTGGTCTAGTGAAGGCTGGATGCCCCAGTGTGGGAGAAATCATGGGTGGAGAGGTGGGAGTGGGCAGGTGGTTGGGGCTCATCCTCATAGAAACAGGAGGAGGGAGGATGAGATAGGGCGTTTTTATGTGGGAGGGAAATGGGGAAAGGGGATCACATCTGAAATGCAAATAAAATATCCAACAAAAACAAAGGGAAAAAAAGAAATACTGATCATGGGACTCTGTTTATTTTCCTGCTTGTTCTTTGACTATCTGGGTTTATTGTCTTGCTTGTTCCTGGACTATTTGCATCTGTTGTATTGCTAGTTCCTCAACCTAGTACTGACCTTAATACTTGCATGTAATTTAAACAGTATAAAAGCAAGAATGGAGAAGGACAGATGGCATAGGAGGTTAATTGGGGGGGGGAGTGGAAAAAAGGGATAATATATGAAATGTAAATAAATAAAATATCAAATAAAAAAATTAAAAATAAAGTGTATACCCCATATTAAGAAGGCAGGCTTCTATATTTATACTTTTTGCCCATTTTTCTAATGACATTTGGAGATTTTAAATCAATTCCATCCCAGTATATAAATGTGAAATGAATCAACAAAATGAAGATGGATAAAAAGAAATGTTGAAAGTTTCTAGAAAATAACATAATTTAATCAAACTTACCAGAATTTAATTTAATTTAATTATTTCAGCCTCAGGGCCAACAGGAATACTTGATGAGAGATATTCTTGTGTTTAAGCTATCATGATGAAGTACTCATATGAAGAAGCCCTGATAAAAGAGACGACATTAATCTGAATCTTTATAAAGTGAAATGAATATATTCTTTGTTTGGACTTATGACATATCATGATCTGAAAATATATTTAAAGGCATGGTTTTAAGATTTCATATTTCTTCTGCCTATTCATAATCCTCTGTGCATTCTACTCTCCTCAGACACTGTGCTGAGTAGTGAATCAAAGACCTGATCTAAAATCAACTGCAAAACTTCAATGTATTTGCTAATCACACTTTCTTTGGACCATCAAAGATAATGAGGTAATTGAGCTTGTAATAGAATTTACTTATTTTCAGGAGAATGGAGAGTTTCTGAATCACCAGACCAAATCCTTCACTTTCCAAACAAAAAGATTGAGGCTCAGAAGGCTGACTAAACTTGGTTTACATACTCAGCTATGGTAATCTCAAGACAAGAAACTATTTTCCCCCAGAAAGTTTACACATTCTCGTAGAATTAGATAAAATATATCACTGACATAACAAGGTCTTATAACATACATTACTATCCAGATAACTCAAAACTAATTACATGTGACTTTTTCTCTAAATAAAAAGGTTTCATTTCTCTGTTAAAGTTAATAATTCAAATTTCTTAAAAGCAAAATTTAATATTTGCCAATTAAAGTTCTGATTATATTAATTTAAATTATGAATGTGTTTTTGAGTGTTGTTAGGTATTTTAAGGTCTTATGATTATTATAGTGCAGGAATTTGGAGAAAATATAAGTGTACTTCAAATGGGAATACACTTCTCATCTTAATGAAATGCTAAAACTTAACACATTTATCACTAATTCTTTCATAACCCTTTAAGAAATTACACCCATGATATGTGAGGGATAAACTACTTAAATTTAACTTATTAAATTAAATAATTTTAATTGCTTATAAATTTATATAGTCTATAATTGAACTTCTTCATATTTCAAAGTCTTTCTTTCATAATTCCTTTAAAGTTTCTAGCATGGGAACACCTTGAACAAGTAATTAAAAGAATGGAAAGTATCTGAATTTACATTCAAAGAATGAACATTCCATTTAATGAAGTATACATCAAGTTAGTGTGTGACATTTGAAAAAAACTTATAGGGCAGCAAATTAGGCTGGATTGTCCTTTTAACTGATGAATTCTCATGGATATATAACAATTTTTACAAATCAGTGATTCACTTAAGTAAAAATTTGTACTTTCTATTTATAGTTTTATTACTTAGGTATAACTGTGCAAAGCTTTATTCTTCTTGGTAGCCAGTTAAGAATCATTCATGTTAACCTCAAAATTTCTTCCATTTTCTAGCTGAATTTACAGTTTGGGGAATTGGGAAGTAGTTGTCATGGTTTGAATATGCTTGGACCAGGGAATGGAACTATTTGGAGGTGTGGCCTTGTTGGAGTAACTGTGTCACTGTGGGCGTGGGCTTTAAGACCCTCATCCTAGCTGCCTGAAAGTAAGCCTTCCACTAGCAGCCTTCAGATGAAGATGTAGAATTCTCTGCTACGCCTGCAGTATGCCTGCCTGGATGCTGCCATGCTCCTGCCTTGACGATAATGGACTGAACCGCTGAACGTGAAAATCAGCCCCAAGTAAGTGTTGTTCTTATAAGAGTTATCTTGGAATCGTGTCTGTTCACAGCAGTAAAACCCTTACTAAGACAGTAGCTGAGCAAGCAAAGTAGGAAGATTACTGGTAAAAGAAAGATAAAGACATTATACAAACTGTATGTCAAAAGGAGATAAAGAAAAAAACGAGTTGATATTAAAATGACAAATGAAATAGTAATTAGCACCAGTAGTTATAATGTGCTTATTATTCTTCATCCTAAGTCACTTTCATGATTAAACTATTTTAATTTAAAAAAAAAATTACATGTACTGTGAAATCAAAAAGTATGTTGACAGGTCAAGACTGCATGACCTAATCAGTCATCTTTGTTAGAACTGCTGATGTAGAGAATGAACAGAACAATCACAACTATATACATGGAGGGTTGAGTCAGAGGTTAAGAATAGACACTGCCATTGCATAAGACCAGAGTTGGATTTCTAGCACTTTGATTGAGAAGATCACAACTACCTGTAACTCCAGTCCCAGGATCTGACATGTTTTGTTCAACAAAAGCACCTGTACATACAAACAAACAAATACACAGAGAGAGAGACTCAGACACTCACACAAAATATAAATGCATACAAATAATTAAATAAAATAAAATAACTTTAATAATTATATGTGTGTATGCATACTAGTTAGGGAATTTAAGAAAGAGACCATACAAATACAATCACTTTTTTAGATGTAGTATTATTTAGATAATAACTCTATAACAAGGTAATAGATATTTAAGATAGCAAATCCTGTGGACCAATTTACCAATATACATAATAGGATTGACCCAGTTTAGATGAAAATGTTGAAAACTGTAAAATATTTTGTGGAAATTAACTTAGAGTTTCTTGAAATATACAGGCTTTATCTACCATGTCTGCTATACATTATTTCACAGCTTAACAGAAATTATTGTTATCAAAGTTATGATTTAAAAACAACTTTTTATAAAAGGTTATAATTAATCAGGCAACTGGATACTTTATATAATACTGTGGTTACTGTGATTTAAAAAAGTTTTACATCACAGCATATAGTACTAGAGTAAAATTATTAGGCATATTAATAATCTTTAAAATCTGTTTAATTAATTATATTGACATGATAAAGGAATTATTAAACCCACAAAATTTGGAGCCATTAAAATAATAAGAAAAGATACTTTGTGTATCCCTTGGGGACTATATAAAAATTCAATAATCAATAGATCCTTGATTTTCAAATATTGGAAAAATGATTTCACTTTCCAGAAAAAAGACTGCTTTATGAAATTAATTTTTCTAGCATAACTGGAAAATAATATTGCAAAATAAATATAAGGATAAATAAATAGTACTGAATAATAATCTGAGGGTTTTTTTTCTGTTACTCCAATAGTTTTCATTTGTGGATTTTTCCTAAGTTTAATTGTATTTTATTTGAAAATGTTATTTTTAAGAGGGCCATATAAATAGATTGTTTTATTACTTCATTGGTAGAGTTTTCTTTCTTACATACACATATATGCACAAATGCACACATCGTGCACAATGAATCATACACAAACATCAATTTTTCCTGCAGACTAATGACTATCAAGTAACGTTAATCATTTGCCTTAGAGAATCAATAAAACAAATAAGCAAGCAAACAGACAAGAGTTCTCTGTTCGCTAATCACCTCCCCAGTGTTTACTGAAATATGGACACTTCTTCAATCTCCCTTTGAAGACATTCAACCACCAAATTACTATTTCAGTTTAAATCATCAATATATGTTTGCTTCTTTTTACATTATTTTTTATTTTATATATAGGAGTGTTTTGCATTCATATATGTATGTATATCAAGTATGTGATGTGCCCAAGGTAGCTAGAAGAGAAAACTAGATACTAATGTGAGTAATGTGTGTGTGTGTGTGTGTGCACAACTGTGTGTTTTTGTGTTTTTATATATGGATTCACATATGTATAGATGCTAAGATGACACCTACATGCTGTGGAAGAACAACAAGCTCTTAAACATTTGTCATTATCTTTATCCTCCTGTTTTTTGTTTGTTTGTTTTGTTTGTTTTTTTAATGATATTTTTATAATGAAGCTCAATTACACTTCATTATTATTAAAGTTAGTTTAAGAATACCTGATACTTTTATAAAATTATTTTTCTGACATACTTATTTAGAGAGTTGTGTCTTTGTTCCGTGGTCATAGTATTACTTCACTTTTATGCTCACATAGGTACAGTTAGTAAAGAAAGTACAACATATGAGTATTATAGTTCAGTTCTACCATCCTGCATTTTAAAATATTTATAATCTTAACAATGCAATAACTCCTTTTTAGCAGGTTAATGCCTCAATAGATTTATTCTGAAGACAATTTAGATTAGCAGATGAACAAGACAAATATTTGTTAGTTTCTAATTTGAGTTCAAAACAGCCACAAGATAAAAAGATCATTAATAGGTAGTAACAGTGCAGTGAAAGTAGCAATAGTCAACACAACAGCTGGAGAAAAGTCAAACCTCAGAAATGCCTTAAAGTATTTCATTACTGTCTTGTTACTAAGATGTTCTTGTCACTAACAAACAAACAAAAATGTCATTTTAGAAATGTTAGTTGATTTTAAGTAAACTCAAATCATACGGGTTTTGAACAGGGTCTCACATAACCTCTGCTGTTCTCAAATGTGATGTATAGACAAGAATGACTTTGAAAGTTTGATCTTCTTCCCCCTGCTACTGTGTGCTGTGATTAATGACATTATATAAAAGAAACAAGGCCAAAATAAGTACAAGATTACCACAGATTGGCAAAACCTTGAAGAGAGAGATGTGACATATTGCTGTTAGAGTTAATAGTGCTACTACTCACTCAACTGAAGAAGGTAAATCAGGCTCTGTGAGACCAGAGACAAGGAAAGAATTCTGGAAAGAGGCAGATATTTGGGTGACATTAGCACATAAAGGAGTAACTGATCCTGAATTTATGAGAACTATAGTCAGTACAGAATGTTATATTGAAATTTGAAATCATAGAAAAGCTCTGTTGATCCAAAGGCAATGAGAACTGAGCTATGTAATATAAGTGATGGGAGAAAGGACCAGAAAGACAGACTGAAAAAATGAAGGAAAAAATAAAGGAATAATCTGTTTGCTATGATTTACTTAATAGATCATTTATCTCTCTCATAATAAATTAATAATATGTTTGGTAATTTAAAAGATAGCATAATCATTAGTTGAACAAATTACTTCATCTATATCTGCTCATGATGAGATATTTAGTTTTGACTTAGTTTGGTTTTCAGTCTTCATATTGAAAGATATCAGTATCCCAGGCTAATCTGGAATATAATTGTAATTCCAGCCCTAGATTCAACTACTTCTTGAAAGAGAATTTACACAATTGAACTCAGAAGACTTTATATATTTTTGTCTCCTAATAGTCTTCTTCAAAGCAATTAAAAATGAATACCCATTGTAAAATAGCCAATCACATGAGCATTAATAAGAAAAATAACAGAAATAGCATAAACCAAAATAAGCTCTTTTAAGATAATAAATACCTTATAGTACCAACTAATCAAATTCTGAGAAGTTTGTAACTTATTGTGACTGCTCACCTGTTTTGTGTTTGACCTCATGTAACCTCATTTCCAAACACTGTGACATGTTCAGTCATTACTGTCCCTAATTTTTGCAATTGAAAGAAAAATGAATGCTGGACTCAAGTTGTTATTAATTAGAAGCTTGGAATTTAAATTCAAATTTATTAGATTCTCAAAAACAAATTTATAAGTACTACAGATTACCTTATTGGCTACATTTGTTCCACATAAAATTTAAAAATGCATGTTGTCTGTTAACTCTACTGTAAAATAATTGAATTCTTAGCTAATATCAAAAGTTTCTCATAAAATTTTATAGTGAAATTCAATCCCCATGTTTTTTAGCAAGACATATGCTTCTGTCTCTGCCTTTTTAAATGTGTATGTGTGTGCGTGTGTGTATCTGTTTCTCTCTGTGTGTATAAAAGACTTTATATGAAACCATTTATTTTTTTATGTTTCTTTTTACCAGTTTTTAATGACCTGAATATCCCAGGGCAACATGGATATTTAAACTTAACAATTAAAAACAATGAGCAGAAGATTGTTGAAAGGCTTTCCCAAGCTACTCATTGAGATATGTCTTAAAATACTAAAAAAAATCTAAACAAATTCCTTGTGTTATAGAGATCTTCAGATCATGAGTAACCTCATATCATTAATCTCAAAATAAAACTAGCTGACTTAACAAAAGTAAATACTAAAAGTGGTAGTATTTTTGTATAAGCAGTTGTCTTATTTTACTAAACAAAAGTACATCCAAACTACAACAGTCAGAGAGGAAAACAAATGCTGTTTTCTAAGCAACAGAAATTTGCATAGAGTAATTGATTCTCATTTCAATCAGTTTTACTAACATATTTTCCATATAATTTATGACTGCTTCATTTTGAAATGCTTAATGTATTTTTAAAGGTAGATTGGTAAAGATCGGTCCAATTCTCTGCTAACTTATCTAATGCCTGAGCTTTAATTGAGTTTATCCATCAAAGCCACATTTCATTTGGAGAATGCATGTCAGACTAAAGCACTTAGCAATGACGAGGAAAGGGCTTTAAATTAACTAACAATAGTAGCTGAGGACAAGAAGTCTACATTCATGACCTGCTCAGAACTTTACAAAAGTGTTTTTGCTGCTTGAAGTTCACATATGGACTAAGAGTGGTATCACTATAAATTTAAGGCATAAGACAGAAAAATATTTAAGCTTAGTTGATGCAAATGTCCTTGTATTGGCAATTTATAGCATCATTTCAGTAAGTAGATGGAAAAAGTTTATACAATCCATGTGATATTTAATATGCTGCATCCAGAATAGTCAGAACACATTAATAATGATATAGCATTAATGATGTAACTGTTGAAATAACCAGAATATCAAATTCTTCAACTTGTTATTTCAAACAAGAGTGGCAATAGGATAAAGGAACTAAATTGTCTATGTTTTTTTCAAGGATTTATGTCCATATCTAGTGGAGTTGTGGAGGCAATTCTAGAATGAGATAAAATAAGCATATTCCATAAACAGCAGAGTTCTATTGTCAGTTATGTAACTCAGGTATTGCGGCCTAGTCTTCTAAGAAAAAATCAAATGAAATACTCCAACATTCATCACAATATCATAAAAGTTATTTTCATTCTGGAAGAGTGATCAGAAATTTATATTTTTACCCAGGGCTTGGCAAATGTGGAAATACTATTTGTCTGTATGCATGGGCAGAGGATAGATAATAGATAGATAGATAGATAGATAGATAGATAGAGAGAGAGAGAGAGAGAGAGACAGACATAGATGGATATATATAGATGACAGACTGAAAAATCATAGTTACGTAACTAAGCATTACATGTTAGCAAAACAAAAATGAACAAATATATTTGCTATATTCCTGAGTAGAATATTTTCTTGAGAAGCTAAAGGGTACAGTTAGTCCTAATTAATCACCATTTATATTTCGAAAGATCATCAATTCTGCAAACGTGGTATCTAACATTTACTTCCTACTTAACAGGCAACAAATAAAATGTTAAATTGTCTCAGTCATCAATTTACTCTTTATTCTGACCTTATAGGGTTCATGGTTTTCTCAGTATAAAAATGAAAGAATTGAAAAAGAATGTCAACAGCATATGGTAAACAAATTGCAGACACAGAAATGGCATCCAGAGATCCTAGTTTAAGTAAAGGCTCTAAATATTTTCTATGACCTGTATTTATTTCTTTTGTAGAGCAATGAAAGGCAGGGGAATAGTAGGATATAGACTAGTAAGATTTAGAAAGCACTGCTTTTCTCTTAAAGATAAAATGTCTTGGTTTTCAGTGTGTATACTTTGGTCTTAAAGATATAATCCTATATCTTTGGGCATGCATATTTAATACATACCATTTATACATACATATGTTGATAAGAAGAAATTATTAATAAAACAGAATGTGAGAGACTGATCCTTCACTATCCTTAGATATAAACAGAATTGATGACATAAAAGAAAGGAAAACACTTCTCTTTATTGCCAGCAAGTGCATTACTGCCTGCTTTACTGTAAAATGAACAGCAAGAAAACACTTGACCAGCTGAGACTAAAAGCTTTCACACACTGCTGTTCTTTTTTAAATAAAATATTCAACAGCAAGATGAAATAAGCAACTATGGAAAGAGGGTTTTGGACATAAAACTAGGTGATGGATTCTGTCAGAGTGTTTCAAAGCTCCAGAAAGGATCTCACCTCCAGGCCTGCCAGTAGTGATGATACTGAGCACAGGAGTTTGAGCAATCAATCTCACTACAGCTGCACACAGACAGAATCACTTTGTTTGTTAGTTTGAATTGCAAGAGAGAAAGAAGCAGGATGAATAGGTCAATAACACCCTTCTTGTGCACCTGGAAATTCACTGTCCAGAAGATAGATTTGGCAAGATCAAAATGAAGCTGTTAAACTTTCAGAGGTGATTTCTACCTAGTTTGGATATAGATTATTTTACTATGTCAACAGACCCTGAATTTTTTCTCTATTTAAAATGAATGGATTTTAAAAGGCTATTATATAAGTTTTAAAAATTATGACATAAGGGACAAGGATAAGAAAGGAGAGCTATCACTTTTATATCCCTTTGAGACATCAGAACAATAGAGATAGGCGTTCTGAATTGATTCCCAGAGCAAATAACATTAAAACATGTAAGCATTCACATTCTACTACTGATTGATGGGAATACAAGTCTATACATGTAGCTTTCCTATGAAAAATGGCAATAAGATAGTTTGATGTTTGATCTCATCCTTTTGAAGGAGTACTGAGTATGGTAAAATGAAGATAATCTCAACACTCTCAGTATCTTTTCTTTTATATTTTTATTTACATTTTAAATGTTGCCCTCCTTGTCAGTCCTCCCTCCTAGTGTTCTCCCCCTTACCCAATCCTGTTTGCCTCTCAGAGGGTGCTCCCCGCACTGAGCCCCCTCATGTACGCACCCACCTCCACCCAGCATCCCCCATCCTTGGGGCATCAAGTTTCTACAGGGTTAAAGCACATCTTTTCCCACTGAAGCCAGAGAAGGCAGTGGCCAGAGGTCATGGACCAGCCCATGTATGCTCTTTGGTTGGTGACTTAATCTCTGGGGTTCTGAGAGGTCTAGGTTAGTTGATAATGTTCTTTCTAGAATTGAAGGAACTGAAGGGGATCTTGATAACTCTCACTGCCACATTTTCCCTGTTCATATTTCAAACAAAAATTAAGTTGCTCTTGGATCTCTCAACGTCTTGTTTGAATTTAGTGTGTTGTGTTTATAAGGCTCACAGATTATCTAATGACTGCATATCATTCTTTCAAGGAATCCCTAAACCACAGAGGAAAGATATTTCAAATTTCTGTCTTTGATTCTGTCTTTGTGCTCTTCCTTAATAAGCACTGATGGTTTCTCAGGTTTGAGGCAAAAGGAGAAACAAGTGCCCTACTATTATATCTCAGTCTCCCCATCCCCTTCCTCCTCTCCTTCATTGATTTATAATTCACCTCTTTGTCATAAGGTAATACAACCTGTCCTAATTAAGAGTTACATAAAACTTCACCAAAATAAAGAGCCAATGAAATCGCTCAGAAAGTAAATGTGCTTACTTCTAAATCTGACACCCTGAATTCAATTCTAGAGTCCCCATAGTAGAAAAAGACTTGACTCTCAGGTTGTTACTAACTTCCATTCAGGTACTGTTGTACAAAATGCACACATACATACTTGCATACATATGTACATACATACATACATACATACACACACATACATACATATATACATACACGTGTGTACACACAATAAATAAATAATTTAAAATTTGTTTTTAATTTACCAAAAGAACAAATGTGTCATTGATTTCACTTATGATTTTTTTTAATTAAAACTACTTAGGTTTCAGTTTTCTTGAGATAGTATCTACATATGCAGCTGAAGCCCTGCCTTAGCCTCTTAAGTGATGAAATACAGATATGTATTACCGTACCCACCTGAGAAACACTTCTGATTTAGTCGTAACACCTGGATAAGCTGCAGTGGTGATGGTTGATATATCTCCCAGGGTTTCAAAGGTATATGTTTACGAGCTGACTAGAGATTGAAATTATTATTCTAGATGTTGTATTCCCCCTAAGGATGTAGAGAAATTAACATCAGTGATCCTGGATCAGGTAGCAAATGATGACATAGTTTTACTTGGCCATTAGAATAGAAGTTAAAAAGAAACTCTCTCTCTCTCTCTCTCTCTCTCTCTCTCTCTCTCTCTCTCTCTCTCTGTCTCTCTCTCTGTCTCTCTCTCTCTCTCTCTGTCTCTCTCTCTGTCTTTCTCTCTCTCTGTCTCTCTCTCTGTCTCTCTGTCTCTCTCTCTCTTTCTGTCCTTTCTATGAACTTTGAGAACAGAATAAAATAAATCAAGTTCAGCTTTTAGAATCAAAATGAGCCAAGTAATCAACAAATGTAGAGTGCTGTGAGAAAGATCTAATAATATTGAAGAAAACTTAAGAAGAGCCTCAGAAGCCTACACTTACTCACAGGGAATTCATGGTGAAAGCCTACCCTTAGTTATTTTTCAGGATTTAAATAAGAAAAAAAGTAAACTAAATCAATCATTCATATAAGTTTTAACTTTGAAGAATTTTTAATGTTGCTTTGCAGATTTGCTTTGTCTATTGATTATAAGAAAATCATCCAACTGCATGATTTCTTCTATGTAAAAATCTAAGAGCCTAAAAATACCTCTTTGCTCATCGACTTAGAAAAAAGTTGAGCATAATCTAAACCATCTTCTGTCATGTGGCTCCAGAAGTGAAAGGACACCAAAGAAAAAATAGCAGTCCTCTACAATATGTTACATAACATCACATGACTTTATTTTGAAGTCCTCTAAATATTCAATCAGGTCATTGTCCTTATACCTTTATTCTGGAGATACAATGTATTCATAGTTACATAATGAATTCCTTTGATGGTTCTCTGGAAGAGAGAACCATGTGTTAATTTAACAAGAATACTTCACGTAAAAACAAACATGGTAGTCCTCAGTTTCCTCAAGTTAATACATGCAAAGCTATCTTTGATATTTCTGCAAGACCTCAGTGGGAAAGTACCTACAGAATGCTAGATATAGTGTTCTTGCTAACTGAGTAATCAGCTAAATAATGAAACATCTATTTAAAAAAGTTAGACAAAGGCATAAAAGATCAAGTGAAAAGTGCAGGGAAACAAAATAAATACAAAATGCCTTTTGTCTTTGTCCTCTGAACATCATATATATATATATATATATATATATATATATATATATATATATATACATAATATCTTTTTCACAGAATAAAACTATGAATCCAGCAACACCTTTCTATATTTGGACACAGGCAAGCTTTCGTTTGCTCACAGCGAAAACATTTTCTATGTAAATGAATTGCTTCTTCAGAAACTGTATTCTTGTCAAATGCATAACGCATACAAAATAGCTAGAATTCAGCCAATAATAGCATATTATCTCACAGGTCTGACCTTCATTAAGAAGAATACAGAACATCATTAAAATGTGTGAAGAGTAATTTAAAGTATGACTCTTCGGCTAGAATAATATGAATTTGTCATATTTATAACAAGTATAGGCTCAGAAACAACAAAATACTGGTCACATTTAAAACATTCCAAAAAGAACAGCATAATCTTTCCAAAAGAAACTTGGGAAATCGCAATTAGGGAAAGAGTAATAGAAAGTTTTTGAAGGCAAATATTTCCATTTCAGAGTGTTAGCTTTGTTGAGAACTAACATCTATGACTTTTACACTTATTTTGTTCTTAGAACAATTTTAATTGCTTTCTAATGATTTATTTGGGTCCTCAGTTAAGTATTTGAATAAATAATTCATATTGTTGCACTAGAAAATTCACCCTCTTGAAATCATATATATCAACGTTTAAATCTTCCTAGCATTGTTGAGTGTCTGCTGTATGACTGAGTGTCCTTTCCATTCTATCCATTTCAATAAAATTTCTATGAACTTAAAAACTGATAAAATGTAAAGGAGGAGAGGATGCAAATGTTTGTAATATTTAAGGTTTAAAGAGTTACTAGAGAAATGACATTCAGATGGGACAATTCATTTTCCACCTTTGGAAGACGGCAGTTCACACTCTCCTCAGGAATAATTGTATTAACCCCATATTTTTCTTTCAGATGGAATTTCTGTGTGCTTTTGGCTATTGAGCAAACACTGCAAACAAACAAGAGCCTAAGTACATGCTCTTTACAACACCTCTCTTACCTTTTTTCCTAGAGTCCCTCAGACTTGAGGAATAAGATGAACTGAGTTGAACTGCTTTTGTCCAACTTCATTCTGTAGAAATAAACAAAAGACTCTTAATAGAACTGGTTACCTGGGACAAGGCTCACAAGTTTCTAATCATTAGCATCTGCATGTTTCTCTTAGTCAGGTTCATTCTGTAGACATAGCAAATTAACATGACCAACCTATTGGATATCAACCATAGGAGAGGAAGATAAGATAATCATTCCCACCACCATAATATTTTTCACAGATTTGCCCTGTTAAGTCATCCAAGATTTATATCTTATATTCCACATATACTTCTTATTTGGGTTTAACAAGCTTTCAGGTTATAACTTGTGCAGTAAATAAAATTTTCAAAGGAAATATTGGCAGTTTACTATTGTGAAGAGCTTCAAAGATGCTACAGGACAGAGATAACAGTATTCTTAATTTTTTTTCCTCTACTTAGATATCACAAATAAAGTTCCACTTATGTTTATCACTACTAAGATGAAAATATTTATTGTACAATTTTAATAATTGCTAGATTACAGAGCTAAGCGTGCAATATTGAATAGGAAAAATGTATGACATGAGCCTATACTTTCTGTGATTTTCGAATTGGGAAAATATTTTATAAGATCAAAATCCCATTTTTACAAATTTTCTCTACCAATTATCAAAAGCAAGTAAAGATTTTGTGTGCATGCTCCTAAGCACAAATGAAAATTAGAATAATATACAGTATATTCGTGTTCATGGGGAATGATGACCAGGTAAATTTAAAGGCATGAACTGCTAGCATAGTTTATGTTGAGTTGGTAGTATATGAGTTTCTGTTTTTGTTTCAGAGCTGGTTGCAGACTAGCTGAGGATGATACTGAATATTGACTCACCTCACTGCACACAACTCCTACATTCTTGGACTACAGGAATGGACTGCCATACCTGGCTAGCCATTAGCTATTTTTAATTGTTCATAATAATCATTGAAAATGTTACCTTTCCTAGGATCTAAACTCTACTGGTATTCTAGATATGCACATTAAAATTAAACAGGAGCCTTTCTTCTCCTAATCCTCAACCCTGCTCCAGAGGCTCAAGCAACACTTTGGAATATGATTCAGAAAGAATGTAAAAGCAGGAAGAGGAGCCAGAATCCAGTGAAATACTGCTCCGTGGATATAATGTGGTGGTTATCATGATAATGAATCATAACATCTTGTTTTAATTGCACAACATCTACACAGACTAAGCCAGACAAATTTCCAGTATAGATGAGGAAGTAACTTTCCATGCCCTCATCCCTCATTTTTTTTTGTTAACCATTCCATTTATTTACATCTCAAATGATATCTCACTTCCAGGTTACCCCTCCACAAGTCCCCCATCCCACAACCTCACTCTCCTCTCTCTCCTTTGCCTCTATAAAGGTGCTCCCTCACCCACTAACTCTCTTCCACCTCACCCCTTCAGCATCTCCCTACAATGGGGCATCAGACCTCCATAGGACCAAGGGCCTCCCCTCCCCCAGGTAATAAATTCTTTCCTTTAAACTTGAATATTTGCCTAGATCATTTTTGGCCAAAGGACAGACAAGTATCACTCTTCCATGTATTGACTCATTGAAGTCAAACAAAGAGGATAAAACATCTTAATTGCATTTTCTGTTTTGAGAAAATTGTTTTAAAATAGAGCTTTATAAAAGAAAAAGAATGAGAATATGTTATCCATAAAATATTGCCTTATGAAATCTAGAGTAAAATACTGACTTTGTGTCTCAAGAAAACATGAACCTACTAAAGGTTCAATGAAATTGGAATGAAAATAAAATACTTATATATTTAGGAAAAGCAGATACCCATTGGAGATTCTATATAAGAACAAAAGGAGTTGGTCAAAGAATCCACATACTGTTTTATTTTAACAGGATTAATTTCAAATAATATAAAATCAATTCTATGAATATTTAAAGCATGCAGTAGCTTAATAGGTAAGACAAAGCAACCTCTGTCTCCAAATCTGTCTGATGCTCAGTGCATATCAACAAAGAAGACTAGACATAGTCACATTTAAATAGGGCAAAATGATGAGATAAGAAATATACAACTTAATCTACTTATAATTGTTTTAAGTTGCATCCATGCATATGTGTATATATCTGACCTCAGATTTTGTCTTTCTAACAAGTCATTAAATTGAATTCATTAAAACCTCTCTTTTATATAACCAATCATTTTCAAGTAAATAGTAACGATAAAAATCAGTATTATTTAGAAATGAAGAAAGCATAATTTGACACAAAATGTATTCACAGTTCAATGACCTTTTGCATTGTGTTCCCTGTGAACTCAAGCTCTTGCTCTTTGCCTTGAGGGGATTTTCTACATTGTTATATATAAGGCTAATAGTGAGCAGCTAAATGTATTGGTTCATTTTCCATCTCGGTTCCTCAGAACTGCAGCTTTCATTTTTCAAATGATATTTAAGATTTCAGAGAAGATTAATATAGCACCAAATAATGGTGGCACATGTGTAAAGCATTAGCACTGCCCTTTACCCATCTTGTACATTTCACATTTGTTTGTTTAAAAAATGAGCAGTGCCACGTGTCTGCAAGCATCTGGCATACAGATGGAGAATTATGGGTACTAAAATATCATATCTATTTTGGTGGAGTAATGAATACCCCTGCGTATGTTTTATTTGAACAAGAAAGTTCGATGGTTTTGTGCAAAGTAAAGGAAAATAGACTAAAGTGTTATTATTAATTTGAAAAAAATCACAAGAAGTAATTTATGGGGGGTCACTTAAAACACATGTACGCAGAAAGCAAATCACTGAGCATGAGTTAAAGATGGAATGTTATCTACAGGAAGAAGCAGCCAACAAGAGTTTTAAGAGCAAATGTAAGGATTTGATCTTTCACAAAGATGTGTACTATGTGCCTACACAGAGATGAACAGTTGTGTGAATCAGTAGAATGCAAGGACATCCATCTTGATACTATGGTGAGTACATAAGACTGAATAAGCCAAACTAAACATGTATAATGGAGAATGATAGAATATCATAGTAACCAATAGAGAAATTTTGCAAAGAACTTTTGTTTTGTAATTTAAACAACCTCAACCACTCTATCCATATCTGTCACTCACCCTTCCTACTTTCCTATTTATCTGTTTGCTTTAGCAGAATTGGAGCCTATAACTCCCTTGATTTCTCTCTAGACCAGACTGAGAACACACTGTGGATTCTGGATATTTTATTGACAACAAAGTATCCTCGACCACACATAAGAACCAGGCTTAGAAAATGACAGAACCTGACAAACTATTTGAGGTATCAGGCACTACATGTAACCGCCACACTTTATACAACCATACTTTACCAAGATATACATTAGGAAAAGAAAATACATGTGGAAACTTATTGGTTCCTAAATCTCCTATTTTTCAGAGGAAAAGGAATGACTTTTTTCTAGCTCTCATGCAACTAAAGCATCTTGTCAATAAAAAATTAATTAAATTATAAGAAAAAAGGCATGTCTGATGATAAATCCATGGTGCTTGAATCAAATTATTTGTGTTTAAAGATTTTCCATTTGAAGCATGTTTTCCTTCAGATACATAATAGTCCAGAGAGATCTACTTTATCCATATATATTTAAGCATTTTATCCATCAAGAAGAAACATAGATCCATTGCCTCCAGGCATGTCACTAAAAGTCACTTCAAAGTCAGGCGAATGTATGTACCACATGTAGAACAATGGATGACTTTAGAAGTACAAGAAACATTTTTTCTATAATCTTAGGACAGTGATGCTTTACTTCATTTTGATGTAAAAGTTTCTTATCATGCCTCTTTAACAACTGTCTGACTGGTTTTTGTAAAAGTATCATTCATTTACCTGAATTAACTGTCATTTCCAAGGCTTACTAATGTTCTAACTATCCCTAGGCCCAGGCCTAGAATATTCTAGCCTCCTTACAATCTAATGCTCCAAACTGTTGGATTCAATATGACTTCTATCATCTTCTCACTCACTCAATTGCACTGCTTGGTCTCAAACTAACTCTAGCAATCTGTTCTGATCTTTTGGCTCCTTCTCATTGTCTGGTTCTTTCTGTCTTCATCTTTGTCTATCTTGTTCTTTCTGTAATCTATCTCTGTAAAACTGTCCCAGTAAAACCTCACTAACTCACAAAAGAACTAAACTCCACTATACTGCACTCACTGCACTGACTCCCAGCTGGCTCCACTGCATTGCATGAACTCAAATGACCTGCAGTGAAACTGACTCAACTGATTTCCACTTGACTCAGCTGCCTCTCCCTGTGCTTGCTCTTTTTTTTTTTTTAAATTAAGTTATTTATTTTTATCACTTTTATTTTTTACAGTCCAGTCGTTAGTCACCTCAAGGCTTCATTTCCCACAGTTCCTCATGCCATTCCTCCTCCTCCTGTCTCCAAGTGGATACAGCTTCCCCCACCCCACGCCAGGCCTCCCCACTCCCTAAGCCCTCAAGTCTCTCAAGTGTTATGTGCATCTTCTCTCACTAAGTCGTGACCAGGCAGTCCTCTGCTGTATATGTGTCAGGGGCCTTGGACCAGCTTGTGTATGCTGCCTAGTTGATGGCTCAAAATCTGAGAGATCTCAGGGTTCTGGGATAGTTGAGATTGCTGGTCTGCCTATGGGATCTCCCTCCTCCTCAGCTTCCTGCACCCTTTCATTAGTTCAACTACAAGGGTCCTTAACTTTAGTCCATTTGTTGGATGTAAGTATTTGTGTCTGTCTTGGTCAGCTGCTTGTTGGACCTCTTAGAGAACAGCCAGGCTAGGCTCCAGTGTGTAAGCACGTTATAGCATGAGTAATAATAGTTTCAGGCCTTGGAGCCTCCTCTTGAGATGGATCCAAAGTTAAGCCAGTTATTGGACCACCTTTCCCTGTGCTCTCTTAAATAAGCTCTTTTTCCTATGTTGTTCTCATGAGAGTTGGGTATATCCTATTCTGTCAAATCTTACTTTGATTCATCACTTCATCTCTCTCAGTTTGAAGCCATTATTTCTGATTGAAAGTAATCTGAGGTCACATTTATATTCCAGTCAAAGTAGCCATGTTGCTGGATTAAAATTTTTCTACAGGTTTAACAAGGAAAATTATGCAGAGTATGACTACCTTTCACAATTTTTTTCAGGAAAAAAAAAAGTCATGATGACCCTTCTCTTGTTCATAAGTAATGACCACAGGACCCTGTACGTTTTATTTTGTGCATAGAATTCTCTCTCTACAAGTTACAGTCCTGATTTTGCTTGGTTAAATATTGTAGAATATATTAGGATTAGAACAAGCATCAGTGTCCTTTTTCAGAGTGGGAAGAAAATGGATTTCTCATAAGGGATTCATTGTTTTCATCCCCCTAAATCTTTATTTTTAACAATATTTTTCCTACATCTTATTAACAGAGATGAAAATAATTGCAAAAGAAGTAAATTAGAAACAAAATGTAATTTTTCTTGACAAAAGCAGAAACAAAATGCTGTAAGTATTTACATTAAAGGAGAAATCCAGCTGTCTCAGCTAGTAAAGAAGAGAAGTGGTAATTGCTTGTACTTGAACAATGTACACTACTAAACCATTGTATCATGTGTCAACAATCAACTGACATAATTAATAAATTTCTGAGGTACTATTGAATTTGTTTTGTTTCTATTTTACTTATTTTTTAGTATAACTGTTGCAGACTTAACTATGTTCTCTATGATTGTTAAGAACATACATTGAGAATTTTTGTATTAATATTCATCAAAAATGCATGTCAATAGTTTTCATTACTTCTCTCTCTCTCTCTCTCTCTCTCTCTCTCTCTCTCTCTCTCACACACACACACACACACACACACGCACAGTGTGTGTGTGTGTGTGTGCGTGAGTTTTAGGTCTTAGCATTGTGATGGCACTGTAAGAGTTAATAGTTTATTCTATTTCTGTTTTTGAACATTTTAAGAAGAATTGAGATTATTTATATTCAAACATTTTGATAAATTCAGTTTTGACAAGACACTAATATTCAGAATATATAAATAAATTCCAAAGATTAATGTGAAGAATAGGCTTAAAAAAATAGGCTATAGGGGCTGGAGAGATGGCTCGGCAGTTAAAAGCACTGATGGGTCTTCCAGAGATACCAACTTTAACTCCTAGCAACTATACGATGGCTCACAACCACCTGTAATGGGATCTGATGCCCTTTTCTGGTGTGTCTAAAGACAGCTATTGTGTACTCATATACATAAAGTAAAGAAATAATTCTTTTAAAAAGTTGGCTACAGAATTACTATACAGCTGCTTTTCATAGCTGAATAATAAATAGATTTTTTAAATGCTGGACTTTGTTAATCCTAAGAGAAACATACATGAAAATTACAGTGAAATATTTGTTTATCTCTAATAAAATTCCTACCTTTTAAAAGTTACAAACTGCTGGCAAAAATACAGAAAAATTTAGATCTTATATGTAGTCTACAGAGCCCATTTAAGAAATTGTGGAAAATAGTATGAAGATTCCTAAAATTAAGCATTCAATACTGCCTGATATGAACACAGAAAACACTGGAACCTGATCTCATAAAATCTTAGAAAAACTATGATTGTTACTGTGCATACATAATCACTCAAAGGACATTCAGTTGACAAGTGAATTTTAAAAATACTATTATTTACAACATGGAATAAGCTTACAGAGAAACTGAATAGAATTCTGACAATTGCAGTAACATGAATGGAATTGAGAACATCATGAGGAATAAAACAAGCCAAGCAGTAAGGCAACTAGTACAAATATCTTACTTATTTATGTAAACCAATAATTAACTTTGAAGTTGTTTATCCATTGTAAAGAGGACATTAGAGATAGGGAAGGTCAGGGAGAGTGAGACATATTTCTTGACCAGTCAATCAGTTGAGCCCAAAAACTTGTCCACAGCTATTGCCCAGGAATAACTACCCACAACAGGGGCAATCTGTGTCCTCTCCTGATACAGTTAGCTCTGAGAATGACATAGACTAACAACAGTCCAAGATATTCAACCACACAAAGAAAGCCTATGTGAGAATTAAGCCAATACAGTGTAAGTGGAGCTGAGATCTGGAAAGAGAAATATAGATTTGCGGCTATCTTGATGAAATATTCTGATTCAATAGTTTCAAGCCAACACCAGAATTAGATATCCTTTTTGTTGAAAACTATACAGCCAAATATTTTCCATCACACTTAATGAGATTTCATTACCTATGTAAAGGAGAGTGCTCACTGATATTTAAAGTGTTCTTTGAAGGAGAAAATGTTAAAAACTGTATACCAGACACATTGGTTGTAGTGAGTACTCAATTGTCTCTTTCTATGATTCCTTTTCCAAGTTTTGCATTTCTTTGCAAAAGCTGAAAAGCTGTCATGTATAAACATAGCTCTAATCACAACATTTTCAACTAATTTGAAGAACGATCATCTCCAAAATTTCAGCTGTTTTCCTTTGGGCATGGTTAATTTACTGTGGTGTGTGTGTGTGTGTGTGTGTGTGTGTGTGTGTGTGTGTGCATATATTGACCTACATGTGATACACATGTGGAGAGATGCCATGGAAGGCAGAAGAGGGCATCATATCCCCTAGAGTTAGAGTTCTTAGCTATTATATGAAGGCTGGGAATGAAACCTGGTCCTTTATAAGAGCAACAAGATCTTTTAAACACTGAGTCAGACATCTCTTTTCTCTTGTTGTCATATTGATCAAACTTATTTTTTAACTGTTTTTTGATACTTTGTGAGTTTCACATCATGTATCCCAGTCTCACTAATCTTCCTGGTCCCTCATATTCACCTTTGTACTTGCTTCCTTGCCCACTAAAATAAATATCAAATAAGCAACAACAACAAAGCATAAAAAGCATCTCATTGTGTAAGCTGTAGTGTATCACAGTTTGTTCCACACTATATCCCTGTTTTCATACATCTTCACTTGCCAATGTTCATTGCAATGAGGCATTGGCCTGGTTCAAGACCTCTGGCTTCTCTGACACCACCAATATTTCACCTCCACCAGGTCACCTCCTGGTTATTCTGCTGTTGCCCTATATCATGGAGATCCTGCAGCTCCAAAGCTGCAGGATCAGCACTTTTACATGCTCCAGGAGTTCACAGATGGAGTAGGTTTTGGGGTAGGCCAAACCAAAGCCCTAGATCTAGACCTGGGTAGTAGCTCAGTTGGTTAGGCTGCCAGCTATCCCACAAACGCTTATAGTCATTGAATTATTTCTTCCGTGGCTCATGGAAAATGTATTTATGTCTTCACATGACAAATGTTGACGAAAAACAGGTACCATGTACTTCCTAAGTCAAGATGGATTGTACGTTTGCTTTGGAAACTTGAGAAATAACTGAACAGTAGCATGAGATACTGAGCTGATGCAGTACCAAATACAAACCTGACCTCTACGCAGTAAACTGAGTAAAGTGTCCTAGGATGCTTGAGTCTCAATTCAGACAGAACTGGCTCCATTTAAGCCCAGTTGTTCTACTGTGTTTGATGTTTGATTCTTCATATTAACAGTCCTCCACAGCTAAATACAGAATCACAGTGGAGAATATGCATTCGAATTCCTTACAGAGGGTTTATAAAGTTGCTCCTTGTAGGCAAAACAGATACCCAAAACCAGAACATTTGCAACAAAGGGCTTTCATTTTCATTTCAATGCATTCTGATTACTCAGCTGTGTGTCCTGTGAATTCAATTGAGGGCCTGATTCAAACCTCATTATGGTACTAAATTATTAAATATTGGTATTTAGTATGGTCCATGAATAGAGAAACACAAAGTAATTTAAGCCTCTAATTTAAATCTATAGAAATGATTGCAAAACTGTAAGTGCCTCTTTAGTCTCTGTGAGCCCATGTCAGCTCTGCTTAGTAAATTCACTGGGCCATGTTCTCCTGGTATCCTCCATCCCTCTGACTCCAAATTCTTTCCTCCTTCTCTTCATTGGGGTTCCAGTAGAAGAGACCTGATGAGACCTCTAGTTTAGACTTTTTCTATTTCTAAGATCTTTGGTGTATCATAGCCGAATACAATACTCTGCCATGTTTTATGGATCATGTGTGTTGGAAAAGTTCAAGAATAATTTGGACTGAAACAACTTTTGTTGTTTTATTTTGTCATGTTTGTTTCTCTTATATGGATACATGATCTGACTGTGTGACCCAGGGTACCATGGAGCTTGTGATCCTTCCTCAGCTTCCACATTCCTGGGCCTGCAAACATATGCCACCATACTTAGTTTCAAATCACTTTTTAAATTTAGGGTTTTTGTTTACTTCCTTTTTCATTTTTTTTTTACACTGAAGTTATAATTGACTTGAATGTATGTTTTATGAGGGGTTCCTATTGCTAAGACAAAACACCAGGGCCAAAGCAACGTGGGGGAGCAAAGGGTTTATTTGGCTTATACTTTCATATCACTGTTTATCATGAGATGAAGTCAGGATAAAACTCTCAAATAGGGAAGGAACCTGTGTGCAGCAGCTGATAAGGCCATGGAGGAATGGTGCTTAGTGTATTGCTCCTCCTGACTTGCTTTGCCTATTTTCTTATAGAGACCAAGACCTCTAGCCCAAGGATGGCACCACCTATAATGGGCTGGACCCTCGCCGTCAATCATTAATTAAGAAAATGTCCTAAAGGCTTGTCTATAGCCTGATCTTATGGAGGCATCTCCTCAATTGATATTCCCTCCTTTTAGATAACTCTAGCTTGAATCAAGTTGAAATAAAACTATCTAGCACAATGTATGATTGTTAAAGTAGTACAGAGAGATTCCATGCAAATTATATTCAATTTCATATATTTGTAAAAGTATGCATCATTGCTAAAAGTAAGTTTCATCATCCGTACTGAAACAATTCACTACGCTATTCAGACACCCAACTGTATCATGTGTCTTTATAAAGATTTATCCCTCGGCCTCACACCAGTTCCAACAGCTTGGGGTCACTGCTCCCACCCAACCACATATCCAGGCACTGACAACAAATGTTCTCTTTATGAAATTATACTATTTCATAGCATCTTGGATAAAAAGAAATCAATGCTATATACCTGTTATGAAAAAGACTTTTCCTTTAGAATACTTCCTTGCATGTTCATCTAAGTTGATGCATGGATCAATAGCTCATTTGTGTTTATTCCTGTGTAGTATTTCATGATATATATCTTTAATACATATAAATACACACAGTATATACTTTGTTCTATTGCAGAATATGTCATTAGATTATAATTTCTATTATTAAAAATTAAATACATATTCATTGATGGGTTTCATAGAGTATGTTAACTTTATCTTCTGCTACTGATGTATGAGTTTTTCGGTTTCTCCAAGTACTGGTCTGCATTTGCTTTTGTCACTTGAAATCACACAAACGTTTTGTTTGATAGAATTCATGCCTGTCCATCAGCAAAACAAAATGAGTATTTTCAACAGTGAGTTTTCTCATTTTCATTGTTGTAGTGACTTACTGCCTAAGAATTTGGGTCATTTTTGGCAAGTAATAAAAACAGCAAGAATTAGCAAGAATGGTTCTGAACACTTCATTTAATCTCAAAAAAATTGAGTGGAAATGACAAGAAAACAATGAAAGGCATTTAGTAAATGTTAGCAAAACAATGAAGGAGTTTCAAACATGTATATTCTACAGAAAAAAATCTTGAATATTATCCTGTCCTTTACTGAAAACTTACGAAGTATATTTGTGCTCATTTGATGTATGATGAATGCATCCTTTGAAACAAAATTAAGAGTTAAATTCACGTATCTAGCAACAGGAAGAACAAGGGTTTTACTCAGAATACCAACAATCAACTTGATAAACTATTTTCCCACAATATAAAACCTCACATGAAAAGGGGACGGTAGAGGTCTGTAAGAGACACAAAGTCTGTTTTTCTACATGGTTTATCATGCTACCTTTTACATGGTTTATCATGCTACCTTTTTATTCTATCTGTTTAGTCAGAAAATGCAAAATTATCCATCAGTGTAGTATACATTTTATTGTTTCAAAAACAGTGTTTTTACTACATCTATGTCTCTCTTTCAATTCCTTAACCTTTGGTGAAATTTTCTTTCAGTCCATGCTGACTCATGATTTCCATATGGGCTTCAGTAATTCTGTCCCTAGATCACTGTGCCGCATTTTAAGTTTAACAAAAACTCTTCCCTTCCTTTCCTTTTTAATCTTTTCTCCTAGAAAATCCTAAAATCTTTTAAAGTGCATACAATTGATCAACAATGCCACAATGTTTGTTTATAGCTGTATCTATCACATAGAATTTGATAAAATCTTGTCTCAGCTAACTAGCAAATGTGCATCCCATAGCAAGCATTCTAGTAACACATGTTACAAAAAAACAAAATGTTACCCCAAATGTGTATTTGAAGTGAGAATTGTTGATCTGGTAGCAATAAAGATGCTCACTTGACAGAATATTCTGGATCCACAAGCTGGTTGCCTGAAAACTTGGCATAAATTAGCAAAGAAGAAAGATATAATGGTTCTTACCCATTTCTACTTAACAGCTTAAGATTAGCTAGTAGCTACTGCCTCCAGAGACACAAACAGTCAACTTGGTGGCAATGGTGATGTAGAAATAGGATAATGTTTTCAGAATCAGAATTTGAACAGTTTTTGTTACTCTATAACCTAAAGACGTCTAGTCTTTTGTCAAGTTATGTTGTAGAACAAGAAAATTAAGCAATGGATAATTCAATGTGTTGTTTCATTCTAAGGTAAGATAGTTAATGCTGAGACAAAAGAGCAAAAGTAGGAACTATGACTATAGCCATTGTTGAAGGACCAGAGGTCCAGAAAGTTTTCTTTCAGAGAGAATATGGTTGTTCTCTTCCTGGAACCTAGAGGAAAGAGAGCTGGTTTATGAGTATAGCACCATGGCCATTGGACAGCTGGTATTGTCATTAGTCTTCATAATCATATATTAGAATAATTCTTGAAAAGATGGCTGAGATGGTAATGGATCCTTACACCAAACCTCATGACTTTAGTTAGTTCAATTCCTGGAACTCACTTGGTGGAAGGAAAGAAGGCTATCTTAAAAGTGCTACTGCAAGTGTGTGCGTGTGTGCTGGCATGCATACACCCACATATACGCGTGTGTGCGCGCGCGCACACACACACACACACACACACACACACACACACACACACCTATCAATAAAATAAGAAACTTCATCTTTTCCTTAAAAACCAAAGATCTCAACCTTGTTTTAAACTTACAGACATTCGTTTTCCAGCCATTAAACAATTAACAGGATGCTTGCTCCTTCTGCCAGATAGCCAAAGAATGATTAATTACCTAACTACATCAGAGCAAATGTCATTATCTTGAATGACAAGCTATTCTCAATGACATCATCATTTTGAATTTTAGCATTTCATGTTTTATCTAGCCATCTATTTCTTATTTGCATACACTTTAGAATTTTATAATGAAATAAGAAGCAAAAAGTGCAGTTGGAATCTTAAAATCTACAGAGCAAAAAAAAAATCTGATGAAGAAAAAATATCTAGCAGAATGGTGAGAGTCAGACTCATTAGATAACTAACACAGTGACAGCATGATCAGGGTCTTAGAGTTAGAGAGTAAGTGCATGAGAGTGTGCAAAAACAACTGTTACCCAAAATGCATCTTTGAAATGAAATTGTTGATCCTGTGGCAGTGAAAATGAGCACCTGAAGGAATATTCTTGGTCCATGAGTTGGTTCCTTAAAAACTGAGCATAAATTAGCAAAGAAGAAAGATATAATGTTTCTGACCCATTTCTTCCAGACAAATAAAGTTTAACCACATAAGATTAGCTAATACTTAGAGGCACAACTAGTCAAAATGCTTCTTATATATGAGTTCCAGTGCTCAGCCTTAGATGTCACATCTATGTCAACCCATTCCTCAAGACTTAAAGGATGGTTTGAAAGGTCGTTCACAGAGACAGAAAAGATTGAGAACCTGAACAAGAAGATATATGTGTAATTCTCTTTCATGGACATGACATGGTAGTTGCTCAATTATCCCATAGTAGCTATAGTGATGTACAGAAAACTGACATAAAATCAAGCCAATCAATATTCAAGATTAGATTATAGAAAGGGTTACAAGGCCTCACTCTTAGCTGAGGAGTTATTGGTAGTTTGTGGAACATGGTTTGAGAAAGAATCTTTGTTTTCCTTTTTTCAGAATTTTGGTCATTTGCAAGTTTCCCATACTCCAAGGGATAAACACACAGCCATGCACATACAGGAAACAATAAGAGGACACAAGGGATATTGAAATGGAACATTTTTTAAAGAAAATTATTTTGAGAGGGGAAAATGCTGACACTGAGAGAAAAATGAGGAAAAATGGGGTATGCATATGATTGTAACTTATTGTATACATGTATGCAATTCTCAAAGAAAAATTTTAAATGTATTTTTAATATTACCCTACAGATTTAGAGATGGCATCAGATATAAAAGCTTTACTAGGTACCCTTTATGTCTCCATCTGTCTCTCACTAGCATTACCACAAGACTTGAATCCTTTCCTTCTTTTCAAATTGGTCTAGTATTTTACTCTCCACTCTAAAGTTCAATGATGTGTCCTTAAGATCTGATCATTCCCTGTGTTATAAATATACCACATACATTGGTAAACTCTTTTCATTTTTCACTTGTTATTTTTGTTACAGATACACATTAAAACAAAGCCTTATAGAAACTATGGCCATTTTTCTTTTCCTCTCCTACAAATTTCAATAGGCATGACCCTGTCAGTACATCTTTGAAGTCATCTCCAAGCCCAAAGGACCTAAATCTTTGACAGTTAACTATTGTCCTCCTTCACAGAAAAACAAAGGCAGAACAGATTTTTGAGAGAAGTGAGGGAAAGTTGGATTAGAAAATAAAGAATGTGTGTAATCCTTATAAAATAATATATCTGTGAAGATTCATGAAAGAGAAGAGATAAGCACAGAGGAAAACTCAAAGAGACACTCTGTAGAAAGTGTCTACCCCATCATTTGCTGACTTTTTGTATGTTTACAATGTTCTTCTTGTACCTTGCCAGGGAGATAAGATTAAAAATCAATGAAATATAGAAATACAGTAAATGCAAGATAATCAAGAGTTTATGTTTCTGGTTATGTTTCTCAAATTCATGGTGGGATACAACCATCAACATATGCTTTCATTTAGATGTATAAGTAAACATTTTATTCAAAATGCAATATCTTGTATTCTTGATAAATTGTTCTAATGGTGTTGTTGCAACGTATAATTAGAATGTTTGTTTCACTTAATATTCTTTTAATATGAAATAAAAACACTTAACCTTGTTTCCACAATATGCCACAGACTGCATAGGGATAATGATTACATATGGATTGTGCTTTTCATGTGCATGAAAAAGGCTTGGCTGCATCCCATATCTCTTTGTGCCAAACAGACATGCCAGTATGCAAACTCCCAAATAGGCCATCAAGGCTGTAAGCCTAATTAAGTACGACTGGTCTACCAGCATCCTCATTATCATTAGTTTAAAAGAATACTGGCATAAGTATATGAATCAGTAAAACTGACTTATGTAATTATGGCTTGAAAACTAATTTAATATCCCCAAAATATCTTCCTTGTGTTTAACTTTATATCTATGATAAATATAAAACCATCCTTAAAATACAGGGTAATTGTTCAATTTAAAAATCTCATTCGAACATACAAAATTGTTTATTTTGTTCTTATAGAGATGATTACTATTTTGACTATTTTCCTTGACTTGCAAGAAAAATGTTTTTAGTAAAGTATTGACTATTTTGTTGGTAACCGTGTATTTAATTTTTTGCATATATAAATATATATATGTGTGTGTGTGTTTTAATATAATTCATATATATATATACATTTTTTCAACTTTTAAATTGTTCAATTCTGCTCTGGATAGTAATTCACTGGTTAATAGTAGATATTATTCTCAAGGAGGACCATGGTTTGAGGCCAAGTACCCCAAAGGTGATTCACAGCATTCCCCAAAGGTGATTCACAGCATTCCATACCTCTAGTTTCATGAGATCCAATGTCTTTTTCTGATCTCCACAAAAAATATGTAATAGACAAACATACATGCAATATATATATATATATATATATATATATATATGATTTTAAACATCGTAAAACATGTTTATCGTTGAACATCTAATTTTTACTAACTCACATATTACAAAGAAGATAGATGACGATATATAATAAATGTATAGATGAACCAACTTCTAATAGACTAATAACCATTGCATTTCTCTTCAGGCAGTAGTGGTATCGGGAAGGAATCTAAGAGATGTATTAAGCTCGTCAAGCCAATCCTTCAGAGGACAATTCTCATCACAAGAGAAAAACACTTTACAGATTTACAACTTTAAACATTTTTTATTAAAATATTAAGTATTTAAAACATATGCTTTTTGATTCATTTAATTCAAACATATTTAGAAACATTGATAAATTTATATATTACAGTTAAGATTCAGGGTTGGTTGAGGTTCGGAAAAGCCAATGAACAATATAAAATAAGAAATATAGTGAATCTAAATGGGTTTAAATTACTATGTTTCTGCATCTGATAAGATGGTTTATTTAATGGTAAGATAAAAGCTCCTTTAAAATACTAAAATATTTACCAGAAAAGAAATGTAATTGTCACGGGTTTGCAACTAACTGCTATATAAAGCTGAACATTAGCATTTGAAAATGAGAACATTACCTGATTGTGTGAGAGCCTGACAGAAATCAAATCAGATGGAAGTTCCCTGCACAGAATACCAAAACAGAGATATGTGTTTAAAATAAAGCAACAGCTCAGGTAAATGCAAGGAAATAAACACCATAAAAATCCTCCAAATTGCATAATGAGCATAAGAAAACTAAATCATATTTCCCATACATTAATATTTTCTTTTTATTTCTATAGGGATAGTTTAAAATGACAGGAAGGAAGAACGAAATAAAGGAAGAAAGATAGAAAGAGATATAGGAAATCCTAGATGCCATCTCTGGTATATAAATAAGCATTTCATTGAATCACTTTTTGTGAACTAGTAAAGAGAGAGACCTAAGGATGGACCAAGACTGTGCAGGATGGGAGCACTATGTAAACTTTGGGGAACCAAATGGGATCAACTTACTGTTAGTCTTTCTATACCTAATACATTATTATCTAATATAGTTAAAAAATAGATACTGATATTGTTTTGCTTTTGTTTTAAATTGCCCTCAGTGGTCTCCACTCATTCATTCTATAATGTGCTGATTAAATTGCTAGTGGACTCTAAATATAATCACAGTGATAGTAAGAGTTGCACAGAACAAACCTTACTCATGTGTAATTATTAGAAACCAGTGAGAAGAAGAGAAACAGTTGTAAGACTATGTAGACTAGAGCAAAAACTGAGCACTTGTCTAATGCCATACTGCAGTCTTTTTAGAATATCTTCTTTGATTTTTGCTTTGTTTTATTTTTGAATGGGGTTTCCTGTAATCCCGGCTTCTCTTGAACTTCTTTAGTAGCCAAAGATGACCTCAAAATTATGATTATCCTGCCTCCTCCCCTCAGGTACTGGAATTCCAGATTTGCCTAGAGATCGAACTCAGGATTTAGCTCATGCAAAATCATCATTCTATCAACAAAGCTACAGCCACAGTCTTCTTAAAATAGGCTGTGGTTCTCTTCCACACTTTCCAAGCCACCTTCAGGAGCTTTGGATTCTTAAAAGTCTCATGCCTTCATCATTCGCACAATTCCTCTATTTCCTGAGATCCTCCAGTAAATATTAATTCACTAAATTAAAGTCATTTTATACAATAGAATAAGAGCATAAACACTTGCTTATATATTTCTGAGTTAGCATTTCTTAGTAGTCTAGAAAGGATTCTTCTAGATAACTATCATATGTATTTTCTTTCCAACACTTCAAGACAGACAGACTAGCATTGTGAAATTGTGACTTGTGCAGTTAACCAAGACTTTCTGCTTAGAAGGAATGTACTTGAATTAATGATTTCCATTCTATGTATAATGCTACCAATAACATTTAATGAGACATAATGAAAGCACTTCTGCAGAGGAAATATATTCAAACTGCTTGCTCCAGTCCTTACCAACTCACATGAATAGAACATCCCCAATGTTCAAAAAGTATTGCATCCTGCTGGATCCAATATCAAGTAAACTTGCTGGAACTTAGAGCAATTGCAACAGATATTTTATCTACTGACCAACCAGTGGTGGTGATGATACAGATATAAGATGATGTTTTCTTAAAACCCAAAACTGTTTCTAATGCAGAAAGATAGTAGTGGTGGGAAAAGAGTCATGAAGGGTCAGAGAAACCTCTGTGTCCCTTCCTCTTCATATTAACCCTATATTTATCCAACATGTCTACTAATACACACATGACATAGAAAAAGAGTGAAAGATACAGAAAGCCAAGTATTCCCTCTTTTTGATCTTTCCTTCATCACTAACGTGTAGATGGTGTTGGTAGAATATGTCAAAAATAAAAACATAAACAACTCAGTTAGTTTAGACAATGCTTTGACTATTTTGTCTAAAAAAATGCCTATAAGAAGTACAAATAAGCATGTAATATTAATTATTCTATATGCAAGCTAAATTCACATTTTTATCTAAAGCTGCTGTTTATGATATAAAGACAAGTCACACAATTTGTGATAACTTTTAAATTTGTTTTTACTTAAAGTGATAAAAACATAAGAAATTTAAAATGTCATAAGTCAAGAGAGACTATTAAAATACTACATTTCAACTATTTTAACTGTACATTTTTTTTCTGTCTTAGAGGACACTTTCATTTTTATTTCATAAGAGAACCCCAAAGTGTATAGGTAGCCATTTCAGAAGATATTACTGTTCTTAACAAATTTTTGTTATATGTTAGAAAATTAAGATTCAGACAGGTTAATTAACTTGTTTAACATAAATCAGCTATTACATGAACCAAGACTCTCAAGGTTAGGAAGGTGTCAGAATTTTTAGTAGAAAAAAAATCACAGTATCAAACAGCATGACATAGTGAAAACTGTACAAAATTTAGCCTCACATCATATGATGAAAAGCCTTTGCTCCTCTACCTAGTACTGGTTTCTTAAATCCATTTTTATACAATGCTTTGGCATCTAATGTGAAAAGACTATTAATATCTATCTTACAGATTTATTAGATTGAATATATTAATAATATATGTAAAGCCAATTTAGAAGAATGTATAATGCAGATTTTAGTTACAAGATTGGGGCTATTTAAAATATTTATGTAGAGCTAATTCCCACAGACATAAATGAGTCTTTTAGGATATAGACGATGATTGGCTGACATGTCTCCAAGCCCACTCAACTAAGGCATGTCTAAAGTCTCATAAACATGAAAGAGAATGAGTCAGTGACTGACTATATTCAAGTCCAGTCTAATCCAAAATAGCCTAGATATGTTACTCAAGTAATATATGTTACATTTGTATGCTTAATCCAGGTAAATTCTAAATTTGCCTGGTTCCAACATGTTCATATTTATGTGAAATGGGAATTCTAGGCAAACCAAAGTGTAGTTTACAATATTATAGCTAATCAAATACCTATTAACAAAAGTTTAGACTTTTTTTTAGTGAAAATTAATCAATTAGATCCTGTATTTTTATCCCTTAAATGCAGAAATCAACAGTTTAGAATGTTTATGACTGACGCTTACACAAGAGATAAGCAGATAACATCAAAGTGAGTTTACTAATCACCCATTCAGTACGTGACGTCATGAATGATATACTCTCAAAGATATTTATTTGTATGTCTTTCACCTGGCATCTGGAAACTGTATTTGAACCAATGCTTTATCATACAATTACAGACTAAAGATTGTATTACTGAATATATAGAAAAGCAATTGTAATGCTAGACTCAGTTCAGCTTTCTACTTTACTTCATCCTTTATGATAACTAATATAATGAGAGATCTCTCATTTGACTTAAGATCTACTCAATAGGAGGGAAGCCAAGACTGGAAATGGAAATCTATCTTAGTACTTAGTGTTAGTGAAGTCACAGAGAACAGATGACTACTAATTTATTAAAAAGTCAAAATCCCCAGGACAGTTTATAAACCTTTGTCCTAATCCCACAGATAAATGTAATCTTCACCCTCATCAAGAAAACCTGTCTTTGCAACAGATGGAGATAATTACAGAGAAACATGACCAATCAAAATGAGGAGCTGGAGAACCCTGTCTCACCTAAAGGACTCCCTGCCCTAAGGTAAAGGAACATTACAGAAGAGGGGATGGTAAGATTGTGGGTGATTCAGTCCTACTTAGAAGAGGGAACAAAATAACCATGGGAGGTAGAGGGATGACAGAGGGACTTGGAAGGGAGAGAGGAGGGGGGAGGGACAAGGGGGCAGGATCAGATGTGGGAGGAGACACAGGAGATGTACGAGGGTCAGGAAATTGAACAGAGGAGTGTACTAGTGGGGGATGCCAGAAAGGCCCAGATGCCAGGAAAGCAAGAGGCTTCCAGGACCCAACAGGTATGACATTAGCTGAAATACCCAACAAAGGGGCGAAAGAACCTGTAGAGACCATATCCAAAGGTTAGGCATGACTCCTCCTCCACCCCTCTGGTTGAGGGATGGGGCCACACATCAATCTCAAAAATATTAACCCAGAATAGCTACTATCTAAAGGAAATACGAGGACAAAGAGTGGAGCAGAGACTGAAGAAATGCCATCCAGAGATTGCTCTACCTGGGGATACATCATCCCACATGCAGACACCAAACCCAGACACTATTGCGGATGCCAAGAAGTACAGGCTGACATGATCCTGATATAGCTGTCACCTGAGAGGCTCTGCCAGAGCTTGCCAAATACAAAGGCCTATGCTTATAGCCAACCATCGGATTGAGCACAGGGTCCCCAATGGAGGAGTGAGAGAAAGGACTGAAGGAGCTGAAGGGGTTTGCAACCCCATAGGAAGAACAACAATATCAGCCAACCAGACCCTCCAGAACCCCAGCCTCATATATAACAGAAGATGGCCTTGTTGAGCCTCAATGGGAGAAGAGGGCCTTGGTACCATCAAGACTTAATGTCCAGGTGTAGTGGAATGCCAGGGCTGGGAGGCAGGGGTGGGTGGGTGGGGGAAGAACCTCATAAAAGCAGGGGGAGGGGTGTAAGACAGGGGGGTTCTGAAGGGGAAAGGGGATAAAATTTGAAATGTAAATAAATAAAATATCCAATAAAAATTAAATTAAATTAAATTAAAAGCCTATTGAAAAATAAAAGATTGTAAGAGAAAGAGAGATAAGGTGGGAGATTATGTCTCCTAGTAGTTTCAGAAGCTATACTTCAAAGTTTTACCGACATGACTACTCAAAGTACTACAGAGTACAGGTAGTAGCTACAGAGGTATTCTTCCATAGTGAGAGAAACATACCAACTTATCATCCAGTACCAAAGGTTCAGCCCTGGAAGCATGCATACAAGTAGCATTATGTACGCTGAACAGGTTATACATAAGAATATATGTATACATACATACTTATGCAATAACTATTAATGAAGAGAGCATGAATTTGAAGAAAGGAGGGGAACTGTAAATGGGTGGGTTTGGCGAAGGAAATGGGAGCAATAAATGTAATTATATTATAATCTCATTTTTTTTTGATTTAAAAATCACAAGATGTCATGTTATTGTGTACTGAACATGACTCAGAGACCTTACTGTGGGAAAGGTTTGAAATCCTGTCTTGAAATCCATCATTTGATTTAGTTTTGGTTGTCTTTTGTCTTCAGTTTTTTTTTTTAATTTTGTTGTCATTGTTTGTATGTTGGTTTGCAGAAAATATACTACAAATCATAAATCTCAGCTCAGAGAAGTTCAGTGTTTTATTGTTGAGAAGAAAATGGCAACTGTCCAGATGGTTGAGCTGATCTTGGCCCTGCATATAAGAGCTAGGCCTTTAACAATTAGCTTAGAAGGGGACTTCTTTTCTCCCAGGAAGTGTTTGCTTTTATTCAATGGCAAGGACTTTTATCATGACCTTCTGTTTTGAGAAACATCAAGATTGTGTATTCTTCAAATTCATTCAGTCTGAGTCACACTTTCTTAGGCAGAACCTATTAAGTTGCATGAGACAAATTTTCTGTCGTTTAAAGCATATATCCTCTGAATGGACATTAACTTCCTGTCTGTTACTTTATATATGTCTACTGGATATTTTATGTCTTCATTTTCTAGTTTTCATGACAATCCCAAACCCCTTATTGAAAATATGACTCGATATATTATTTTCCATTTTCTTTAAAACAGTTGTAGGGAATATGGTATCTAATGTACTCGCTATCTTCAGCACCGTTGTTTATTTTTAGTGCATGACTCTTAGCATGCATGCATGCATGAACACAGCCCTGCAGGCTCAAGTTTATGTACATGGATCCTCATAATAACATTTGACTACTTCTTGTTCTCCAGGGACTGTCTGTGTCTTGGAATGTTTTACAAATATTTCCTTAAACTTAGCTTTTTTTTTTAATCTCACTTTTTAGAGGTCTTTTCGTTGTATTTTTCTTTTAGATATTTCTTTCTAACTTTTGTATTTTGTTCAGCTTCTCTCCATGAAAGCTTCAAAATAAATCAAGTAAGGATTTGACTACTCACTGGATTAAATTTGATATGTCTTGTTACCATTTTTAAAGCATGGACAAGACCTTCTGTCTTCTGTTGTTTCTAAAGAAATCAGTGAGAAAATGAATGAAGTATGAATGTGCGGCTTCCATGACTTCATGATCTTTCTAAGTCCCTCCTTCTCCTTTTCACTTTCCCTCAACACTGCTGCTCATTCAATGTTTCATCCAGATCTGAATTGGTATCTTCTTTCAATGTAAGTATATCAGGGAAGAGATTTACCATCTGCATCAGTGTAATTGCAGACAAATTCAAGGATAAAAATATATAACGATTCCTGTCTCAGAGCACATAATAAAAAAAGATCAATACATTCCATTTTGCAGATTTGCATTTGGAAATAGTTTCTACTCAGAAATGCTTATAAGTCTAAATATTTAAAAAGCTCTTATTTTCAAAAGTTACTGTGAAAAAATGCTAATTCAAGAAAAAAGTATCAATGTGGCTTGGTATCATTAAGATTGTCACTTTCTCCAACTAGTATCTCATTTTATTTATTTTTAGTACTTTTTTGCTTATTTATCAATAAGAGATCAAGTATTGGACACAAAATAATAAGACTGAGACTGTATATTTATGACAACTGTAATTATTAGTCAATGAAGCTATAACTACAGGAAAATAGAAAGATCATGAAATATGCATGTAAAATATATTTATTTGCTTTCAAATTTTTCTATTGCCATTTCATTTGAATCTCTGTGTAAAAAGATACTGTGATGAAGAAAGAAGTAGCCATAGGAGACATTTGAGGACATCTGCCAGACAAGTTAAGCTAATTAAGACATTAAGGAACGTGTGTGTGTGTGGGTGTGTGTACACAAAATGTGTATGTATGTATATATCTACATACACATGCACATGAGTGTGCTACATACAATGGATTCAACCTACAATTGATAGATCTCATATACATACTATGCAGTAGCAATTAAAATTGCAAGTGAACTGAAACTCAAGCAAACATCAAGCATAACTGTCCTCACACCAACCTTCTATATATTCTTGATGTTCTGGAAATAGTTTTGTGTGTAATTTATTGTGTAGGGAGAGGCAAGAATCCAATTAGAAAAATCAGATTTAAGCACAAAAGCAAATGATTGAAAGTAATTTTAATGCAGCCATACAAAAAATATCTCTCCAAGTTTTCTATTCTTTTTCTTTCTTTCTTTTCTTTTCTTTTTTTTTTTTTATAATTTCTGCAAGCTGATTTCAAGTTACAAAGTTTATTGTTCCTACCAGTGAAGAATACTGCCATGATATCTGAGCTAGGAATTTAACATGATCCTGCCAGACTTGTAAAGGGCTGTGGAAACTTTTATAGAGTAAAACAAAATAGTTGCTGCATGCTTATAATGGATATCTTTTCCATCATTAACTGCTATTTTACTAAGGCCAATTCACTTCCATTTTGTCATCTTAGGGATGTCTGAGAAGGCTGTTATTTACATCAATATCCATGAGCCGCACTGGGTTTACCATTAGCTTCCTTGCTGGCAATCACTTCATATATTTTGTTTCTTGCGTTTCCTGTGCTCAAGAACACAGAATCTAAAGCTAGGCTGCCCTAGATTCTCACCCATGGAACTTTTCCATTGATTACTCTATGCCTCAAATTTATTTATAATTTGGAGGGGAAAACAGTATGTTCTTCTTTCTTCCTTTCAATTAAATAAAGTTTCATTTAATGAATATGTGTCACAAAGTTAGTGAGGTTCATGGCCCTGAACAAAATAGGTCTTACTTGTTGTCTATGAATATTGTTCCTTGAACATCTTTTATCAAATATGATAAAGAAAATATAACAGTATATATTAGTAAAGCATATTCATATATGTATTTCCATATACATAATGACAAACATACTAAATCTGTCAGTATTAGGATTGCCTAATGTCATGTACATCTTTCTAACAACCATGAAAATATTAGCATAGCACACACTGAATGGAAGGAGCCCTTGTACACAATATTTCTTAAATTTCTGTATTGCTCAGTGATGTGAAGGGGATTAATAGAGGGAAAATAATTATTTTATGCACAAAGTCACCGTGCAAAATATTTTTAGTTCTTTGAAGTGTTTTTCCCCCCTCTTGACTAATTATCAAGTAGCTCCCTGATTGCTGATGATTGATGACTGATGGAGAGGTATTTCGGCAGGTGCTAATAGTTTGGTTAGCATAAGTGCTATGGAGTGAGCAGGGCTCTGAGGCAGACAGAGCTGCATCAGATTCTCTGGGGGGTGATGATGTGAAGGTATGCATAGAATTTGTGTTACAAATAGTGAAGATTGGGGTCTGGAGACTGTCTTAAATGCAATCGCTAATGAGAATAATAATAGGTGTGTTGTGAAGATGACTCATAAAACAATTTTTGAATTTTAAATGAATAGACAAAAGAAAAGCAAGAAAAACTCCAGGAGAGACAAATCTAACTTCTCCAATTACATTTTTATCAAAACACTTCACTATTGAAAAATGATATATTCTGTATAAAAAGTAAAACATAATGTTAATACAGAAAGAATAATACTCAATACTTTTTGATTAGTCAAAACAAAATTGTTGCAAAATCTTATTCAGGAACTACCCCAAAATATCACTATTTTTAATTTTACACTATACTAATAAACCAATGTTACTTGCTTCTTGTTGCTATATAACACAAATAAGAATCTACTTGTCATTTAAAAATACATAGTGAATTTGTTTTAAACTACAGAAATATTTCTAAACAACATTTTTTTTCTTTAAACAGTGATCTGTTAATTTACTTTAGGCAATCAGAAAGGAGGAAAAAAAGTGAAGTTAACACAAATGCAATATTAAAGTACTTTTGGGTTCCAAAAGATTACAAGGTCTGTCAAAAGAAGCACATTTAGCAGACTGAGTGAGAGTCTGAGGTAAGTGTGACACTTCCTTCTCAATATCAACTCCATGGAGCTTCTGGACATACTCAATGTATAAGAATCAATATCACCTTGGGTATTTCTTCACAACCGGCTGCTGTACCAATACTCTATTGGAATAAGGCACTAGGCTCTATGCTAAACACAGCATCCATGTTTCCTTGAGTCTGATTCTAGATTACCTGATTTCAGTGTACTCTCTATAGAAGAATGTGGGGCAGTGAGCTATGAGAAAAAGCCAGGTGCCTGGTCATATGAGCTTTTGAACCCCAACATACCTGCTGGAACAGAAGGCATTCAGCTCTTCCTAGGCCTCTGGCTCTCTCAGCTTCAGCCCCCTCCCCCTCCTCAGAGAGGCCCATGGCCATAGGTCACACAGGAGTAGCACCATCATATGCAGATGAAGCATCCCCAAGCTCTCAGACCAAGCCAATAGAGGTTACCTGCTGCCAGACCTTAACCCACCCCAAACTGTATATATGGGCCCAACTCAGAAGTAAAAGGTGTGCGAGATTTATCTCGTTGTCTGAGAGCTTTTGTTGTGGTTCCTTCTCTCTTCACTGGCCAGCCGATGCCTTGCCAGGGCACTGTAAGACTTTTCAAAGAGTTGTAACACTTTTCCCCTCTCCGCCTCTAAGACACAGTCAAGTCTCCAGCAGAGGCAGCAGTGGAATTTCCCTGTCTGCGCTCCATCCCTCCAGATCGCTCACAGACAGAGGCAGCAGCTGGTAGTACCCCATCCTCATCCAAGCCAGAGATCCTTGTGGGACTCCATCTGGAGCCAGACCGCAGAAGAAAACTGTATGAATTAGAGGATGAGTAGTGGTCAAAAAGTATCAAATAAGGAGAATAAATCATGTTAATCTAGAGGAAAGATAAACTGCTCTATGGAGTTTTCCATTCTACTGATCTACTCAGAGAAAGGAGGATTCTCAACAAGGCCATTTTCAATGAAATGTCCGTTTCAACTCAGAAATGTCACCCACTAGTAACTGTGGTACAAATTGATCCTGAAAGACTGTAGCAAGGAATTCTTGGTGCGAACATTCCTTCTAGGCTCCGCCCCATAGTAACAACAGCCAAATATGCCTGACTCACTATAAAAGGGATTGTTTGCCCTCTCCTCAATCTCTTATCCTGTTACTATCTTACTCTGCGCCCTGCCTTCTCTCCCTGCCAGTCTCCCTCTTTCTCCATCCCCTTCCCCTTCTCTCTCTATGTGTCCCTAACCTGCACTCCTCTTCTCTCTCTCTCTCTCTCTCTCTCTCTCTCTCTCTCTCTCTCTCTCCCTCTCTCTCTCTCTCTCTCTCTCTCTCTCCACTCTCCTCTCCTCCTCCTTCTCATCCTCTCTCCTTTTCTCTGTCTCTGTTCCCTCCTCAATTCCCTTTCTCGTGCCCTAAATAAACTCTCTTTCATACTATATCTGTCCTATAGCTAGTACCTTAGGGGAAAGGGATGTCTCAGCATTGGGCTCACAGAGGCACCCCCTTCTACTTCATACCACGTTTCTACCAATTGCTAATTCTAGATGAAGTCAACTTCAATATCTTCTGCCATAGTTACTGGAAATGGCTCTTATCTTTAACACAAATCCTTTGATCATGCCACAATAAAGCCATAGTTAGGGTCAATAACATAGTGAATAGGAAGATCATCAACTAACATTCAACAAAATTTTACATTGTACCAAGAATCTTCTCAGAAAATGAACAGTCAATTCCATTCCCACTGTAGCTATTTATAATGAGTACTGTGGCAATCCCTAACATCTAGACTAAGAAAATTTACTCCCAAGTGATTTAAAAACTCGATCAAATATTTATACTGAGTAAGTGAAGAACTGGAATTTTGTTTGAATCTAAAGTCAACTCTAAAAATCACAAGTACTTGTGTGCTTTAGAGACGTAAATCCTGTAAAATGTTCAAGTTCTCCTAATTTTACTTTCTGAGGTTTGAGAAAAGAAAAAAATATAGTGCTTTAAAGTTGTTTTCATTTATTTGTTTGTCCATGTAACAGTGATAATTTGAAGGCCCACAAGTGCAAAGCACTTTAATTTCAATTACATTTAATTCAATCAATTTCTTTCACATAGACAACTTAGTGAAACCCTGAGCCTAAGTCATCTTAGGGAATTAACTGAGAACACTGTAGTATGGGGCCATGTCCTGATCCTACATCCTGGGTCATGGTTTATTTGGTTTTTGGTTTTTGGTTTTTTTTCCTTCTGTTGGCAGAAATTGCTTTCTAATGGCAGTAAACCTTTGCTTCTTTTCCACCAAAATGCTTTTAATTGCTTTCAATGGAAAATTTAATTGATACACAACATCTTAATTATGCTTTCCTGTTAACAAAGGAAATGTCCTACCTCTACTATAAATCCGATTTCTTCCCAGCATACTCCAGTTTAATTTCCTCATTTTTTTCTTCTCTTCACCATAATGTTCCAAAGCAGCACCGTATGTAAAACATATTTAATTTCTGTCTTAGTTTCTTTTGTGTTGTTATAAGATGTGACAACAAAGGCAACTTTAAAAAAAAAAAGATTTATTTGATTTATTTTAGCTCACACTTCCAGACTAGAGTCCATCTCTGAAAAAGTCAGAGCAGCAGGATGAAGCATCTGGTCACATTACATCCATACCAACAACAAAGAAGAATGAGGAAGTGCATACATGTTTTTGGCTCATCTTAGTTTCTCTACTTACACAGTCCAAGATTATTGGCTCTAGACACAGCATCTCCCACAATAGACATCTCTTCTGATCTCAATCAATGTAATGCAATGTAAATATAGATGCCTAGAAAGTATATGTTACTACATATTTGTATGTTGTATTCCTTCTATTTATCGCCACAGCCTAAAGAGTCACTTAGCACTACATGTCCTCAAAATACACTTTTAAATGAGTCAGCGTATGACACTGAACTTTAAAGCAGTACTTTCTTTTCACTTGTCATTCTGAGAAGATAAAATCTGGATGACATGAAGACTTCACAGCATTCGTCTACATAAATATGTGGAAAATCCAAAAGTATATAAAAACTCAATTTGTTTCATCCAGCAAAGCAAAGTACAGTGGTGTCTTTGATGTTGCCATACTTCAGATCTTTAATTTTATGAAAAGCACACCTAGGTCTAATTGCATACAATTAAGATAAAATCAGAATACATTGTTGATGTTATTGACTTCGTAAATCTAATGCAGAATTACGAAATGACTCCAAACCACTGCCAGGATCTGACAACTGTGGCCTCTCCCAGAATTTATTTTGCAAATGCAGCCTTTATTATGAATCATCCTGTACTCAGTGAAGGTCAGCTGTCTACAGTTAATGGAATGTTTTCTTGCCAAATAATTTATGTGTATTGTCTTTCTTCCATCAGAATATATTTCTGTAACATACAGCTGTATACAGAGGTATGCCTATATTTCTCAAGATAAATGTCTTGCAGAATAAAGTCTTTTTTGAAAGAAATTATAGTAGATTTCCCCCCATAAATTAAGATTTGAGATTTTTAAAATTATGATGAATAATTTTGTGAACAAATGATATATTCATATTTTAAAATCAAAACATTTAAAGACTATTTCAGAAGACATGTTAAGGAAAAACGGATGTTTGAATTATGAAGTGGATGAGCTTTATATTTTAAAACAGGAGAAAAAAGATAAACATAATTTACATTGAGAACTTGTACTATTGATGTTTTATAAAAAAAAAGCCAACTCTTAAAAACCTTATTTATACTTTTAAAAATTACAGTTTTCATCATAAGAAATGGAATTAATACAGTAACTTTTCTAGTATCCATTTCTAAAGGCAGTAATGGAATATGGTTTACATTTGAATGTCAACAAGCTCCTTATCTTTGACCATGGATGGCACATTTAGAAGGTATGGCCTTGCTGGAGTAGGTGTGGCATTGTTGGAAGAAGTGTGTCACTGTGAGGATGGGCTTTGAGACACTCCTTCTAGGCATGTAGGAGACAGTCTTCTCTTGTCTGCCTTTAAAAAGAGATGTAGAACTTTTGGCTCCTCCAGCCCCAAATTTGCCTGGCTGCTGCCATGCTCCCACCTTGATGATAATAGACTGAAACTCTTAATCTGTAAGCCAGCCTCAATTAAATATTATCCTTTATAAGAGTTGTCTTAGTCATAGTGTCTTGTCACAGCAGTAAAACACTAACTAAGACATACATAGTATCTTGATTAATGTAAGCAACATAAATGTTCTATGTGAAACAGCAATACCACTCCTGGACATCTATCAAAGGACTCCATATAAACTACAACAACAGTAGGCAATGTGTGCTTACTGCTGTCCTATTAATAAAAACAGAGAAGCAGAATCATTCAACATGCCCATTCATAGCTAAAAAGATGTGGATATAGTGGTACACAAATCTTTATTCAACTATAAAAGTAGAATTATACAATTTTCAGGAAATTTGATGGAACTGGAAAATACTATATGTGAAAGAATCAATGATGAGATACATAAGTCCTAGCTTCTAGGTTTTCTGTGCATGTACTACAGAGAACTGGGAGAGGAAAGATGCCGGGAAACTGAGGGTCCATGAGAGGTAAAAATTTACCTTTAGCAAAAATTCCCCTACATTCATATCTCAGTGAATTATATTGTGCTATGTTTAAAACTTTAACATCTTGGCTCGCTGGATTAGAAAAACAGCAGTTGTTTGTTTGTTTGTTTTAAAATACAATGGAATAGAGAGAAACATTTCTTTACCTGTTTGACTCTGATAATTATGTAAGTTTTAGCACTTTAGTAATCGTATGAAAGGCATGACTTGTTTAACTATAGTTACTTACTTTATGTCACCTGATATGAAAATGTTATAATCTGCCTTTACTTTTGTAGCTAATTCCAGGTATCATTGTAACAGAGATGAATCAAACGGACTAAACTGTTGCTAAATGGACTGACTGTGTATTAGTTCAACATAGAATGACTTATAATCTTCATATTCTCCAGTATCTGCGACCATTAAAAGGCCCTGATACCTTGTTTTGTATTAATTTTGTACTCCAATGTTAATGAGTATCAAACCAAAATATTGCTGTCAATGTTCATGGCTTATGGAAAACGATTATTTTAGCCAGTTGAACTGGCATTAGCACATCTCTATATTTTTACATTTTAATAATTTTATTACATTTTGTTCCACATAAAGAAACTAATCCTTAGTAAATACACACACACAAGCAACACACATATACACACACACACACACACATACACCTAGAGAGAGAGAGAGAGAGAGAGAGAGAGAGAGAGACAGAGACAGAGAGAGAGAGAGAGAGAGAGAGAGAGAGAGAGAGAGAGAGAGAAAGGAAGAGAGAGAGAGAGAGAGAGGTATGTGTGTTCCTCTATTGCAACATCTATAGAAAAACTCCCAATCTTAAGAAAAAATGCACACACTTGAAGCCTGTTGTAGAAATGACTGATTTTGGCTGATTACATGAAAAGTTTTTGTAGAGTTTGGTAGAACAAGGGCACAATACACTGTCAAACTTGACGACTGAATATCTATGTTGCAATACCCACACAAGCCATTCCCTCCACTGCACAAAAGGCATGAAAACAGACATAAAATTAATAGAACAGAAAGTGATCACAAATCAAGAATAAGAGCATCATAGCATGAACATGATCACAATATAGTGTATAAATGTATGAAACTGATAAAAGTTTAAAAAATACCAGAAACTGCAGTTCAATTATATGGTGAAATAAATATATGAATAAAATCTATTGTTGGTCAAAGTTTTTTTCCTTTTGCTGTCATCTCATATGATGTAAAACTAAATGTTTCTTATTAAGCATCACATTTTCTGTAATTTGTTGGTGCTAGTTTTGAATCTTTAGAAATATGTGTTTTATTTCAAGTGCCATACAGGTTGAGAAATTACTAAGAAAGGGGTCATAAGGAGAGGTTTTCAAGAGAGAAGAGAGAGGATGCACTGACATAAAATGTTAAGATGGAATAAAATCCATATTTTTAAAAGCAAAGGACAAATATAGAGCAAAAATAACAAAGTAAGCAAGAATTGAATGAAGTTCTGAAGCACAGAGTAAGAGTGTAGATCAACATAAATATCAACTGGAGGATGAGAAATGGGAAAAGAAATGTTCTTCTCCTCAGCTTTTCTCAGACGCTGATGTGCAGGTGAATCACCAGAGCCTCCTGTTAAAAGTGATTCTGCATGGTTGGTAGGTAATACTGAAATCTCTGCTCTCTCAGTCACGTTTCAGAAAACAAGGCATGGAGTTATTTTGTTCCTCAACAACAACAACAACAACAAAACCTCCACAAAAACACAACAACGAAAGCACCCTCCACCGCGGGGGGGGGGGGTAAAATGCTGAGTAAGTAAATACCTCCAGTTTTCGTTTGTTTGTTGGAGATTGGTTTGGAAGGTGGATAGTCTTTGAACTTCGCTATTCTCATGAGGATACACGCCACTGAAATATCAGTGTAATCAGCAGTTTAATTGATGACATGTCTCATATGTGATTCCAAACAGTTTGGAAAGCTGTATTAATTTTGTGGAGACGTGAGCCACGAGATTTTTTTTCTTTGGGAACTTTCCCATCCCAATGTCAGATTGAAATTTACCACAGTGGGCAAAAAGAAGAGGAAGTATGGGGCATACACAAGATGAATCGCCCCAAAAGCTCAACGGAAAACTCCAGACCTGGCTTGCTATGGCCTATTTGCCACAATAAGTTGAATTCAGAACTAACAGATTCCTTTTATACTTACATGAAATAATATCTATCCCAGCCGGGCAGTGGTGGCACACGCCTTTAATCCCAACACTTGGGAGGCAGAGGCAGGCGGATTTCTGAGTTCCAGGCCAGCCTGGTCTACAGAGTGAGTTCCAGGAAAGCCTGGGCTATACAGAGAAACCCTGTCTCGAAAAACCAAAAGAAAAAAAAAAAAAACCTATCCCAAAGCCATCATCCTCAGTCCACCACTGACACTTATAGCAAAGATTCCTAGCAGTGGCCCTGTTCGCAAAATGTTAGAAATAAAGCTTCTAATAAGTCTTTACTTTTTCGTAGCAGACATTTTCAAACGTGAGTCACCCTAACAGAGTTTTAAGAGCCTGTAGGTTCCAAGTCTGTGTTCAGAATGCTGTTCCCAACAAATAGTTTCCCCCAAAAATTTCTACTCTATTTTGAGCTAATTTGGAAAATATTAATGCATCTATCTTTCAATTTTCTTTTCTCCCCTATGCAAATATATGATTAACTGGGAAATGTAACCAGCAAAATTGTTGCAGCCTATAACAATAAGGGATTTAAAACCAGATCTACTCTCAAAAATCAATACCTGTGTGACCTAAATTTACTGGCTTATATTCTTTAAATTATTTTTTTCTATCTAGAAAAATAGCAATATTACTACTTGAAATAAAATGTGAGGACAACATGATAGGAAAATAATAAACAAGGTTTTAGTGCTCTTTCCCTGTATTAGTATATATTAAGTCAATTGCTATTATCAAATGCAAATATTATAAGTTTAATATGTCCAGAGACCCATTCAAGAACACATGTAGAGATGATAGTGTAAGTGAGAACAGTGCTAAAATTTGCAAAATTTGAATATTTACAAAAAATATTTACAAGAAGAATGTGGAAAACAGACTATGAAATAGTAAGTAAGGTAAAAATTCTGGGCTGTTTGATGACATAAAATCTCAAAATAATGAAGCAAGGAAAATGAACCAGACATGTCAAGTAAAATTGTTGAACCCAAGAGCACAAAAGTGGCCCTGAGTCTTAACAAAAAGCTTGGATTGAGATGTGGAAATTGAGTGATGATGAGGGAACAGGGGCAATGAGTGCAGGTGACATTTTTACCAGAATATTCTGTAAGAGCAAAGGCAATGAAATAAGCTTGGAGAGTGTTTAGTAAGAGTTATAAAACAAAGGAACTCTCTTAATATGACAGAAGGAAGGGTGGACTTCAGAGCAGACAAATGATCCAGATGTCAATGGGAGTGAAATTTAGCACAAATGAAAAGGAATTCTTCTCTTCTAAGATTAGGGAAACAAACGAATGTAAATAGTATTGTCTCAGGTGGCAACCTTGGTCTGAGAAAAGAGAACAGTTTATGAAGAAGAAGAAGGAGGAGGAGGAGGAGGAGGAGGAGGAGGAGAGGA
>NW_021604564.1:26443389-26443538 GCF_004785775.1 Grammomys surdaster | reverse complement strand
AGAAGAAGAAGAAGAAGAAGAAGAAGAAGAAGAAGAAGAAGAAGAAGAAGAAGAAGGAGAAAGAGGAGGAGGAAGAAGAAGAAAGAAGAAGAGGGGGAGGAGGAAGAAGAAGAAGAAGAAGAAGAAGAAGAAGAAGAAGAAGAAGAAGA
>NW_021604564.1:26424250-26443379 GCF_004785775.1 Grammomys surdaster | reverse complement strand
AGAAGAAGAAGAAGAAGAAGAAGAAGAAGAAGAAGAAGAAGAAGAAGGAGAAGAAGAAGAAGAAGAAGAAGAAGAAAAGAGGAAGGGGATGGAGAAGCAGAAGTGAAAGCAGAAGCACCAGAAGCAGCACCATGATAAACATAAAAAGAGAATAAATTGAGGTGGTAATGGATCAAAGATATGGAAGCTATATGCAAAAAACAACAAAAATAATTGAGTATTTAGAGACATAGATAAATTGATAGCACATTATTAGAGAGTGTTGACAAGGAAGGAAAGCATAGAAGTGAAAACAACTTCTCCATGTTCATATGGATTTTACTTTATCTGAAGAAACCAACAAAAACCATCCATGTGACTATTAGATACATTCAATTCATTTTATATCTTTTATATAGACCTGGACATATCCAGACACAATATGAGCTATGATTCCTTAACTTCTATCAATTGTAGCCAAGGGACTGCAGAGACAGCTCTGTGCGGGAAAAGTACTTGCACAATAATTATAAGGCCTTTGGTTGATATTCCCAGAACACACATAAAGGCAGACATTCTAGTTTGTCTATAACTCCAGTGCTCCAGCAAATTGGAGGGCAGAGAGAGTGGTGGAAGCTTGTGGACAATCTATCTGGTATTGTTAGCACCAAAACAGAGAAAACCCCTGCTTTATACAATGTAGAAGGAGGGCATTCATACCTGAAGTTGTCCTCTGATTTTCATACTGCAACTTGTGATGTACCCATACACATAAACAAGAACTAGTGACCACACACACACAGAAAAAAAATAACCTAAATGTATTCTTAGTTACAGTCAAGACACCTTAGACTTAAGTAAATGTCAAATTTTATTTAACAAATAAATGTAAAATATGTTTATGTTAAAATGGACAAATATTAAAAAGCTTAATCGAATGTTGTATACCAAAAGGAGACAGCAAAGTCTCCATGGAAAATAATAAAATCAAGCATAGCATTATTTTAACTGAGAGAATGGCTAACCAATTACTGATCCAACTTGAAATTCACACTATGGGCAAGAACCAATCTCTGACACTATTGATGATTTTAAGGGTTCATGATTTTCTGAAGAATGACACCTCAGGCTCAAATAGAATGTAAAATCAAGGAGCATTTCATTCTGCAGAAATCCAACATGCTGGAGTTTACCATCTACCAAGATAGATGTGTGCAAGTAAGCTTGCAGGACCAATTTAAAGCACATTAGGGGAATTCCAGGGAAGGGTAGGTGACCATTAGCTTAATTCATTGGCTCTATCTCTAGGGACATTCCAGAACCTTTGCTGGGGAAGCCTGAAAACTGTTGCTGACTCTGTCCTTGTATCAGGGCCAGGTGGCAGTGTAGCTTCTGATCATAGGGTGGTTTCTGATTGGCTGCCTAAGGCCTGGGGCTTTTCTAATGTAGTTGATTTGTCTGGAATTGTCCAGTTCTGGAAAACAGAAATTTAGGCCTAGTCTCCTGACCTGCCGGTTTGAAGCCTATGATGGAGTCAGCCTTTCTCAGATCTCTCATTGATAGTCTGTTATGTTTGCAGACAGGAGCCTAGCATAAGTGTCTTCTGAGAGCTCCTCACAACAGCCTATCGGAACAGCTGTAGAGACCCCAGAGTAAGCAGACATAGCTCCTGGAGTCTTGTGGAAGAGTTTAAGGAAGAATTGAGAGACCTGAAGGAGATAGGTACACCGCAAGAAGACAAACAGAGTCAGAAAGCCTGAACCTTCAGGGCCTCCCAGAGGCTGAACCATCAACCAAAGAGCAAGCACAGGCTAGATCGAGGGCCCCTACACATATATAGCAGATGTGCAGCTTGGTCTTCATGCTGTTACCGCTACAACTAGAGCAGGGTCTGCTCGCTTTATTTATTTATTTATTTATTTATTTATTTATCTTTTTTTACAGTTCAGACTTTATTGCCCCCCCAGTTCACCCTCTGACTGTTCCACATCCCATATTTCCTCACCCTGTCTCCATGAGGATGTCCCCATCCCCACCCCTGACCCCACTAGACCTTCCCAATCCCTGAGGCTTTCAGTCTCTTGAGGGTTCGATGTGTCTTCTCTGGCTGAGTCCAGATCTGGCAGTTCTCTGCTGTATATGTTTTGGGGGCATCATAAATGCTGATGTATGCTGCCTCATTGTTAGCTCAGTGTCTAAGGGTCTCTTCTTGAATCTTTTGCCTGCCTGTGGATCTAGTTCTCCTTACTGAGTTGCCTTGTTTGGTCTGAGTTGAAGAGGTTATGTCTAGTCTTGCAGTGACTTGATGTGCCAGAGTCAGATGATACCCTGGTGTTGGGGAGAGCTCCCCCTTCTCAGAGGAGACATAGGAGGAGTAAGAGAGGAACTGTGGGGTGTGGGGTTTGTGTGTATGCTGAAATCAGGATGAAAAGTGAATAAAGAAATTAATTAATGAACAAAATCAACCACAGTCTTGCTTGGCTATTATTAAGTAACTAATTGTACCTATGTAGACTACCAGTGTGAAATTCTTAAAATATATAAATTATGATTATTCATCTATTATTGATGACATGACCAATAGGTAAATGACTAATATATTTAGTTTTCATCTCCAGTCTTGACAGTCCATGTTTACTTCCTATACATATCACATATACATTGCAATTGTATGCAAATGATAGCCTGGAGAACAGTTTTGTAGAAATTGGAAATTTTGTTGTTGTTTCAAACATGTTTACTACTGGAACGAAAGGGACACATTATAATTTCTAATGTGATTCTTTTCATTTCCAGAAAGATTGTATCTTGCCCAAGGAAGATATGTTCCTTCTCATGGATATTTCTCTTTCATGAATTTATTTATTTAGTTTCATTAAAGTTTAGGTAAGGAAATTGAAGTACATCAGAAACAAACATATTTTGTGATTGCATGGAACTTTCCAGTTAATTCAAAATATAATTATTTTCACAATGTTTCATTGGTATTGCTTTCACTATTAAGTACCAAAACAGGATGAATGGAGATTTCATAGAGAGTTCTATACTTTAGTTATCTCTGTATAAATCAAATATTTTGTTATTTCATCTGCTTGCATCTTCTTACAAAGAAGGCATTGTGTGTGATTGTGTGTGAGATGGATTGTGACAATCATTTCACCAAGCAGAGCAGTGTCTGTGCATGGGCAGTGGTGAGAGAAAATATAAAGATTAGCTGCAATGTGCTAGCCTTTGTTACTGATGCATCTCTGTGAGACTCTGAACACTAACATTCATGTGAAGTTGCTGGTATTGTTTGCCTGGAGATGGTAGTCAAGGAAGCCTACATCATTTCCCCACATTTACTTTGTTTACTGCTGTACTAAGATGCCTGCCCAGGTCTATTCACCAAATTCCAGCTTTACCTAGAACATGCTTCTGACATTAGACATGTGACTGCAAGGACCTATGCGGGAGATGCTCAGATTGCCTTTTTTCTATGGTTTTGCTGAGGGGTTGAGGGCATCCTATCACTGATCAGATGGGGTTTTTCTCTCTTCATTCTCCATTTCCTCCTTTCTTGAAAAGCAATCCACATGAATTGATCCAAAACATTTGGAAAGAAGAATTTCTTCTCAAGCTTGTAAAAGGCAAAAAGAACAGAACCATGTGCAATCTGGACAAAGAAATGCTAAGTAAACAAAAATTTTTCTCTTTGCCTCTAAAAGTACATGCTCCCTCTCTCTTCCCTAATTTTGGTCTAGTCTCAGCTGCATTCCTCTACTGTTGATTTCTTTATTCTTACATTTATGACCCAACAGAACTACTGATCCCAACTCCCACCTTGAGCTTGTGGGTCTTTGCAACCTACTAAGGAAGTCACTGAGTGACTATTTATATTTAAATTAATAAAAATTTTCAGTGCATCTATTGTCTTATAAGTGTTTGATAGCTACATTTCTATTAGCATAGAATCCCCCCCCTCTGCCCTCCCTCCTTCCATCTGTCCTCCTCCTCTTCCCTAACACTTTATTCCTATGCTCAAGATCAAACCTAGGGTTTAGCACATGTAGGGTATAATTATAACAGATACCAAATATCCATACAAAAATTTCTACTGTGAAATATTTGAGTGTCAAACTTCTACTTCACCCACCATGTAGTCATTGTAATTTCTGTGTCTCCTAGTTTTAATTATCAATTAATTTGAAACTCTTCATTTAAACTCTTCTGATTCCTTGACAAAACTGATTATGGATAGTTGCTCTAGTAGAACTTTTTAGTATTAATTTTAAAAAAAAAAAGCCATTGTCTACTCAGCAGAGTGTATTGCTTGGAAGGAATGTTTGGATTCTCTACCCATTTTCTATTTATTTGTGCATGGTACACAAGATTGTAATCTGCCCACTCTCCACAAAGTAACATCAGCCTCAATTTTTAGTTCACTTGATTCATTTTGTCACTTCTAAACTTGTATTAGTGTAGAAATAGCAAACTATTACATACATAGCTTTTACACAAGAATCCATGATACTGCTTTAGATATTACTTCTCTTCTAAAATTAAAAGAATTATTTCACAATTGGGCAAAAAGGCTAAAAATGTTTTCAAGGAGAAAAACATTTTTCTAACTCTAGTGGAAAACCCAAATCATACATTCCATTTCTGTTTACATCCTTTGGTGGTACGCTTTGAAGTTTTCCTAAAGAGAAAACTATTGTTTAATGACACAAGTAGGATGTCATAGATTGTTTCTCAAAACAGTGCCATAAACAAAACCCAGTTCTCATAAACACCTAAGGATGTTAGCATGATTATGTGAACCACATATATCTTTTCTTGCATATTAAAAATTTGTTATTAATATATATGTATGTACATGTGTGCTTATAAACATGAGTATATGAATGATATATCTGTATGAGGGTGTATTCCATGACATGTGCTTGGAGGTCAGAAGACAACTTTTGTAGAGTCTGTTCTTACCTGGGTTTTGGAGATCAACCTTAGGTTTTGCAGCACAACAATGAGCTATGCTGTCAGCCCAGTGAACTGCATATTTCTAGGACAGTTCCTGGGGTGACTGCATTGGTGAGTTTTTTGTTAGTTGAACTGATCAACTTAAAGGGTGGAAGGTGTTAAGTTGCCTCCTGACTTCAGTGCTTTCAGCTCAGGGTTGCCCACTTTGGAAACTTTGAAGAGGCAGAATGTCTCTCAGGTATCAACCTTTGGCCACCTCAGAAGCCATGTTCATGACATGGCACTGAAAGGAATAAAAGGAAATAGAAAGGGGACAGTATTTACACATCCCTGTCAATTATCTGGCTTCCTTCCTATAGTCTGCCCTTCTCAAAGCTTTACCCACTCGTCATCTTGGCACAGTCGATAGGCTAGAGACCCTCCCCTTCAAGCACATGGGATCAAACTACAACATCACTGAAAGGAATTCAAGTGGGTATCTAAATCATTTTATCTTTCATTTTATATCATTTCAGATTTCTTTTTATTATAACACTGAAGAATGTGTGGTGAAGAGGTGCATAAGGAAAAATAAACACCAAACTATTAAAAATTTCTCCCAGGCCCTCCATTTGTTGAGCCTTGTACTAATCCTGTGTTTACAAACTGGGTATTAGTAATGAATGACTGTAATCTTAGCTCTCTGTAGTCTAAGATAGGCAAGACAATTTCAAGCCTGTCTTGGAGTGTATTGCAAATTTTAAGGCAAACTAGGCTAGATGATGACATTCCCTTTCAAAAGAAAAAATAAAACAAAATTTTCTACTACAAAGTATGTGGTTAGTAGAAATGTTGTTCTTTACCATCATTATTAATAAGATCTTTTAACAGACAGAATTACATAAAGAACTCTAACCCCAGGGAACTTTTAGATGTAATTAGTACTGGGTAATAAGAGCTCTTTGGATAAAGGGAGCTTTTCAAATAAACTACTTATCGATGCTATTACATGGTAAGGATAAGAGAACACATCTGAGAATACTATTCACATGAAAACTTGTAATTCTAAGTATGAGTATAATGGGAAACAAAAGCACTAATAAGCATTATTTATCTATATGTAGTTATACCATGCTTTATTACGAAATCAACCTAAAGTTGTTTATATGTGACTAATATAAACACCATGGTTGTCTTAGGGTTTTATTGCTGAGATGAGACACAATGACCATGGCAACTCTTATAAAGGAAAATATTTACATGAGACTGACTTACAGTTCTGAGGTAACACGTTGTTCTCTAGGAAGGAAGCATGGTGAGATGCAGGCAGACATGATGCCGAAGAGTACCTGTGAGTTTTGCATACCTAGGCAATGGGCAGAGAGAAATGCTAGGCCTGGCTTAAGCATAAATTGCCTCATAAATCTAAATTATAGATAAATTAGTTTGTACCACATTAAACCTCAGAATAGTTATTTCTAATTTTGTTTATAAATACTGTGTACAGTGACTATCTTTACCTTTTTAGATATATTAATTTATTTATAATTAATATATAGTTAATATATATTAATTTATTTATATTAATTTTTTTCATAATAAATGTCGTAGTGATTTGAATAAGAATGGCCCCCATAGGCTCATAGATGCAAACATTTGGTCAACTTTGAGTGGCATTACTTGACAGAGATTGGGATGTGTGGCCTTGTTGGCGGAAGTGTGTCCCCAGTGGTGGACTTTGAGGATCTGCTGTTAAATTAAAGTCATTAGACTATGGAGATCAATTACTATGGAGACAATTTTAAGACAAAAAAAAATGTTACAAGAAAAAAGAAGCCATTCTCCTAACTTCAGCACTATAGGAACCGAAGGTTTGTGTTATAGTCTACTATATCATACATGACTCATTTCTATCAAAGCAGAGGAGAAGAAACAGTAGCTTGAATATTGTTTTTAATTAACTTAATATTGAAAAGGAATATAACTAGCTAATAAAATTACTTCATGCATTATGAAAAAAGAAAAACAATGTTTAAAATTAATATGTGACTGCATATTATGTATACACATGAACAAATGGATAATTTAAGCACGTTGTATTGTGTTATCAAGATGCAGAAATTTACACATTAAAAAAATCCAAAGGAATTATTTAATGTGTCTTCTCAATGGGAAAATACAAAGCATTTTGCTTATTTATGGTCACATGGTTAAGGAACAAGATATTATAATGATGGGTGGTGTTACAGATGTTGTATACAGAATACATCCGTACTTGAACATGAATTCACAAAATGTTAATACCCTTTGCTTTTCCTTAGACATTATTTGTATAGGGTTTAGTCAGACATTCATTTGCTCAGTAAATATTTATTAAGCACTTCCTGTGTATTAGGTATCACATTGAATAAGGGAAATGAGGTACTGAAGAAAATAGAAGCATATTTATGTCTCTTAGAGATTATAGTCTTTAGGAGAGGATTTCTAAAAGTATTTATCTATGAACTCTTTTAGAGTTTCAGGCAATGTACTTTGATCATATTTACCCTTGCCTCTTTCCTGCCATTCTCCAAGATCTATCACCATCTCATCTCATCACTTCCACCTTCTTTATTTGTTGTTTTTAATAATCAAGTCTATTTTATGATGCTCATGTATTAATAGGTGTGGGGCCATCCACTGTTGCATGAACAACCATCTAGAAGTCATAGCCTTAATGTAAACTGACACTACTTCCACTAGAAACAATCAACTGTCTAGAATATTTTACTTCAGCTCGGCACGGAGAATCATAGGCCCCTGCCACCTCCATGTGTACTGGTTCGATACCATGTAGAACTTGTAGAGGTAATCATAGTTACTGTGGGTCCATTATTGCAGCAGGCAGACCTTTTATATCCAGAAGACATTCTCTTGCTCTTGTGCTTTACAACCACTGGCATTTATAATACCTTTACACCTCTACTACAATGGTCTCTGAGCCTAGCACAGGGGTGGATGAGGCAAAAATGTCTCATTTCTAGATGAGCACTTGATAGACTAAAACCAAGCAGAATATATTGTTTTTTTTTCTTTTTTTTATTTAAATGTTTTATTGGATATTTTATTTACATTTCAGATGTTATCCCTTTACCCCATTCCCCCCTCTCCCACCTAGGAACCCCCTATCCCATCCCCCCTCCTCCTGCTTCTATGAGGATGTGCCCCACCTACCCCCCCACTCCCACCTTCCCACCTTCCCACCTTCAAATACCCCCACACATGGCGTCCAGCCTTTATGGGACCAAGGATCTCCTCTCCCACCTCAGACTACCAAGAGCCTGAGTTTGTGAAACTTCAATGCTTTAACATTGGCTTTCACATTGTTAATCCAGACTTAAGAAAGAGACTCAAGCCATAACTTTGGATAAACAAACTTTGATTGGCATAACAAACAAGTAGAAACAAGATAAGAAACCAAAGGTAATATAACATATTGTAAAATACTGTCAAAAATTTTGTATTTGAATAATGTAATAAAGTTAAATTCCTAGCATGTATCACAATAGAAAGCAAAGATGACTGAGAGTCTGCCACATTTTTTTTTTTTTTCAAGAGGGTTTCTCTGTGTAGCCCTGGCTGTCCTGGAACTCACTCTGTAGACCAGGCTGGCCTCGAATTCAGAAATCCGCCTGCCTCTTTCTCCCAAGTGCTGGGCTTAAAGGCATGCACCACCAACGCCCGGCTACAAAATTATTAATATATAAGAATCAATAAAATGTGTGAGAAGAGAACTAGGGGATAAGGTTGATTATGTATACAAGTATAAAGTTTTAGTTGAAAGTATTAAGAATAAACAATCAATAAACTCAAAAGATTTTCATTAAAACCAACACTGACACATGATCTATGTGACAATATTGACTGAATTAAAGCTCTCAAGAGAAACACAATTGGCAGTAGATACATAGTTCTATAGTTTCATTTCTGTTGCTATGATCAAATACCTTGGCAAAAATAAATGTGGGCGGGATGGTTTATTGTAACTTAAAATTCAAGGTTATAGTCTATCCTTGCAGGGAATATCCTTGCAGGGAAACTAGTCACATGAAATCTACAGTCAAGAATAGAGGGAAATATTTGCATATATGTTTAATTCTCTGGCTTAACTTGCAAACTCATGTTTTTGGTAGTCTCACTCTGATAAGAATATGTTCTGGTTGATTTGAGCTCATGAAGTCCTCAACTACAAATAAGACATTTGCAAGGCCTAAAAATTGAGAATGGTTCCATGGGTCTTCAGGCAGGGTCTTCCCACATTAGCAAGGTAATAAATGAAGATAGACTCCCACATGATCCAAAGATCAACATGAACTAGATAATCCCTCATTATGACTCTCTTTCATAATGATTCGAAATTCTGGCATGTTGAAGATTATAATTTCACCATCACAACTCTACCCTTCATCAACATGACACACAAACACATCATTGTAAAGCATACCCCTTCATCTCTTATACCCAAAGTTCTGTCAGATTCATGTTTGCTTCACCACATAGGTTCCCAGAGTGTCTACACATGGCTGAGGGGAGGCAGAATGCAGTCTGTAAATGGAGTCCTTGGTCTATGTTTGCTGGGTGGGAAACAGTGGAGCCTGCTATGTTTGTTGTGTTTTCCAGTCTCTTGTATATTCAGATGCCACTGGGGTACTGCGGGGGGAAAAATTAGAGGCCACTGCGGTGGTGTCCCAGTGGGTTTCCATGCTTTTGCGGGTCCCACATGCAGGAGGAACGTCTAATGTTCCAGAGGCCTGGAGACTTTGGCAGCAACAGGCCCCAATGACACAAGGAAGTCCTTGGTTCCAAAAGGGTTTATTGTCATGGCAGATGGTGGATGGATCTAGGCTACCCCAGTAAAACTCAGGGCAGTCCCGAGTTATATAGGGAGGGAGAAAGAGGGAGGATTAGGGGAGGATTGGAGGAAGATCTGGGGAGGCATGATTAATTTGTTCCGCCATCTGGCCTTCATTAGTATGTAAATCCCTAGGCCCCGAGGCCCCTAGTCACACCCTCTTCCCTTACACTTTGGGAGGGGCTGTCTGGCCTTCATTAGTATGTAAATCTCTAGGGCCTGATGCCCATAGTCTGGCCTATGTGGCTGAACAATGTAATTCAATGGAGACATGACTGCTTTTCAGGACCCTGGATTCTGGGGGGGTGGGGGGCGCCGAACTCCTGCCGGTTCGCATGGAGAGTTTCTGGGTTCTAGGCACCTGCTCAGCCATGAACCAGAATGTCCTTATGCAGTCCCACAGGGTACCACTAGGACTAGGAGGTGGTTTAGAAGTCTGAGCTTTCCCTCAGGGTGTCTACACACCAGGCAGGAAGTGGAAGGCTGAGCCTGAGTGAGTGCCTAGAGTATAGAGGGTCTGGGAGAGAGAAGGCCTTCTCCACGAGATTTAGACACCCCTCTTTCCCACTATGTCCCCTCCCCCATGCAATCCTTGATGAAGAGACTGTCCTTGCCTATTCAAACTGTTTTATTTGATTGCATATGTACATGTGTACACTTTGCTTGGGGTGAACCAGGGATTACATCCCTTTTGCAGGAAAGAATACCCTGAAAGGGAAGCTCAGTGGCTGGATACTCAGAGCTTACCTAGACACCTCACCAGCATGGAGAACTCCAAGCTTTTATGCTACATGACTAATTGTCATTGTCCTCCCAGTGGGGTGTCATGGGTATGTGTTCCAGACCAGGTAGAGCTAATCAGGGAGCTAGCTCTGCTCTTGCAGTTCTCAATTCCAAGATTCCCTGGGATCTGAGCCTGGTCAACCTTACCAGGTCTTCTGTCCATTTGGTCTACAATGTCTCACTTTTAAAATACTATAAAAGTACAGTACAGTATTAAAATTCTCATAATCTTGAAAAATTCCAAAATTTTCAAAGTCAAAAGACTGAATTTTTAGAGACTAACAACTAAGTTAACACTTTCAACAAAAAATGTAACAGTAACATTCTTATTAATAAAAGAAAACATGGGATCACAAGAAATTAATAACCACACCAAAGCAAACTGCAAATCCATCAGGTGTTACACCAAAACTTGCAGTTTCTAAGTCTGGAATCTAGGTTTGCCACATAGTCTTCTGTGGTCCAAAGAGCTTGAATAGCCACACCCTCTTCAACGCATTGTCTTCTCTCTTTAACTTAAACAGCTCCATTCCACATCTGCAGCTGTCTGTGGTGGTTTTTGCATGGTTCTGGTATCTCCAATATTCAGGGGTCTTCATTATTATCTAAGGATATATCTTCACAGCTGTATAAAATAGCCTGTCAGGAACTCTGCATAAACTACAAGCTTGACACAGAGTGCCCAGTCTCAGCTATACTCGAGGAATTCTTATATCTTACGTCTATCATGTTTTAAAAATTGGTACCATTTGATGATACTCACATTGTCAATTTTTGCTGCCAGTTCCAGATGTAGCCTGGTCCCTTTGGACCACAGTGGTCTCAGCTTCTGCGTTCTGGTCCCAAGGAAACACTATCTTGTTTCCCCATTACATAGTATGGCACTTTTTCTGCTGTGGGGTTATCTCAGTATAAATCAGAGCAGTTTCCTCAGCACCAAACTGAATAATATTCTATCTGGAGATTTTTTTTCCTATGAAACAAACCCATTATCTTTAATATAAAAACTCAATTTCTCAGGAAAAATTGAAACCAGATTCTTAAAGTATTGAGAGAAATTGCACCCATCATTGTTCTTGATGGAGTCCTTGTTCCTCTCTAAAACCTCCTGACCTGAGCCTTCACTGGTCTCGTCTTCCCCACCATTCCCGTTTTCTAAGCCTCCACACGAATCACCATTGGAAAAGTCAATGACTTTTCCAATCTCAACTTTCAAATTGTCGTCTACATTTTGTTGCACAAACAAATTGGTTCCCAGTTCTCAAAGTCCACATGGTCGTGTTCATGACAGCAATTACCCCACTTCCTTGGTTCAAAATTCTGTCCTTCATTCACTTCATATGGAACCAGTGTTTTTAATGCAAATCTGGGGAGATAAAGAAATTATGAGCTCTCAAACAGTATGATTTTTTAAAAAACAAATTTGTTACTGCCAGTTACGCGTAAATAGAGGATTAAGAAAACCAGAATCAGTACAGTTCGGAGTAAGGAATGGAACATGATTAAAGACTGATACTGAGTAAAGAATAGTATTTCTAGGAAATACTGGACAGGGAATAAATGATGGAACAGTGTCTAGAGAAGTGATTTCATCTTCAATATAATAGATCTCTTGTTCTTCCTAAAGACATTGTTTCATGTAGTTAAAAATGACATTTAAATGATCTTTTACAGAAATATGTTAGTAGAAAGCTTTGTGATGACCTTTTATGGAAAAAGGTAAAAAGCAGCTTGGCTATCATTCATTTCAAAAACCAAATAAAAATGAATGGATGAGTAAATTAATGAATTAATATAATTTTAACAGTTACTATAAGCACCTTTAAGTATTAAGCATTATTATAAAGTCAGTTTTGATTTTACTGACTCAGCAGTCTTACATTTCTCAGCTGTGATGGGGTTCTTGGTTCTCATGTTTTGTCAAACTTTCCTTACAGCATTCTCAAGAAGCCCATAAACAAAATGACTTGCCTTTCTCAAAAACTAATAAAGTGCACAGAGAGATGCAAAGAAAGCTTAGAACAGAATATCCCAGCTTGAGTGCAGCCTTTGAATAAATTTCCTAATTGTTGCAAACAAATGGCCTGATTTTTTTATCTAAATGGATGAATACACTCCTTCCCTGCAAATAGAATTTGGTCTAGCCGTACTACACATGCTGTTTTCATAGACCATTTGAGCTATAAAATGAATTCAAGCATTACTGAATAGCCTTGTCTATTCTCAGTTATTAAGTATATCATAATTTGTGGTTATTTTGGTTTTATCAACATGGAAATTAGTGATCATTGATTAATTGTATTTTTCTACTCTGCTCTATCCTAATTTCATCAAGAAGTTTGTCAATGATAGAAATTAAAATAATTCTTGAATTTTTTTAAAAATACTGAATCTTTTATAAGACCATTCTTCTTAAAAAAAAATAGTATTCAGTTCAAAACTACCACTCAACCATTGAGGACAAAAATACAACTGTTGGATAGATTCTCTAGTGCCTGCATCTACTTTTTGAAACACCAATATATGCAAGTCTTTAGAATGGGTTAAAAACAGACTTGATTGTGGTGGCTCTATTGTACAACAATGGGCCATCTGTTTCATTAAATCTTTAACAGTGCTCAGTCCTTTACTTCCTCTTGCCTAAATGTAGTTTTCCCCCCAAAATTGTTGAGTTTCAGCCAGACTAATTCAGAATCCTCTTCAAGAGTTGTTCTCTTGCTAAATAGCTGAGCATCAGCTGGCTCAGCCACTGAATTACAACTATGAGAATATTATTGCCTCCCTCTTCCCCACATACCCGTTATTTAAAAGTCTATTTTCTTTAGTAAATGGAGCAACTGAAATAAATTTGAACTTAAATAAGAGTTTTGTACAATATAATTGATTGTAAAGTACTGTTATAGTTATGTATACACTTAAATGTGCAAGTGCATAAGTATATATTTCGTATATATGTATATATGTATATATGTATGTATGTATGTATGTATATATGTATATATGTGTATATGTGTATATGTTTATATGTGTATATGTGTATATGTGCATATGTGCATATGTGCATATGTGCATATGTGCATATGTGCATATGTGCATATGTGCATATGTGCATATGTATATATGTATATATGTATATATGTATATATGTATATATGTATATATGTATATGTACTGAGATGGTTTACTTTTTTGATAACCTCTAAGTTGTAAACTTAGGATAAGTCATCATTTAATGCTAGTGTGGCAGCTACTACTGCTTAATTTCTCATCCCTCCTTCCACCAGCTTTGTTCTCTTTCAAAAGGATTCTCATGGACCTTAACAACTTTTTCCACTGATATTACCTTGTACATCATCTTTCCCAACAGAGAAAACTGTCTGAATTTTAAGTTAACTGGTTTGACTAGATTATTTCGATAAGAAAGTAGAGACTCAGTATGTTTGTCCATGTGAATGAAAATTATAAATGAAGTACATATTATTGTATGGCAGATACTGAGGCATGTTTTATAATATCTGGAGAGCAAATGCTAAGAACATAACATTTGAAATACTCCAGGAATTAATTCTATGCATCAGTATTCACACAATATAAAAGATAGACAAATGAAGGGGATTTCTGGATAGAATATTAAGGTTGATGGACTCAAGGAACAACAGATTCTAATGTCATCAGGATAGTTTGATAGTTAAGCAAGATGAAATACACTGGGTGAGACAGAAATGTCCAATAACACAACAAAATGCAATAGAATGAACAAGTCACAGCAACTCATCAGTACCTTGCATAGGCAATAAGGTACATAGAAAAATAGAGATAACCTAAGTCATGATTTTTATATCATATCTAGATTGTGGAGGTCTTTTTGCCAGGCACTTGGAATTAGTATTAGTATTAGTATTAGTATTAGTATTAGTATTAGTATTAGTATTAGTATTAGTATTATATTAGGCCAAATGTGAGCATTAGACTTGTGATTTAGGAGAATCTTTTGGGTACCAATCTAAAAGGAGGATCAAAAGTAAAAAGCATATAACTTGCTATTACTATTCAGAAAATAAAAGAATCAAAATGTAATAGTACTGTACCTAAACATGGGGAAGGCAGAACTTATATGAAGAATATTTGGGGGAAAGTTTCAATTAAAATTATGAGATAATAAACATAATGGGCTGTAATACATCCTGATTCCTAGATCAGCCTATTAATCACTTATGGGAGTAGACTTAAAGAGTGGAAACCAAGAGTTTCTTTCAGAAATATCAAATTTGACTTTACTTATATATTTGAATAAACAAATAAACTTCATTAAAATTTAAAAGGATGAATCATATAATACTACATCATCTAATATAATAAATTATAAAATAATACAGTGGAGTAGTAATATGGATATTAACACCTCTGAATGGGACTACTTTGTTTAAATTCCAAAATACAAAGAAGTAATATTGAGTTTGCTTTAAAAATCCCTCAAAATTAGTTCAAAATGTAAAATAAAAATTCCACATTTCACATATTAAATTTCAGGAATTATTTACTTTCTATCTATAGTCTCATGCCAACCTTAGTTCTGTCAATCTGGAATTAATAATTTGTTAATTTATTAATAATAATTTTCTCTTTAAATACATGCATACACACAGTCAGAGAAAAAAATGACTCTTACCCTAAAGTGATTTCCTCTCTCTCTCTCTCTCTCTCTCTCTCTCTCTCTCTCTCTCTCTCTCTTTTTCTCTCTCTCTCTCTTTCTCCTCTGTCTCATACTGATTGAAGGTCAAATAACCACTAAAGTTTAAATCTGCCACTGATAGTAGTCATCACAGTGACAGAAATAGACTAGAACAATGTTATGAATGTGGCTCACCAGAAGGTGGAGTTGAAGGAGACCACAGGTCAATTGTTTGTGTGTTCTGTTCAGGCTTATATACTGAGACACATGGATGAACCACTTCTGAGTGACCAATGATATCAGTAACAAGAACAGCTAATATTATCTGGAGTCACGGAAATTCACTATATGCGCTTGTAAGGAATCAATTCTTAATAGCCAATAAAATTACATCATTATTGACAGAGATATTGACCAAAAGATTTTAGCTTAGTCAGAATATGTTATTAAGGGTGAAGTATCAAAACATGGACATTTATTTATTATCCTTTTGTCATGATTCAAGTCATTTTGAGCTTCAGAATTAACACTGATCATCACACAGATTGTTTTAAGATTAATTTTCAGTATGATGTATTAGGAAGGGTTCCCTAAAGGAACAAAATTAATAGAATGAATATGTACTAAAAGGGATGATTACTTAATAGGGGTTTTGCAGTCCAACAATGATTATCTGCATGCTAGAAAGACTGAGTAACTGGTTAGCCCTTTAGTCTTGAGGTCTGATTATTTCCAATATGGTAAGAAATGTAAGATGGATTGCTGATGTGAGTCCACATTACAAAGTCAAAGGAACAGGTTTTTATGACAATGAGGAGCAGGGGTAGTGGAATCAACAATGGGCCAGGCATACCAAAAACAGGCAGAACACCTTAGTTAGGCTTACCATTGCTGTGAAGAAGCACAATTACCAAAAGCAACTTGGGAAAAAAGGGTTATTCAGTGTATACTCAACACTACTGTCCATCATCAAAGAAAGTTGGGACATGAACTGAAATAGGGCAGAAACTAGGAAGCAGGAACTGATTCTGTGATTATAGAGGAGGTGTTCCTTCCTGGCTTGCTCCCCATGGTTTGTTTAACCTTTCTTATATAATCCAGGACTACCTACCTAGGAGTGGCTCCATCTACAATGGGTTGGACATTCGTTTATAAGTCACTAATTAAGAAATACCCTAAAGAAATGGTTTTCAACCTGTGAGTCCTGTCTTCTTTGTGGGTCGCATACCAGATATCCTGTATAGCAGATATTTACATTGAAACCCACAATAGTAGCAAATTTGCAGTTATAAAGTAGCAAAAAAATAATTATATGGTTGAGGTTACCAAAATATGAGGAACTGTATTAAAGGGTTGAAACATCAGGAAGACTGACAATAAATAGTCCATATATTTTAATAATGTGAACGTATTAAAAAAAAGTACTAATGAAACTTGCAGGCTCTCTCTGAATTTATATATATATTTTTTTCCACAGCTAAAATATTTGAATTGATAGTAAAATTATTATGTTTCTATAAGTTATTTATTAAGGAAGTCTGTTTATTTTTAATTCTTATTAAAATATAGAATAAAATATGAATTTACTATTATTTTTGTCACTATTTTACATTTTTTTAATATTTTTTATTTAGCAAGATATTATTCTTTGAATTCAATGTTAGTTCAAAGGAGAAGTGGCCCTGTTTCAGCTTTCTATTTTATTCCAAAAGTCTCATGAGGAATGTGGAAGAGTCTGTTGGAATCTATATTTGCAAGGATAAATAGTTCCGCCTCATCAGTCAATCTACACTGAAGGAGGCAATGCTGTATACAATGGATTATGGCAAGCTAGAGAGATGACTCAGTGGTAAGAGCTCCTGCTGTTTGTACAGAGACCTGAATTCAGTTACTAGTTTCCATGTGGATGGTTCACAACAACCCATAATTTCAGGGACTTTGTACCAACTTCTCACCTCTATGGACACCTGTGTGCATCATCACCTCTGTGGAGAACTGTGTGCACATAGCACACATACAGATAAGCAGGAACACAAATAAATAGCTTTTTAATGTACCATCTCTCATCTTCCCTGACACTAATGAGCTGCCAATTATTCCTTGAATCAGATTGCTGTTCTTTTATCGATTCCTGTTGATACTTCTTCTCTGACCACCTTCACAGTAAGTATACTTTAGTGAATTTTCTTTCCTCTTTTCATTTCATCTGAGTTCCTATAGGACACAAAATTTACAACTATTTTCTTGGTATTATCCTGATCTTCAGATTTTAATACATCTCCTTGGATATTGGAACTATTTTTGTTTCATGCCTCACAATCTACCTACTAGATTTTAGTCTTCTTAATATATTTCCATGGTTCATTGTTTCCTTGTTCACCTCTCTAAGGCCCACCCAGAAAAAAAAAAATCTTTCTGGATACAGAAGAGAATTAAGGAGTATAGTTAAGTCGAAAATAGGAAGCTATTGAACAATAAATTAAACCCTGTAGTAGTCACTAAGCTAGTTAACTATCACCTTCTTAAGCAACTGTAATAATTTCAAAGGTACTTTATATGAAAAATCATGATGTATCTAACTTTTAAATAGTTTTTGAATTTATAGTTGGTGTATATATGGCATGCAAACATATATAACCCAAATCAGCATGATTCTACAGTTTCCTCCCAGAAGCTAATTTTAGTAACTTTCCATTATATTAATATTAGGCACATAGAAATGCACTTATTTAAAAGAACATATATGTGTTATACACACATATTTTAATGTTCTTGAATGTAAATGCTGATAGCATTGTAATTACTTTAAAAACTACAAATCGGGTTACCTAAATTATATCTACCTGTGCCTACTTATTAGATAATATACAATTTCAAAACAATGAAATACAGAATTATGAACTACAATTTTTTGTGTAACAGATACATTAGGAAATTTATCAAACATTTATTACAAGTACATGGAGACTGTTTACTTAGAAAACAATAGTTGCAAATAGTATAAAATACCTTGGTGTGACTCTAACCAAGCAAGTGAAAGACCTGTATGACAAGAACTTCAAGTCTCTGAAGAAAGAAATCAACGAAGATCTCAGAAGATGGAAAGATCTCCCATGATCATGGATTGGCAGGATTAATATAATAAAAACGGCCATCTTGCCAAAAGCAATCTACAGATTCAATGCAATCCCCATTAAAATCCCAACTCAATTCTTCACAGAGTTAGAAAAGGAAATTCTCAAATTCATATGGAATAACAAAAAACCCAGGATAGCGAAAACTATTCTCAACAATAAAAGAACTTCTGGAGGAATCACCATTCCTGACCTCAAGCTGTACTACAGAGCAATAGTGATAAAAACTACCTGGTATTGGTACAGAGACAGGCAGGAAGATCAATGGAATAGAATTGAAGACCCAGAAATGAACACACACTCCTATGGTCACTTGATCTTTGACAAAGGAGCTAAAACTGTCCAGAGGAAAAAGGACAGCATTTTCAACAAATGGTGCTGGTTCAACTGGAGGACAACATGTAGAAGAATGAAAATTGATCCATTCTTATCTCCATGTACAAAGCTCAAGTCTAAGTGGATAAAGGACCTCCACATAAAACCAGATACACTGAAACTAATAGAAGAGAAGGTGGGGAAGACCCTCGAATACTTGGGCACAGGGGAAAAGTTCCTGAACAGAACTCCAATGGCATATGCTCTAAGATCAAGAATTGACAAATGGGACTTCTTAAAATTGCAAAGTTTCTGTAAGGCAAAGGACACTGTCAATAGGACAAAATGACAACCAACAAATTGGGAAAAGATCTTTACCAATCCTACATCTGATAGAGGGCTAATATCCAATATATA
>NW_021604564.1:26399712-26424240 GCF_004785775.1 Grammomys surdaster | reverse complement strand
AGGTTCCTAGGTAAATGGATGGAACTAGAAATTAGCATCCTGAGTGAGGTAAGCCAATCAGAAAAGAACACACATGGTATTCACTCACTGATTATTGGATATTAGCCCAGAACCTTGAAATGCCCTAGATATAACTCACAGGCCACATGAAGCTCATAAAGAAGGAAGACCAAGTGGGGGTGATTCGGTCCTTCTTAGAAGGAGCAACAAAATACTCAAGGGAGCAAATATGGAGACAAAGTGAGGGACAGAAACTTAAGGAAGGTCTGTCTGAAGACCACTCCAGGAAGTGCATGCTGATAAGAGCCTGATATGGATATCTCCTCAGAGGTCTTCAAGAGTCTGACATATTCAGAGGCAGATGCTCACAACTAGCCATTGAACTGATCATGAGGTTCTCAATGGAGGAGTTAGAGTGAAGACTGAAGGAGCTGAAAGGATTTGTGGCACCATGAGGAGAGCAACAATACCAACCAACTACAGCTCCCAGGGTCTAAACCACCAGCCTGGGAGCACTTAGGGAAGGATCCAGGGCTTCAGCTGAATATGTAGGAGTGGAGGGCCCTGCTGGGCATAGGTGGAAGAAGAGAACCTTGACCTCATGAAGGCTGGATGCCTCAGGGGGTGGGAATTTTGAGGGTGGGGAGGTGGGAGTGGGGGGGTAGATAGAGTTTACATCCACAGAGAAGAAGGAGGAGGGGTGAGGGGATTGGGGGTTCCTGGGTGGGTGGGGGATGGGGCAAGGGGACAACATATGAAATGTAAATAAAACATCCAATAAAATAAATTAAAAAAAAAAGAAAACCTGTATCTTTACTTATCTCATTATTTTATATATTTTGTGGCTAAACCATGCATTTACTTCCTTGGATAATATACATTTAGTGAATAAATGTGTGATGGTTTATAATAATTGTTAACTTGACAAGATCTAGCATCACCTTAGAGACAAATCTATGGATGTTTGTGAGAGATTTACATTGGGTGACAAAAATTTAATTAATTCATTATATTTACTTACATTTAGATAAAGATGAAATGATAAGTAGTAATTTCAGATAAGACATTAAAAATAATTGTGAACAATAAGTAAATTATAAAAGTCTTTCTACACTCAGTAATCTGATATGAAAAGATTGAATAACTCACTGTGACTGTTGTGTTTACATAGACAAAGCCATTATATGTAACAATGTAGTTGAATCATATGGCATTAAGTATAGTAATGAAAATATATCAAAAGATATTGTATTGTGTAAATCATAGGGAGAAGATAAAAAGAAATGTGAGTCAGCACATTGTACAATGGGTTATTTGCATAAAAATTCAATAAAATAACATAAAATCATATATATTTTATGTTACAAGTATTCTACGTTAGATTATATCTTTATAACTATATACCTATATCACAGTGTCAAAGAAAATGAAAAATGTCAACACCTTTTTGGGTGGTGAAAAGTAGGTGAAACTGTACTACAAAAGGCCACATCACAGCAACTAAGGATAGCCACAGGAAGAAAAATAGTATAAAAGACATATCTGAGAAAATGATTGAGTCCAAAACAAACTTGCAAAGCTCAGCATCAGGATAATAAATAGTTCAACTACAGACTATGAACACTTGTAACTTGTACCAAAGTCATAGAGAAGGCAACTATATCCTCAATATGCTCAGCTGGTCCTCCCAAATTATGAGGTAATTACAATTTAATGGCTAAGGAACAAAGCAGGACAGCATCTTATACTGGTGAGGGCATGGAACAGTGGAAATTTTCTTCATCCCACTAGTAGTAAGCAATGAGACAATGGCTTTGGTTCACAGTTTGGTTTTCAATAAAAACAGAAAAATAATTCAGAAATGTAATGAAATAATTCACCAGCTACATAGAAAACCAACCAACCACAAAAAACCCCCAACAAAATAAAACAAAATAAACAAACAAACAAAAATTTAAAATGAGATCATGTAAAGGCGAATCTTAATTCAATTTTAGAATACCAATGACCAAAAACATTTTCAGAGTTGTTCAAATTAAATAAAATACCAAGTCTCACCTATAGTTATTAGTATATAAATTCTCTCTGCTATGGAAATTTATACTACACTAAGACAAATTCATTACAATTATGTGGATAATTTGAGCCTAAAATGTCTTCAACTGAGACAAATAAAAAAATATTTTCAAAACAATAGTGAGGGTTTAAAATATTTATCTACATGATTTTTCCTCTCAACAGGTGAGTAAACATTTTTCCTACGTAAGAAAATTAAACAAGCATGCAAAAGACTTAAGATCCAATAAACAGTGTGTCTACACAGGTTTATCAAGAAGTCCAGTATGGAGTAAAAGAAAGTTCGACTGTTCACTCTTGTTCTGCAGCTATGTTGATATCCATTTACCCAACCTAAAGTAAGAAGAGAGCAGGATCCAGCAGAAAGGACTTCAATACATGTGATCATTTCGTTTTGTTAAATATTTGGCCATGTAGTAAATAACATCAATCAAATAAGTCACATTCTTGAATTATCCCTTGGAGATATCCAAAATACCCTTCGTTATGCCCTATAGGTAAGTGTTCCAGCTCCCACACTTATTAATAGGAAAAATAGAAACACATATATAATGTACTTGGATAAAATATATTATCATATTAAAACACAAAAATTTGTAGGGCAAATAGTATTCATTTCAAATTAATTCAGAAAGATAGAAGAAACACAACACAATTGAGTAATAATTCATTATCTTCCATAAAAGTGAAGCAAAAACATTATTTCATAACTCAAGAAGTAGATGTTAAAGGTGCAAATTTTAAATATAAAAATCCACAGAACAAAGCCTTTTTGGAAAGGTGACACATTGTCCATAGGAAGTCAGGGGAGTGTGGTTGAGACAAGTGTCTGAGTGTTTTATTACAGCTTTGTGGTACCAGCTGACTTTTTAAACTATGTGCATTTATTACTCTTTTAAGTATAGAAGTAGCTAAAACAAAAGATTAAACAGAATAATAGGATGAGTAGGAGTAAAGAATTTCAAGGTTTGATGATTTTGACAGTTCCTTACCTATGGGTGCACAGAAAGCCATTACCACTACTGTATAGCTATTGTTGCAGCTGAGACAAGCTCCCAGCTCCTCTCTAGGCAGAATATTTAAAGAACAAAGAGATTTTTAAGTTGGCATAATTATATTTAATAATATACATTGTTTTTACTATAAAACGACTCCCCTCAATTCCCCAAACTTTTCCAAGTGTCTTGAAACAGTCATCTGAACACAGGTATGCAGATCTGCTTCTGTTGCTTATGGCTGTTCATTTGGCTTCTCTGCCACCTATGAAACTACACACCTAAACACAAAAGGGAAAATACTATTATTAATATTGTATTACATTACAGATAATGATTTCTTTGTTTGGATTTAAATTTTACATCATTCCAGAATCTACCTGTCATGCCTATCAACTTGTAGCATACCTTCTGCATACATGTTTAAACTATTTTTTCTTTCTTTCTCGCTCCCTCTTTTTCTTTCTGCTTCTGCTTTTAAAAATAAACATATGTTTGCATGGTGTTTATGACTCATGCAACATGATTAAGTCATCTTTTAAAGGATTCAAAACAATATATATTATCATGTAAGAAGACAATATGAGATGATTCTATCTCAAATATAAGTACGAGCATGTTCAAATTATGAGCTAATTTGTTTCAATGAATTAGCCTCTGTTTAGTTTCAATCATAAGCACTATATCCAAAGTACATTTCTTTGGAATGAGTTGGGGGATACAGTGAATATAATGCAAAACTATTTTATGAAATTCTCAGAGAACTAAAAAGTGTAATTTATAATTTGATCATTTTTCACTTTCATTTCTCTTCTTCAAACCCTCCCATGCACCTCCCTTTGTTTTCTCTCAAATTCAAGAACATTTTATTCTTTCTTTTATTATATATAATGTGTGTGTGTAATATAATTATATAATTAAAAAACACAGAGCGCTCATACTCAATCGATACAATGGTACTAATAATTTTGAAGTACATTTCTCATTACATGTAAGCAAACAACCAAATTGCTGCATGTAAAGAAAGTATAGAAAAAAAGACACATTGTAAATGATAGTTGCCTAAATTCATCTTTGCATTCTGCAAATGGTTTTCATTATTAAGTACAAGTTAAATAAGAATAAAATAATTAATTATGGCTAGGCATGAGAGTAAACATGATAAAACAGGGAAACATACAAGAGTTCCAGATATATAGTGAAAAAAAATCCAAAATCATGGAGATGGCACTATAGTAGGTCAACAAAACATGATTGTGTAACTAAACGAACTATTAGCTGGCAAAAGATAATCAGTCACAATTAAAACATGTATAGGATCAACATGGGAGAGAGCTAAAGTTGCCTTAGTGAGAAAATCATAGTTTGTTTCCTTTCTTCAAAGTCTTGAACTTCTTACCATACAGATTCATTTGCTTACGTAGAGTCAACATTTTACATTATTTGTGACTATTGTGAAGGGTATTGTTTCCCTAATTTCTCAGCCCATTTAATATTTATATACAGAAGAGCTACTATTTTTTTGTTTTGTTTTGTAGAGAAGAGGGAGAAGAAGGGATGTAGGAGCCAGAGGGATCAAGGATACCCAAAGAAATCCTGCAGAATCAACTAGCTGTGGCCCATAGAGGCTCATAGAGATTGAACCAACCAGGGGAATGCATTGGACAGACCTAGGCTCTCTACATGTCCGTAACAGTTGTGCAGGTTTGTTTTCATGTTGGACACCTAACAGCAGGATCAGGGGCTGGTTTTGACTCTGTTGCCTGCCTTTAGGACTCTTTCTTCCTACTGGACTGCCTCTTTTATCCTCAGCAGGAAACTTGCCTAGTCTTACTGCAACTTGATATGCCAAAGCTGAATGATAACCATGGGAGGCCAACCTTTTTCTGAAAAGAAAGGGAGGAAGGATGGTTGGATCCTGAAGGGAGGGGTGAGAGGACTGGGTGGATAGGAGGAAAGGGAAACTGAGTTCAGGATGTATAATAAATTAATTAATTAATTAATTAATTAAAGTTAAGCAAGAAAGCAAGCAAGCAAGAAAGAAAGATAGAAAGAAAGAAAGAGAAAAATGTATACCATCAGGATCAAGAGATTAAAGAAGGTGACAATGCCCAAGTATGAATAATCTGAACATCAATAAAATACACTTTAAATAAATTAAAACATAAACTTATTCATTTTTCTATGAGAAAAAAAATAGAGGAAAATCTCTTCAGTCCATCTTTGCAGAATAGTAGGAAAGAACATTAGTCTCTAAACTAATAAATAAAGGCACAAAGTGAACAAAAGATCCAGAATTTTTATTTCGCTGGGATACATAATTTGCACTTATTCTTTGAGATAATTGAGTTTAATACTATTTTTACTTTTTTAGATTCCTCCAGTTTTGCAATTAGAACTTGAGACAAGTGTTTGGTTCCATTGTGGTTATGACATGTCTTGCTATCGTATTGGTTGCTTATTTTTATACTTCATTTTTTTCTGGAACTATATCGTAGACCAGACTCATCCTGCGTCTTTCCATCCACATTTCTAGAATTAATGAGCCCATGGTTGTTTGTATTAGAGAACTCTAGAAACTGATGGGTACTATCTCTCCTTTCTGAAGGGGATGTTTTTACATGGAACTTTTATTTCCACTATTTTTCATTCATTTCCATTTATTTTAATTTCATATTCTCCTAATATTGTTCTCTCTTTTGTTAGTTTTTCTAGACTCAACTGAAGATTAAATTTTATATTTGTGAACAGAGTGAATATGAGAGTATGTTTTAAATGTTTTGGTATCCTTCTGTATATATGCATATTCTGTTCTTTTACTTATGCATATAGTCCTGTTCTTTAATTTATGGATTTTTGCCATCAAAGATGTTGCATTTGGAGAAACTATGAAGGAAGTATAGGATTGAAAGTATGGAAAAAGAATGTATAGGCTTATGCTATCTTTCTGCAGAATCAAGTACTATATGTTTACTGCAGACTAACAAGTCTACTGCCAGTAGAACAATTCCTTGTTAGACTAACTCAAATCCCCAGAGTAAAGCCCCCATAGGAAAAAATACATACTCTGTGGTAATTTAAAACTATCTTCATTGTTACTATTATATGCAAGATATCTGGCTTTCAAAAGTCAAAAATTAAATGGAACACAGAAAATAAAGATGGGCTATATATTTCCAACATATAAGAACAGGCTACTACAACAGACATTAGAAAATATAACTGGACAACTAAAAATAGCTGTGCTTAAAATGATAAAGTATCAGTAGAAATCATTAAAATTTCTAAAGATATCACTGATACTAAAGGCCAATGATAAAATTGTCTATCAGAAAGTACAGATGCCAGCAACTACATAAATACCCCTTGAATAACAAAGATTCTTCTCTCAGTCTTTCACCAAATTCTATCTGATATAGGAGATCAGCAAATGTTGACAATGCAGTTATCGGTAAAAAGCACCGGAAGTCAAACTTGTACTTGAGAAGTGAGAGAGGTATCAGATGAAAGATATCAGGTCCCATTTTGACTTCAGACATTCCAACAGAAAGGCTTTGGGAATAAACATTCACTTAACCTCTTCCTAGAGTGGTGAGTACTACCATAGGACCAGAGGTATATTGTCTATGGAATGAGACACTATGTCACTTAAAATAATTGAAGATACTTTAGTTGTGCTGCCTATCCATAAGCAGAGGAAACCTTGGGCAAAACTCTAATTTCTATCCAGGAGCTACAGTAAAAGACAGAGAAGGAGACAGATAATCTGATCCAATGGAGTAAATACAAAAGAATAGAAATAGTAAAAGCTTATATATCACAAGCCACCAACAAGCTCTTCTTGTTATTCTCATTATTGTACTTGTGTGTATATGGTTATGAACATTAGAATTCCAACTAGATATGAGCAACTTGATAAAAGCTATATTAAAAAAAATGAGCCTGTCCCTGAAATTATAAATGGCCAAGTTTATGTTCTTCATAATAGAAAAACAGTGTGTGTGTGTGTGTGTGTGTGTGTGTGTTAGAAGAGTTGATTATCTAACATATAGCTCACTGAGATTTATATAATTTATTTTCCTTAAATTATAATAATGATATTGTAACTCTCTAATGCTTCATCTGCTTATATTTGAGCATTGAGATGACTTCATAAACCAACTTTTAAAATCTGATTATGAACATATGTAAATATTTGTAAGACAAAGTAGTCTACAAAGACGCTTTGTGATCACTTTGACTAATCAAGATTTACATATGCAGCAATCAAATCACATAGCATATGCCTGCTGCTACAAAACCTAAGGAAGGCATGGCATCAATGTGGTACTATTTCTCACTAAACAAAAGAGCATTCATCAAGTAATGAGAAATAAGAGAAACACTCAAGTTATTCAATATTCTACAAATTGCTTTGCCTAGTCCAAATCAGAAAGTCCTTAAAGAGGCAGAACAGGGAAATAAAAAAAAAATTCTTTGTCTACAAAATGTCTGTCCCCTAGTTCAGTTTCTATAGACATTATAAAATATTGACAGAAACCAACTTGGAGGAAGGTTTATTTCATCTTACAATCCATATTTGAGGAAAGTCAGAGCAGGATGCAAGCAGGATATGAACTTGAAGCAAAGACCAGGATGAATGTTCTGTACTGGCTTGTTTCCTCTGGCATGTTCAACTATCTTTCTTACATAGTCCAGGTCTTCCTGCCTTGGCATAGCATAGCTAACAGTGAGCTGGGCCCTCTTGTATCAATTAGCACATAAGAAACTCTTTACACATACCTCCAGAAGCTAATCTTATCTGGGCAGTTCTTCAGTTGATGTTCCCTATTCTGAATACCTGCATACTAAAGTTTGCTATAATGGACAGGAAAAGATGTAACAAATGTTTCTAATTCACTATAATCATAAAACAGTAGAACCTTATTCTTTTTAAATACACAGAACTGAAATCCTTCATACTGTAACACCTAGATATCTTTGTCTTTCTCCAAAATTCATCCAATAATCTCTCTTCTTGGTAGTTCAACTTAGTAACAAATATAAGAGGGTTAGGGTTTACGAATGAGGACGAGGAGTGTGAGCCATTGCTGAGATGAATTCATTAAACGTTTAATAGTTAGTAAATGAGTGGGAAATAATTCTATGTCTTTAAAATTATTGTGTGCTTTCAATTCTTGAAAGTTTCAAGGGCTCAAAGACAAAAGTAAAAATGCTTCTGTGTGGTAACTTAGCCAGAATTCATTAATTCTGAATCTCATACACACACTCACTCACACACACACACACACACACACACACTACCACCACCACCACCACCACCAACAACAACAACAGCAACAACACCAACACCAGCAACACCAGCAGCAACAACAAAACAACCAAATTTGGTTGCATTTTATTATTCCATTCAAATAGTTAAAAAAAAAACTCCAAAGTAACTTTTGTTTTATTAAGGAGTTATGGCTTTTTATTAGCTCTATCTGCCAAATTAATTTAGTCTTTGATTTTGTTGTATAATCTTTTCATTTTTCTAGGTATTATTTATAATATTTACAGAGTCTTTATGTTATAATTCAATGAAAAAAGACACAACGTATAGATTATTTAAAGTACATATAAATCACTTTATGTGAAGGTAAGTGTGCAACACAACTGTTTCTAACTCATTCCTATTGTTACAATGGCATACACAGAGCTGAATTCTAGTTGGTCTTGTATTGTCAAGAAATAACTCTCAAGGTCAAACGTGAATGAAAACATTATTCTCTCTCATTGCCTCAGGATGCAATGCTCAATCACCTTTGAATTTTAGGGATTTCACTGCAACATTAAGCAGTTTTAGGCTCTCCCTATGCTGGATGTTGTCCATAAGAGCAAAGTAAAAAATACATCTATATTTTTTTCATTTTTCACTTTCATTTCATTTTCATTATGTTTCATTTTTCAATGAAACATAACAGAAAAAAATGATAAAGCTGGTGGGAACTGGCAGTTGGGAGTCAAAAAGAAAGAGTTTTGTCTTTGTGACATGGAAAAGACTAGATGCATTCTTCCATGTGCTATTGATCTGATGAAGCCTTTTACAGGGAGATTAAAACTTCCATCACTAAACACGGATGCTTCTATGGCTGTAGGATGAAAAAGTTTGCCTGAATTCCAACAGAAAGCAAAATGATCATGATCTCTAGAAAGATCTGAACCCCATGTCTCTGCACTGATATTGCTGCCAGCATTGGAGAAGGGTCTGACTGATGGGCAACCCATCGCTTCTGCAGACACCAAACCCAGATACTATTGTTGATGCCATGAAACACTTGGTGACAGGAGCCTGGTATAGCTGTCCCCGGAAAGGCTCTGCCAGTTTCTGATCAATCAGATGTGGATGTTTTCAGCCAAAAATTGGACTGAGCCAAGGGACAGCAACAGGAGAATTAGGGGACGAACTGAAGGAGTTGAAGGAGATTGCAAACTTATACCAAGAACAACAATATCAATTAACCAACCAGAACCCTCAGAGCTCCCGGGGTTAAACCACCAACCAATGGCTCCAGCTGCATATGTAGCAGAGGATTGCCTTATCGGGCATCAGTGTGAGAGGGGAGGCCCTTGGTCCTGTGAAGGCTTGATGACCCAGTTGTAGGGGAATTCTAGGGCAGTGAGGCAGGAGTGGGTGGGTGAGCACCCTCACAGAAGCAGGGGGAGGGAGGGGTGGGACGTTTTGGAGGGGAAACCAGAAAGGGGACAATATTTGAAATGTAAATAAATAAAATAATTAATAAAAACTGAGTTCAAGAAAATTGGAGTTCCACATGAACTCACGCTGGCAGAGCTATCAAGTTTGGGGCTTGAGCAAAATATTCCTTAGTGTGTCTTGACAGAACAGTGACAAAGATAATGTTGATTATTTATAGGAATAATTGTGCTAAATATGCTTTTCAGAAAACTATTTACCTCTTGAATAAGTAGAAGTGTAAGCATGACTGCAGTTTTAGTTTCTAAATTACTGAAATGTATATGTAAGGCAAATTACATTTGTTGGAAAGTAATATGCAACACAATTTTCAAAGTATCCTGGTAATAGAGACTCCTAATAGATGGTGTCAAAATAAGTTGTTCCTTAACAGTCCTCAAGTAGATCTTGACTGTACAAAAAAAAACTGGCACAAGCTTTCTGTCCTGAGTCTGACAACATTAATTAAACATTTCAAGAGTCAAACTTCCCCTCCAAGAAGCAGGTGTTAAAAATTTCAAAAACATTCATATGTAGCCTGCATGAAAGCTGACTAGATAAACATATGTTACAATATCTAGACAATTATCTCACATTCTTATGAAGTCATGCAATTTACAGCTGAGCAGAGGAGCAGGGGTCTTCACACTCTCCTTCCAATGTCACCAATTCTGCTAGATAGACATATTTATGAGCAGTTGAACAGAACAGAATATTGAAATGGGTGAAATAGTTTGATTTTAAGAGAAGTTTGGTAGTACATGAAATGCATCCTACACTAGAGAGGTGGAAACTGCCAGATCAGGAGTTCAAAATCATCCTCAGCTGCATAGAATGTGAAATCCCACCTCAACAATAACAGTGACAGCAGCAGCAACAACAACAAGGCTTAAGGCAGGGTTTTATTTAATGCTCACTCTGATGCTATTTAATATTTTTGTGGCTTGTATATGTTTACTTGGTTAAGGTCTTTATCATACTTCGCTGAACACATTTTCTTTAAACTTAGGAAGAAATTATACTAGTAGATAAAAAATTAATAAAAACAAACCAAATGAAAACTTTAAATTTCAGTATAAGTACTAAACATTTGTCTTCTCGTATAGGCCTTCTTTATATCTTTAAAGTGATTTTTTTCTTTCCTCAGATACATCTTGTAATATTTAGAAATTGTAATGACAATGTCTTATACCCGATACTGATTCATTGATTCATAACTATAAATTTCTTTTAAGGGTTAACTTCATGTCAGGTGGGGGACAGATAAAGATTGACAAACTAATTACACATTCCTATGGTAATTCAAGACAGTTAAAAAAAAAAAGAGAGAGACAAAGAGAAACATCCTATCCAGGCCCAGAGTAAAAAAGAATGCCAAAAACAATTAAGCTGCAGCTGCTTTCTGGGCCTCTGCTCTCACTTAGACTCCTGGAACAGTATTTAATCAGAAGGGATTGGAAAAGGTTATAAAGGATTGTGTTTACCTTAACCTGAGCACTAACTACTGAGCAATGTAGAACCAGGCGCTGAGCTCCAAGCTGTAACTGTGGACAAGATTTCAGAAGAGAAGCAATGGAGTCAAATACACCATTAAAGCAGGAAGCCCCATCTATTTCCTCTGAACTTTCGAGTTTTGGTTAGCTCAGCCGAACACAGGGGACCCTTTCTATTGTTAGCTGCTCAGTAGACAGTAGGAAACTGTAACTGATAGTCATAAAGGTTAGCTCATGTTCAGTACAGACACAGAGAGGCAGCCCAGCATCTGGCATTATTTATCATCTATAGATGGAGTCAGTACATAATGTCACTGACTTCTAAGTCAGGGAAGAACTCCATGGAATCCTGTTCAGCAGGTGCCCACCTGACAGAGCACAGCCGCCCTGAGACCCAGCAGAGGATGAATCAAACTGACATGTCCTTCTGTGAATCCTCTCCTCTTATGAAGACTCTCTTCTGTAAGCAGAGTGCATGGACACCTGCAAGTGTTTTAAAGGAAAAAGATAAAACAAAAACCAAACAAACAAAAAAACACATACAAACAAAAGTCTTTAAATGGACACATTTATCCGTGTTCACTGACATGCTATAAAGGATAACACACATTTTATTTTTCATTTCCACTTTCTTCCAAAATAATGTTCCTAGAGCATGTATTAAATTTTCACAAGATCCATCTTATTTAATTGAATTTTTGAAACATCCAACTTAAACAATAGCAAAAGGAATTAAATATGCACCAAGCACATTGGAACTTGCTTTGGAAGAGATGGGCAGAAAATTACATGTTTTTTTTACAGGTCTAAAAATCTAGTAGGACTTATGATAATGTGAAAAAAAAAACACCTTAAGATATATATTGGAGCCGGGCAGTGGTGGCACACACCTTTAATCCCAGCACTTGGGAGGCAGAGACAGGTGGATTTCTGAGTTCGAGACCAGCCTGGTCTACAGAGTGAGTTCCAGGACAGACAGGGATACACAGAGAAACCCTGTCTCGAAAAAACAAAACAAACAAAAAAAGATATATATTACAACAAAAAGAGATACTTCTAAAAATTGTCATGATAATGCAAAGAAAGCAAATAAAATTCTGTCCTTAAATAATATGTAAAATTCAGAAGGGTTTGTAGACAACTTGAAGTTTCAGCTAAGCTTGAAAACTCCTATTTTCAACCAGTGGAGACAGCCATAAAACTTATCTGCTATCCTTTGAATTCTAAATGAATCTCAAAGCCCCATGCATTGAAGAAGTAGTCCCAGCCTGGTGCTATGGAGAATGAGAAAAACTTCAGAACTGAAGCCTAATGATGATCATCCAGTCACTGGGGAAAAGGACCCTTAAGAGAACAGGAGTAGACCGAACACCTGTTCTTTTTCTTCCTGTCCTTTGCACCATGACAGGAATATATTTGCCAGACCATGTATACACAGCACAGTGTGCTTTCTCTCCATAGGAGCAGAAGCAATAGGGGCAACTTAAGTTTCAAACTCTGGAAAAGTGGCTCAGGTGCTTATTTAACATATCAAAGTGAACCTGGCCTCCAGGTTCTCCCAGTATCCTTCAGTCCCTACCTGGTACAAGGCCATCACAGACTTCTACCCTGAATTTTTCAGCCTAGAAGCTGGGCTTCCCCTCCACCCAGAGGCTCTTCCCTATAATCCCGACAACCTGGTTTCCTAAGGCTTTTCTTTTGTATCTTTTTGTACCATTGGCCTCTTGGTTTCTGTACTTGCTTCCTCTCTCTCCCTTGCCCTTCCCCTCTCCCACTTGATTCAGGGTCATGACAAATCAGGACTCTCTTTGATGTGTCTGTTTCTGGCTGTCTTAGTTAAGAGTTTTACTTCTGTGAACAGACACCATGACCAAAGCAATTCTTATGAGGACAATATTTGGGTTTGGCTTACAGTTTCAGAGGTTCAATTCATTATTATCAAGGTGGGAACATGGCAGCATCCAGGTAGGCATGGTGCAGGAGGAGCTGAGGGTTCTACATCTTAATCTGAAGGCTGTTAGCAGAATACTAGCTTCCAGGCAGCTAGAGTGAGGGTCATATAGCCCATATCCACAGCGACACATCTACTCCAAAGGATCACACCTTCTAATAGTGCCACTCCCTGAGCCAAGCATATACAAACCATCACATTGGCTATGCTCTCTTGCATATCTATAATAGGGTTTCTCTTCTGCTATACCTAGAAGCATCCATGTCATTTCCTTTCCTTTTCATTTACTTATTTCACTCACTAACCACATGCCGAAATCTCTAATATTTGTGAGCCAAAAAGTCTTCTAAAGTGATTATCTCAAAGAATTGTTCAGGTGCCAGAAATTCTAAGTAATGAGAACATAATTAGGATGGAAAAAGTCTGGTAAAAAATTGGCTGGCTTATGTGAGTGTATAATCATTTTGAGTTTTTTTGAGGTTGTTGAGTTTTTTTGGTTTCTGTTTTGTGTTTTAGCTTTTGATTTTTTGTTTGGTGGTGGGATGAAGTGTGTGTGTGTAGGCCTCAAACTTGAGATGAAGGTGACTTGTGAATTATCTTGGTTCTGGTGGCAGTTTCTAGTGAGACAGGACAGAAAGAGGGAAAACCAAGAAGACATGAGAAAGAAAAAACAAAAACAAAACAAACAAAAAAAACCTTCTGGTCCCTAAGATATAATTTATGTTTCTTGAAGGCTGAGGATCAAGGATTTTCACAAAAGTAATCCAACCACTATGAAGATTGTGTGCATAGTGACTCTCTTGTTCCCTGAGAGTCACCTCAAGAGCAATAACAAATCTAACAAACCAGGAATCGGGCCAACATTTAAACCTTAATACCCATGGTCTTACCAGCACTCTAATCTCATTTGTAAACTGTACCGTGTGCTCACTGCCTGCACAGGCAGTCCACCTAACACTGTGACTAGAGCAGAGGAGGAGGGCTGCTGGTGTTGATCTTCCTGCTTTTTTTTTCCCTTCAAATTCTTATAAAGTTTTTTTCAATGAAAAACATGCAACAGATGTAAATGAATGTATTATCAATACACAAGTAGAATTATTAATTGATTTACATATACATCTCCTACATTCTGTCACCTTTCTCAATGTCATTTTTCTCACAGGCTGTAGATTTTTCTCTATTGTCAAAATATAACTACATTTACAAGTGGTGTATTGTACACACACTGGGATTGATCATTGTTTTACTGTAGACAGTATATGTGTAGTTTATCGTCAGTCCCGAGAAATTTAATATAGCTGGGACTCTTCTCTTGAGTTGTTTTTATTTCTAGAAAGGATATCCTTGAAGCATAGATGAAAGCACTGCCATCTCTGACCTCACTCAACAAAAGAACTCGTCTGCCTTCTTCCAAACCATTTTTTTTAACTAACAGCAACAAAACCACAATCATTCTGGTTGTTGTCAATCAGTCTTCTGTTATTTATTTCTTTGTTTATTGTCAAATAGTCCTGATAAATCATGAATAATTCAAGAGTAAGTAAAATTAGTAAACACTGAAGAAAAATGATAAGATTACCCAAGTTACCCTTTACTTTCACTGTAAATGAGCAATTCTACAATGATTACATGATAAAGCTACTAAAATCCAACATTAGACTACTTCATTTGAGCTGAGGATGGAAAACGGATGGGAAGTAAATGGTAATGTGTAATGATATTGAAAGAGGTAAACAGAGCTACAGTGAAATTAAACTATAATGTTATTTAATAGAAAAAAAGCTATCAAAATAAATATTTCCCCTAGGATTTAATGAGTAGCCTTGACCCATGTTCAGCGACAAAATATGTCTCATGGGAATAAATTAGAGAGGGATAAAGCAGGACAACAGATGTCCTCGTCTGGCCTCTGCACATAAACATGTATACATACCAGCATACACTTGCCCACCCTCTCACACACTGCAATGTTGATAGAATTTCAAATGATGACATTAAGTATCCTTGAAGCACATAGGACCCAAACCTAAACTTCCTAAGTCTCACAAACACCATCCTGGGGAAGCTTTACTGCTTCCTTTTTGTTTGCCATGGTGGTTTGTATAAAAGTGGCATCCCCACAGCCTCCTAAATTTGCATGCTTGTCACCAGGGAGTGGCACTATTTAAAAGAATTAGGGGGTGTGATATTTTTGGAGGAAGTGTGTCACTGAGGGTCATGATGTCTCTTTCGAGCAATTGAACAGTTGATTAAAATACTTGCCAACTTAATGAGACTTCAAGAATACCTCAGGATAATCAAGAGAGAGAAAAAAAGGATCATTTCGAGTATCAGATTTTAATGTCATACATAAAAAATGATAAAACTAATAGAAAAAGAAGAAGATATTTTGCCACCCCATGAGTTAAGGTTGAATTCAGATGTCCCCTCAAGAGAGCATTCATGAGAAACATATTATTGTTGAAGACTGGGAATGAGAATAAATGGCAGTCTACTTTTTTGAACCTTGGAGACCTCAGTTTGACCATAGGAAAAGAGAATACCCACTACAGAAATCTTCTGAATAAAATAAACGTCTCATTGTTGGCAAACTGTGATAGAGTTTCTAATGTTGACTTCAGGCAAATCTGAGCAGCAGAGTCCAGCAGGGATCAGGTCATATGCAGCTACACTGAAGAAATTTGTTTTATTTCTAACAGCAATTGTTAATAATTTAGGATCTGTACATAAAGAAAGCTATGAGTCACATTTGACTCCTGGGCTTACCTTATAAACACCAGATGGGCACTAGAAAAAGCAGTTTCACATTTTAAATGAAGATTTCTGTGTCAGTCCGCATACTACAAAGCATTGCACAAAAACTAACTCAAGTGGTGAATCTCTAAATAACTTCTGTGTAAATAAGGTGTACCTATTCTAATATGTACCAATAATGTGATAATTCAATATCCCTACCATGTGAAGGCTGGAGAGGTCTGGATTGTGCATATGCATGTACACACGAGTTTGTTTCCACATGAAAATTTACATATGACTTTTGAATCCACATGATTGTGGGTGTAAATGTGTGTGAATATACATGCATGTACTTGTGCAAGTATATGCATACATGTGTATACTTAAATTTGTATATGTGTGCATATGTATGTGAATATAAGTCAATGTCTGTACAATATTATAAACCTATCTACAGACATTTGGAAAAATAATTAAAATAGAAAGTTTATGGGTGAGCATATATTATCTGCATAAAGCATAGCTCTTCAGATATAGTTAATAAATTATTATACATGCTGTGCTTTCACTTGCTATAAAACTTATAAATAAAACAAATAGGTGTATTTTCCAAGCAATAGTATAAAGAAAACTACTAAAATATTGCAAAGTAAAAAAAAAAGTATAAACATTAGTTTAGACTATCAGTCAATGTTTATGAGATATTTATGAAACAACCATTTCTAGTTTTAATTTAAATATAAAATATTGAAAAAATGTCACTCATCTTTCTGTCCTTATGAATTACAAAATTACTTTCAGAGTAAAAAAAATAAAATCACTAATCACTATTGATTATACTTTGTGGCAATTAGAATACCACATAAAGGAAGTATGATTTGTAAACATGGTTTCTGCATCATGTTGGAGCATGTCTGGACAGAGACAGTGGTGGAGCTTTATCTACCAGAGAAATTAAAGAGAGAGCTGTATCTGCAACAGCGTTTTTATCCTTCCAAACAGGCAACCAAGGGATGGCCCGCTTAAGAGCCCTGCATCCAAGACTTGATCCTCTGACTCGCTGCACTGCTCTGGTCAGTGAGCTAGAAGAGGAAGACACAAGTCCATTGCTGACCAAAGGATCACCAATGTTTGCATAGCTCATTTTGTGTGTCTGCTCTTGGCAATGAACAAAACATGTTTCAGAAGGCAAGTGATCCTTAGTGTACCCCCATTAAATGAGGTTTCACAGAGCTCAGGCCAGCCACAGTCATGAAATTCCATTCAATGGTGAACAAAAATAATTGTGGGAAAGCTGGTCAAATTGCAAAATAATGACTCCACACGGGTGATATAACACATGGAAACTATTAACTGTTTATTGTATGCAACCAAGGTACTGAGAATTCTCTAACGTATTCCAAATCCATCATAAGCTTATTGAAAGAATGTACAAAGTAAAGGACCAATGGAGACCTCTAAACAAGTCAGGCTAATTCTAGGTCAGAAGCTTGCCCTCTGAAAACTGGCAAAGGAGCCCAACTGCCATGGATAACTTCCACTCAGCTCATTGCAGGTAGAGAGGTCTAGCTGGCATGGGCTTAAAGCTTTCACCACTATGCTATAGTCTCTTTGGCACAACAAGTTACTATGCTGCCTACTAAAAAAAAAACTTGGTCATCAACCCAAGTGCAAAACTCTTCAACTACAGTCTGTCCTGCCTGCAAGATGTGATGGAGCAATGTTGGCACAGAACTTGTAGGAGTGGGCAACCATTGAGTTTGAACTTAGGAGGGTACCTAGCATTAGTTTCCAAGTTACTACCTAACAAAAACTGAGCCTAGCTCTAGTTGCTAGGCTAACCCCAACAAGACCTGTATCTCCAGGTTCCCCCAAACGAATTTGCTCCCCCAGGTTACTAGCCTACCCCTGCTTAACAACCACAAATGCAAAGGAAATAAGAAGTTAAAGTTTATGGCTTGGGTCCCACCAAGAGCCAATTATGCTAAAAGGCCACAGTAGCACACCAATTAGATGCTTGCCAGGCTAGAAACACTCACCGCTTGCTTGTTGCTTTCTATAAAACTTTGCTCCAATGAGTGTTCCTTGGGGTGCTTCTCCACCAAAACCATCCTGAGGGTTAGTGGTGGGCTTAGCCCAAGCTCAGGCTCGTGAGTAAAAACCCTTGTGCAATTGCATTGGATTGGCTCAAACTGGTCTTTTGGGGTTCACAAGCTTTTCTTGGTGCAACAATAGAGTTAGAGACAAAGACAGAGAGATGGAGATAGATAGGCATGGAGAGAAATAGACATAGAGATAGAAATGGACACAGAGAGATATAGAAGGAGCTGTCTCTAAAAGCGAAATCCTCCAGGAGTGACTTAAGCACACTTCTCTGATGCTGGTATTGTTATTTTCTTTACTTTTTACTCACATTTTTTCCCTTCAGCCACTTAACATCCTTGACCTCATTCGTAATCAGCTCACAAGTGTCCACCAGAAATAATTTCTAACTTGAGATGTTATTATGAAAAGAAAAGGGATCACTGGAACAGCGTTTGCCAGAGGTAGAAAAGTGTTGACTTATTCTTGCAGCTTTCAAGAACTAGAACATTTCTAATTTTATTCTTCTAAAAAGAATAAAATGAACAACAAAAGCATATGAGAGATTTTAATTTTCCAGTATATCTTTATTAAGGCTAAAGACAACATGGAAACTTCATTTTCCAAAGTTATGTTCAAAATCAAGAGCCAGTACAACATTAAAGCATTTTGCCAGAGGTATTGGAAAATACAGAGAATGCTGGGTGATCTGTCTTTGGTGGAACATGACTTTCTCAAACATCTGAAATACAATGTCTTTTATTAAATTGAAGTGGAGAGGTCTGAGTAGCAACCCTGTGGGGATAAAACACAGCCTTAGAGCCAAAGCCATACATTTCTCGTTATCTCTGAATGTTCACCCTTCGTGTCATCTAACAAGTAGAGCATTAGTAGCCTTTGAAAGGTATCTGACACAATTTGCCTTGAAGACAGTTATTTTGGCAAGTCCACAGACCTTCTAAGCAACAGCACAATTATAATGGGGCAATTGAGGGACTATTGAGATTTATAGTGTTTTGGAATCATAAACCACCATGCCATCTCCAATAGAAAATTTAGGAAATGCATTCTCATGCAATAGGTTGGAGAGAAAATTCTTAGTTATAATATCCTCAAGAAATTATGTCAAATCTGATTACAAAAGATGATTTCTGTATTATTTAAAAATTACTTAAAAATTTATATATACACACACACAAATATATATATATATATATATGTAATATATATATATATATATATATATATATATATATATATATATATATACAGTACATTTCCCAAGCTTCTTACTATATAACTAGGGAATAGCTTCCTGCATGTGTATTCAAGATTAGAATTTCAAAATCCTCATTAATATTTCGCTATTGCACAAGAATGAATCATGCTACACTGCCTCTGCTAATTAAATTAATAGCTACAAATGCTTACCAAGGAGATTAGCTTGTGCACTGTCCTGCCCAGAAGAATGGTTGCTAGGCAGCCTTAGGTGAAGGCTTGGCATCCAGCTCCTTCTCACAGGACTGAGACTGCTCTGCATCTTTGACTATGAGAGTGAATGCTTGCTACACTGCCCTCAGGAAGAGCTTTCACCTTTGTCTTTACATCTCAATTGCTCGAGTTTAATTATCTCAATCACTTCGTGCATTCTAGTGTTTCAAGTCTATTTAATCTTAAGGATATTTTGTCTCATGCTTTGTGGACTTGCTTTAATGTCTCATCTTATTCTTGTTGCCCTACAAGCAAGAGTTCTCAATTACACATGGCTTTCTCACCTTAAACAAGCTCACTTCCTGACTACTGAAGCTTTAGCTATGATCAGTAATAATTTAGATAGTTTAAATATGACTTCACTCATAACCTTTTTATTATCAAATATTTGTCTGCAGTATGTAACTCCTTGGTTTCCACTCTATCAAGCTTTTTATTTAGAGATCATTCCTCAGTTTTTCCTAGTTTCCATATCCTTAGCCAATATAGCTACTGAACATTCAAACCAAAGATAGATGAAGCAGTTATGTCTCCTCTAGGTTGAGCTTTCTGTTGTGAAATTTGCTACTCACAAATTTGTCACTTATGAAATTTGGCCATGACCCAAACTTGAGTTGACATCGTTGTTTTGTTTTTGGTTTGTTTTTGTTTTTGTTTTTTTTTTTTTTTACAAACAGGTGGCTCCTTTAAATATTACATCAAACAGAATTGAACAATGTGCATGTGTGTTAAGGAAATTTTAAAACCTAAACAATAAATGTGTATTTGTTAAGAATAAAATATTTATTTTAAAAGTAGTTTTCCATAACACCAGCCTAGCTCCTCTGCAGTTAATGAGACCGTATTCCAGTGGGGTTTTCCTAGAGAAACTGAGCAGCAATTAGTCCAACCAGCTCACTTCTCTAAGTGAAAGTAGATATAGTCCTGAGGGCTATTGTTTGCCCCATGTCTAATCAATATCATCTCAGCAGTTCATGTAAATCTTGCCCCTCATGCTTGGTATGTGTAGAGGATCTCTATCTCTACCTCCCTCTCTCTCTCTCTCTCTTTTCACCCTTCTTCCCTCCTTCTCTTCCTCCTCCCCCCTCCTCTTTGTCTCTTGTGTGTGTGTGTGTGTGTGTACATGCTCACACACACACATGTGCATTTGTGTGTGTGCCTGCATGTGTCCATGAACTCATACAATGAACAGATAATTATAAAATTGCTGCTGAGGAAAAACAGCAGCAGGAAAATACTTGCAGTCCTTCACAGAGATGCCACAAAATATCAGTAGGATTGAAGAAGAATGATCATGCATATATGCATCATTTAGGGGTAGGTGAAAGAACTAGACCATTTTGCTTACCATAAAATGATAATTTATAATAACTTGGTGGCAACATATATAATTGAAGACTGATGAAAGGGTTTTAATTCATAAAAACATTAAGATTCTGTCAACCTGGATGAACTCTTGTATGAATTAAGACAAAAGAAGTTGTTAGGGGACTCTTGGAATCACAGCATGGCCATGAAGGAAAGAGTGTGGAATACTGTAGCTATGTTGGGTTGTTGTGTTTTGTGAATCTGGAAGACTGGAAGCAGACCTGGATGACCTGGAAGTTCAGGACCTGCTTCTAGTTGCTGGACCATCTGTAGTTTTCCTCTACTGACCATGCAACCCAGGGGCACTAACAAGGCCATGCCTACTAATCTCTCTCAAACAGTTTGATCAGTTAGGAACCAAGTATTCAAACATTTGAGCCAAGGAGGGCCATTCTCATTCAAAGCATGACAGAGTTAACATTTTTAGCAGAAGCTCACCAGTATTGTGTGATTGGTTGGCAAGTGAGCCCTAGGGATCCACTTCTTCATCCCAGTGCAGAGATTAAAGCCACTTATCCCACATTCAGAATGTTTATATGGATTCTATGGATTTAACTGAATTTCTCGTGCTTGGGCAACAAATACTTGAGGAGCTGAGCACAAAAGACTAAAAGTTTTATTTGCCACAATGAGTATTTTTCTGCAAATGATTCCCACATATCTTCCATGTATTCCACTTTGTTACTAATCTATTGGCTCACAATATTTTAAAGGAAAGCTCGCAAGCTATGCAGAGAAATGAAGAAAGGCAGGATAAAGGAAGAATGAAGCCTCATCTGGCTGAAGAGAGTCAAACTAGACATTAATAGAAACAAAGAGCTTTTCACAAAATTATAAACAGCCAACCAGAAAATATATCAAAAGTAACTCTTTTACATTTAAGCTTTTGGTATCTCTTAAGTATTTAAGCCTTAAGACACATTTTACCCTAACATACAGTCAATGGGCTCTATTAAATCTATCTGGAATAGTATATGGATATCATTCATAAACAAATGGTAGTTATACTAAATGTTCTTTATTTGTACAAATTATAGAAGGCGCTCATGCCAAGGTGCTATCATGGTGTGTTCTGAAATATTGATGGAAGGTAGAATTTACAGAGTCCAGAAGCTTTTAAAGACCAGTTCAGTCCATCATAATCCTTCATTTGCTGCTGAGAAACTCTGGGACATTAACATTGAGACAGGTGACAGATGCTCATCTCTTCCTAGGACAGTGTGAGTGTTAAACATTGCTAAATTTTGTTTCAAATCACTCTATGTGTTAACGAAAAGCTCTTTTAGCTATTTTTAAGAATTCTTTCTGGTGTTCACTTCCTGTAAATGAGAAAATATGTTAATGATGGGTCTATTTGACTCCATACTTGGCAGCTATCAATTGTTTCTTATTGTGCTGCCTGTCAACCATGTCAGTCAGACATTAAAACTGGTCTTCTAGCAGCACCGGCCATTTTGAACATTTCACTAACACCTTGGGAAACCTACACAATGATGACAACTCCAACTGCTGAAGATGCGGTCTCATACAGGGCTGTTTAAAACAGTTTGTTTAAGGCATTTTGGTATCACAAGCTTCATTCACTATATTCTAGAGAACCCTAAAGCCATATTTACTGATGTTTCAATGGGGTCTAAGCACTTGTGATGTCATCATCACAGAAGAACTGCCCAGCAGGATATTAAAAAGAAAGTGCTGTGATGGGCACAAACTCAGACATTCATTTGCATAGCAGGTTGGTGGTGATTGGTCCAAACATCCTTTCCTGGCTAGATAAGCATGCTGTTCAATCAACTTTGTAAATCAGTAATGAGACACCTAAAAGTGCTGCCTTTCCTGGTTTTTCACCATTATGGGAAAAAGAGGCTTCTGTGGGCTGGTCTTTTCTTGACTGCTTTTAACAGTGTGAGATGAGCTGCTAAATCAGAGAATCATCAGACAGCAGAGTGATAATAAGGGTGCCACTGACAGGTAACAGCTCAGCAGTCAGTAAGCTGAACTTCCAGAGTGGCAAGGGGGCTGGATGATTGACAGATGAAGATGAGCAACTGAATTCAAGATTGCAGTCAAGACAGGAGCAAGGAGACAGGACGTAGGGGATAGAAAGCTGAGGATAAAAAGGAGACACAGCTATAAGAGTCATAGAAGAGAAGTTGCCCTGGTTATTGGAAGACTTCCAGAGAGCTGCCAAGCTTTTAGGTCGAGTGTCTCAGATAGCCGAGATTCAGGACTGTACATTGGATACTGTCATAGGCCGAGGAATCACAATACCTAAGCCTACCCCAAAATGTCAAAGCCAGTTGCTGGAAGCACTAAGAAATTCTGACTTTTTTGACCTACATAAGATCTGTCACACTTGTAGAGCAAAGGCCCCAGTCTTCCAGGTTTGCATGAGTAGGTATCACCTGTTGCTGCTTCTGCCTGCTTGCTGCTCCCACTCACCAATATCTGTCACCAGGGGATACAAAAGCTGGTACAGGCCAGCATCTGAAGAGTATCGAATCATACTGTCTACTATAATATTTCCCTGTGTAGAACAAACTGACCCTGATTCTGAGATTTTGATATGTTTTAAGCATACCAGTTCTCCTGTGTCTTGAGGCCATTATTTTATTCCAGTTTCCCCCATTAAGATAAAATTTGGGACCTAATGATCTATTTAGAAATTGAAGTGCACGAACAGATATTTGAAGATAGAGTCACACAAAAACTTAATTTATGCAAAATATTCATTTAATATCGTGGCTTAATCTTATATTATATTTATTGAGGGAGAAGGCTCCTGAGAAGAATAAAAAGTTCTTAACTCTTAATATATAAATAGCAACCCAGAAGATTCTATACACAGACTCCTGGAAACATTATTATTAGACACACAGCATCCTCATCCCTCCTCAATGAATATACCCAAATATGACTGTGGTCCAAGACTCTAGGAGATGAGATGTCAGAAACAGATGGCAATTAGAGGAAGATGCTAATGAGGAGAGTTTTAATTTACAAAGAAAAATTGAGCCTTCAGATGAGTAGATAGATGGGACTTGAGAAGTTTGTGTGCTCTCTGAAATACTAAAACTAGTAATCCATTGAACTCAGAGCATTGTTCTAGAAGAGATTATCCTTTATGTCCATCATATATTTAAATAGGACTTGAAAAGACAACGAAACCCCTGCTATCATAGAAAAAGAAAATAGAGAAAAAAGCTATAGGGAGATAAATTTAAGATTAGAGTTCTTCCAACTTCTAACCAGCAACCTGATACATTTTATTAAAAAAAAAACCATAAACCTACAGATTTCTAAGTTACAAATACAAATCATGTGTCTTTTTTTTCCAGAGTTTGGTGTTGTGGTAACAATGGACATCTTCCTTCTTGAAGGTGCTTTCTCTAAATGCAGTAGGCTCAGGCTTATTGTAATAAGTTTATTACTGCATCTAGAATTCTCTGCTTTGTTGTCATGAATGTGATCATTACTATCCTACAGCATGCGAACATGGGTTTGTTATTCATAGCAATTTTAAGGTCTCAGTTTATTATGCTATTTCTCAAGCAAATATGTGAAAATAAAATAAAAAGGCTACTGATTGAAAGTCTATTCCTA
>NW_021604564.1:26367068-26399702 GCF_004785775.1 Grammomys surdaster | reverse complement strand
TATGTGAAAATAAAATAAAAAGGCTACTGATTGAAAGTCTATTCCTATGCAAAACTCCACGCTTATTGAAAATTATAATGCAAATGTAAGCTCTGGGGCTCTAAACTGTGATTCTTTAGTAACTGAGCACTTTTTTGGTTTTTAGCTATAAATGTCTACATGAATTAGAATAATTTCTCAATGTTTTATCCACAAATGCTCCTATAAAATGTGACTAATGATTTTAATGTGATATTATGCTGATCCATCCAAAAACAGAGAAAGAAAAAGAAATCCTTATGAAATAAAGAGAATAGCTTCCAGTCTAATGCAGGTGGCTTCTCTTTCTGTGTTCTCTGAAGAGCATCTCTGAATATCCTTCAATGCATCCCCACGTTGTCTGTAGTTACTCTCCTCTGTTCATAGTACTTAACATCCATTTTTGTTGAACCAGACTCAGTCTTCTGATTCTTTCATTAAACCATTTATTCATTTCTTCTTTCTCTCCTTGAATTTTTACAAGGCTTTCAAACTCTTGAGAGGAAAATTCAAAAGTTGTTATTAGGTTTGTATCTTTACTAAAAACACAACATTGTTCACAGCAAAATTTATAACAGAGGGTTTCTGTTGAAGACGCTTCTAAAAATCACTTCCTTGAATGTAAAGCCAAGAGTACATATCAGAAATCAGTACAAATAATCACTTACTATTGAATTAAATCTTCCATATCTTTGAAAAGATTTGCCTAATTTTTAGTTTACAAAATTTTAGAATCCACGTCTCTTGACCTCTTGAAATGTCTACAAACTTTCAGAAAACCGAGCTGCTTTTTGAAAGACAGAAATATCAGAAATGCATTGAGCTGCTAAGTCACAAATTATAGTTGGTCTCACATAGCCATGTGACCTATTACTTATTGATAGATTTGAATAGAAATAGAAAATTTTCAGAAGCTGACAGAATAAATATCAGTTTCTCATCTCCAATCAGGATAAACAACTAAAACCTTGGGTTAGGATAAATAATGCTATTCAATACATGTCTAAAGAATACTCACTCATTGTAAGTCCTTCCTTGCAATACTTACTCAATTGCTTATACTACCCATAATTTATTTACTTAGGTAAGAACATTTATGTTATTCTACATTTTTATTTAGTCCTAAGTTTCCTTTTCTAAGATGTTACCCATTACCAGTTCTGTATCCCTTTAACATTTCCCAAACACACTCAGAGCAATAATGCTACCTCAAACTTTTTACATTGTACTAGGGATATTTATTAACTTCCAATTTGATCCTCATTACCAATTTTACTGTCAGATGATCTATTTAAGATACACTTGTAGCATTAATCACCCCAGTAATCACTTGCAGCTGTTAGTTTATTATTGAAGTACTAAAAACCAACACCTGGATGGCCTGGCATGTGATCTCAGCATTTTGGAGGTAAAGGCAGGAGAAGCAGAAATTTAAGACTGTGCTTGGTTATACAGAATGTCTGACAAAATATATAAAGCCCCGTAGCTTACCTGTGTGCCCCACACTATTCTGAGACTTGGGAATATGAACAAATGAATAGACATTCCCAGTCTTTAATGTGTCTACAACTGTCTGTTGTCTGCTGTAAGTGGACCAAGATAGATCCCCTTCTTCTAGCATAGAAGATCCTTCTATATCTGTCTTTATCTTTCTTTAAGAACATATTTAGATGCATTGTAATCAAACTAACACTGTTTCGTTGGCACTTCCAAAAATGCTTTGATCTTTTCGTACTTCATAAAACTTTTCTTGTGGGACTGCATAAGGGTATTCTGGGTCATGGTTGGGCAGTAGCCTAAAATCCTGAGACTCTGCGTGAGAACCGGCAGGAGTTTGGAGCACCCCTAGAACCCAGGGTACTGAAAAACAGTCTAATCTCCATAAAACTCAGTCATGTAGGCCAGCCATTACAGCCCCTCCCAAAGTGCAAGGGTAGAGGGTGTGACTAGAGGCCTCAGGGCCTAGGGATTTACATACTAATGAAGGCCAGAGGGTGGAGCAAATTAAACATGCCTCCCCAGATCTTCCCCCATCCTCCCCAGATCCTCCCCCTTTCTCCCTCCCTATATAACTCGGGACTGCCCTGAGTTTTACAGGGGTACATCTAAATCCATTCACCATCTGCCATGACAATAAACCCTTTTGGAACCAAGGACTTCCTTGTGTCATTGGGGCCTGCTGCTGCCAAAGCCTCCAGGCCACTGGAACCATAGATGTTCCCCCTGCATGTGGGACCAGCCGCAGCATGGAAGCCTCCCGGACCCCACAGCTTTGGCCTGTAATTGTTCCCACACTTTCTTATATTCTAAATGCCCTCCCTCTAGTCTTTGTATGCATTGCTATTCTGTCTTCATGCAGACTGATTACTCCATGAAGCTTTCTCCAAATCTACCCTTCCCTAAAACTGATTTCCTAGACAAAATCTCTATTATATTCAGTCTTTTATTGTGTCTGGAAAATATCTCATTGTCATATTTCTCATTGCTGCTATATGGTAAGATTTAGCTTTACTAGGGATCAACACTCTTTCCTATATTTGAGTGTATATATATATATATATATATGTATGTGTGTATGTATATATATATATATATATATATATATGCACCAAATCTATAATACAGAGTATAATTCTATCTAGAAATATTGTTTAACTAAACTTTTGTTCTAACATTTAATTCTATCTCATTTAATTATTTTCATTTCATAATATACTAATCAAGTGCTACCAATATCTCAGACGTACATCATTATTCACGACAGTAACATTGTGATAACTTAGATAGTCATTTCTTACTAAAACTTTCTATTCTGGCTATAGAGAGCAAAAAGCTGAAAGCATTAAGGATTTCCTAAAAATATTAAAACTTCTTACCCGTTATCACTAAATGGGAAGTTATTTTTGTCATAACTTTCAAATGTGTTTTAAATGTTATTTTTCAATCTGTCATCATGGTGAGAAATTATAAAACTTTAATTAATGAGATACACATCTATAATACCTACATAAAAATCAAAGGAGTTAGTCACAATTAATGTTAGGCCTTATTATACAAAACCTATCCATGCATAAAGCCATAGAAACATTATTGCTTTTCTCAAAATAACACTTTAGTTTCAAAAGTTGATAACTGTTCAGTTTTTAGTCTTTCAGGGTGCAAAAGACTGCAAGGCAGGTGCTGACTCTTAATACCGTTGTGATGCATCCTCTCTGTACCCCAGCAGAGCTGACATGATTTCTTCACATCAGCACTATATTGGCCAATTGTTGATCATGATTTTCACCTCTATTATATAGAGTCAAATGTCACACTGAGGGTGATGCTAATCAAATAACTTGTCCTGTAGGAATATAGGTATATGTATGTGTAACTATATGTATATTATACATATACATATGTACATGTTTATATGTATATGCATACATATATGTATAATACATACATAATATATACATATGTATATGTATAATATACATATAGTTATACATACACATACCTATATGTATATGTACATATTATACATATATGTATGCATATACATATAAACATATACATATGCATACATACTTTAGAGGCTTTACCTTCTCCATCATTTCTAAAAGACTGACAACTTTACTTCATGTTTTTCATACTATCAATTTGTCCTCTACTGGTCCTCTAAGGACATCCTATGTTACCTTCCAGTCCCATTGGACTACTAATGCTTATTTTCTTCAAGGATTACATGGATTCCCTCCAGGGCCCTATGAAATATGCCTGAGGAGGGATGATTGCTACTTGTAGACAATGTTATTGCTAGCTAGAGAGTTAAAGATCTCCATTTTCTCTATCGTCAGGTTTATTTTACATTTTTGTGACACACAAATTTCAGTCCCAGTGGCAGAGATCCCACTGGGAACATTGTACGGTCTAAAAGATTTTAAATGTCAATGGAAAGGGAAGTTCTTCAAAATACTCTCAGACATGTTTCTTTAAGCATTGAATTTGGACAGAGGGTAAAGCCAATGTCAAGTGTGTACATTTTCACAGACTTTATTGAAAACTAGGAAAGGAATGTAGAATGTGAAAAGACAAGAGACTGAAGGGCAAGGAGTACTTGCAGCACTTTCACTCAGCATTTGGAGGTATGAGTTTGTGGCTCTGTGCACCCCGAGGACCTCTCTACAGTGCATTAATACCAGATTAAGCAAGACAAAATTTCAAGTAATATCTTTGTTCAGCTCTCTAGAAAAAAATGCTAAAACAGAATTATTCCTGAAAAAAATCAGGAATTCTTAAATACACGCAGTGACTTGCACAGGAAGACACTTTGCACTATTTGTCTTGCTTTTAAAACAACAACAACAAGACTCCTGAAAAAAAAAAACCCTGTTAAAATTGCATTTGTTTACACACTGAGAGCCTTATAAAATGCAAGGAAAAACGTATTATGTGGCTATTTTTTTCAAATGGAAATGCTCCCTCCTAAAGGGAGATTGTAAGACTACAGAAGTTAGTGAAATTTACACGGGTCTAGAAGCAACAGAAATTAACAAGATTTTAAAGTCCTTCTCTGAGGATAACAGTGATGGCTGCCTGGGAGAGGAGACTACCTTCCTAGAAAAATGAGTGGCTTTTCAGGAACACAGCTTTAGTAAGTGGATCACCTGGTCTATGTGGGGCTTTTGGCAATGTAGCTGCCTTTGAGTTACTCATGTTTTTATAAGCAGTCTCTATGTTTCTGTAAGTAAGCCCAGTTACTCATTGGTTCTCCAAGCTAGAATTTAATTGAATCTTTTTTTTTTTCTTGTCATTGATACCTTATCTGAGGTGAGAGACATTAGTTGAGTTTTATTTGGGAAAAGTCGTACAAGAGAAGTTTATGGGAATATTAGCCAAAATTGTGACATCAACCTTCAGACATTTAAATTATTTTCACTCAAAAATGTCTTAGTGCAAAAATTTGTGACTATATAGTATGTATGTACAACTGGGTGATTGTGGGGTGTGTGTGCGTGTGTGTGTGTGTACATGTATTTCATGCTCATGGATTGGCCCTTGTTTAAAAAAACAAAAACAAACAAACAAGTACTATAAATAAAATGGAAAACAAAGATTTCATTGAAATCATGAAAATACTATGTAAAAACACCTGTCTGAGTCGTGTGTTTAGACTTGAGTTGCATTTAAGAGACATAGTGCCTTGTGTGCTGGTATCCTTTGTGAATCAACACCAGGGAGACTGAGGAAGAAGAATCACAAGCTCCAACCAGGGCGGCACAGCAATCCATGGCATGCAGAATTGAAATAAAATGAAATGAAAGTGAACAACAGACAAAAACATAGGTGGAAAAGAAAATGTATAAAATATAAATGACACAGGAAATCTTTGTTATTGTTATAGCAGTGAGCCTTGCTCTTCTGGAATGCCTTCTTATTTAGAGAAAAACTAGTTTACATACTATTCACATGGAGAAACAATGATATCGCATGATCATGTGTAGTAAAAAGTGATAGTTCCTGCCCACCTTCTAAAAGGTTAAACACATGTTAAAACTATCACACAACACAATCTGAGAGTGTGGGGTTTTGAATTCTCTTGAATGGCTTTCTCTTGCTTGTCTAACTGTTCACTCAATGCAAAGGAATTTTAATACTATGGACTGGAAGAATGCTCTGGTTAATATTTCCAGTGACGGTCTTTTCTTTCCAATAATCTTTTGAAATTATTTTTTTATGATTTTAACATGCTACATGCTTGTGAAATTAAAGGTAGTCAGGTGATTTATATCAATAGAGTAAAATTGGAAATCTGTTAATGCTAATACTAATTAATGTATGAAATCTATTTCAGTTGTCAAATGAATAATTCCAATTCTTTTACACTTTCTGACATTGCTTTTGCATAGCTGCATATTAATGTGAATAAATACAAAGATAGATAGATGATAGATAGATAGATAGATAGATAGATAGATAAATAGATGATAGATAGATAGATAGATAGATAGATATAGATAGATAGATAAGCAGACAGTCGATAGACAGATGATAAATATCCACAAGTTTTCAGAAAGTTCCTTGTTTCATCAGTTTCTGCTTGTAACACTGGTAAACTCATACAGAAAATATAACAAGTCATGTTTGAGTTACGTACAGAATTATTTACAATGTCCTCATAAGATAGATGGAGACAAGGGACAGGAGAAAATCTGGAGAACAAAGAGAATCACTATTATTTTTTGTGCAACAGGTTGTACATCCATGCATAGCCAGACTCAGGAGTCATTCCAGAGAGCAAGCACATGTTCTGATTTTTCACTTTAGGACCAAACCCTTGACTCCACCATACATAAATCTATTTAAAAGAATCTGTCTATATAAAACATTAAGAACTACTACAAAAATCATTCCTTGAAAAAATGAGATCTGGGTGCATATTACTACACAGCTACTGTAGAAACAATTACAATACAAGAGGCAATGGAAAAATATGTTGTCCCAGGAGTACAAGAGAGTATCTATCCTGAACTGCTTCTGCTACAACTTCCTAGCTTACCTCTCATTTAGGTTCTTATAGTCACTGGTCCAGGTTTCTCTTAGTCTCCAGTGCATATACATGTAAGGTTTGATTCAACTGGCCTATAATTTCTTGAAGATTATTTTTTAAATCATCTCTATTTTATTGATAAAGAATAATTTCTCTACAACAGAGACTTTTTGCCTACTTGGGTGTGGTGGTTTGAAGAGGTTTGAAGAGGTTTGAAGAGGTATGGTCTCCCATAGACTCATGTGTTCGGATGCTTGACTCATAGAGGAGTGGCACTGTAAGGAGGTATGGCCTTTTAGATGTGACCTAGTTACAATTGTGTCTCAGTGGAAGCAATGGTTTGAGGTCTTAAGTGTTCAAGCAACTATGTCGAGAGTGAAGTATATTCAGTATACTACTTTCTCCCTTCAGATCACAGTATAGAAATCTCAGCTCCTCTAGCAACAAATCTGCTTGCATATTGTCATGCTTTCTGCCATGATGATAATGGGTTAACCTCTGAAGTTGTAATACAGCTCCAGTTAAATGTTTGCCTTTATTAGAGTTGTCTTGGTCATGCTGTATTTCTATAGCAATGGAAACCCTGACCAAGAAAATAGGTATCTGTAGCTGCCTCCTTTTGTTATATTTAACAGATCATTTTATGTGCCCTTGTTAGCAGCTGAATAATCTATTTCATGCCACAAGTAAGTCTTCTTTGGATTGGATAAAGGCTTTAATAATGTTTCGTATATAGTTGGTGAGTGATTAGCCAACAGTTAATGATTTAGTCATTGTTCTTAGCAGTTCAGAGATAGGATATTCAGAAAGTGATGTTTACAAAGAGAATTGTGAATTTGAGATCACTGGAAATGGTATCGATTTAAAAGAAAGGGTTTAGAGGGTGGAAACTTGAAGAAAAGTATAAAGAGACAGCGCAGGCATTTGAAGTAACTGATAAAATTTTGAGAAGAGAGGCTTGTTTGTTTATGTGTTTCCATAAACATGTGCTAGTGTGTGCCTATGTGTGTCAGTAATTATGAGCTATATGGAAGGCAGACTTTAGTGTTCCCTGTGGCACACTTTGCTATAACCAATGCAGTCTAGCAACAAATTGGTATAGAGTTTGTGTTTTTGAGTAATCCAAGATTGTTTGCTGTGTCTCAAAATTAGAACAGGGTAAAAATAGAGGCTGCCTTGGGTAGGCAGTTATATCTAGCTATTGGTTATTATGGTTGCTAAAATCTATGGGCAAGACACAGGATGTAGTGTCATTTTACCTTATATCATTACAAGGAAGCAGGATGTACTTGGTTGTGACAGTCAAACTCTCAAATGGGAGTCTGCATTGAATAGTGGTCCTTTGACTAAGATGTGAATTTCATAAGAAAGGAAAAGACTGTGAATTAGAACATCACTTCTGTGAAGAAAAGAAGTGCATTCTCTAAGATATGATGTTTTCAGAGCATTTTGTGATCTAACTTAAGAGTATCCAAAAAGCTCCCAGGCAATCAGAGACTTAAAATCTGTCCTCAATCACACTTTGAAAGACTCAGACCTCCTTGAGATTTTGAATAGCTCCCTCAAAGAGCAGCTGTGCTTTGGTTGATTCTATGATTTCCTCATCTACTAAAATACAATTGTGTGGCTAGGGCCTGAGACAGTTTTGGAACCAGTGACTAGGATCATGTGCTGTATTGAGGGAAATGTGACAGAGGGCAAAGAAAAAGACCAAGCCATGGGTAATGTGCTATTTAACAAAGGCACTAAGTTCTAGGTGACTAAAGAAAGACTTCAAGGTTTGAGTTGGAGAGATGGCCCAGAGGTCAAAAGTACTGACCAGAGCACCCAGATTCATTTTGCAGCACCCACATAGGGGCTCAAAACCACGTTTAACTCCAGTTCCAAGGGTATTCAGTGCCTCATTCTGGACTCCACACATGGAACACAGACATACACCCAGGGAAACCACCTATAGACATAAGATAAAAATAAATCTAACAAAAGAGAAGAAAACTTTATGATGATGCTTATGTAAGGAAGTTTGGGAAGATTTGCTTTATATTTTAAAAGGTAATATTTCATTTGATTGGGAATGAAAATTAGCATAATTCAACTCTATTTTTTCTTCTAACCTTACAACTGAGAAGAATCATACAGTTTCTTATTTTTTGATTGTTTAGTTGTTTTTCAGTTTTGTAGTTTTAGTTTTGGTTTTTGATTTTGTTGTTTTGTTTTTCTTTGTTTCATTATTTATTTTTCTGAAACACTTGAAAATAGAGACAAGAAAAAACACACTCTTTTTGTTGACACCGGAGATTCTTCTTGGACTGAGACTTCCCTTGGTTTTGCCTGACACGACAGCTTCTTTATAATTGCATGTGTGTGTGCTGGTTTTGATGTCTGACCTGTTCCAGGGTCTTCAGTGGAAGCACCTCTAGGGAGTCTGAAGGCTCATGAGAAATGGAGAAGCCAACTGTAATCTGGTTGTCCACATGTCTCTTTATGAGTGCCCTTGCCAGCACCTCAAAACCCATAGGCAACTCTCTAATTAAATTTATTTGTGTTCTACGTGTCTACAGCTGTTTCTTATTTTGTACTTGATATTGAATCACAGTAGACTGAATATTTAGGAAAAGCAGAAGAGTGATTACTTATGAAGTTAAATATCTTTTGAGACATTTAAGTATATTAATGAATCTTGATATCTTATGAGGTTTTAAAAGTATTCCAAATTAATAGCAGAAAGAAGTTACTCAACTTTTCTAAGTTTATCTTTCTTCAAAAAGTTTTAAGAGGCTATGTAATCAAATTTTATGAATAAAACATACAAAACAACACAAATCTCACTAAGCCTTAATTTGTGTTATGTAGAAATATGAATGTCAAAATCAATAATTGAAAAAGTGGTACAGTAATGTATTTAGACATGTAATTATTTTAAAGATGTTCCATTGTTAGTATATTTGTTTCCAAGTAGTGAATAATGCTTTGAGTAACGAGAAGTCCATACAGGAAATTAATTTTAGTGATAACATAAAGTCTAATTCAAATCTAGTCATAAAATAGAATCACTAGCCACTTGTTATAAAAAATATATACAACAGAAAATGTATATGTAACAGAATATAGGACTTATACTCCATTCCAATATACCTGTAATAATCAAAAATCTTATAATAAACATGATAATTATATACTATAGTTACATGGATAACTGATAATCAAGACATACTATGTGTGTTTTTATGACATGCTCTGAGCATGTTATGTACATGTTTGTTAGTATCTCAAGAGTATGATTGTTATCATTTCGGTATCTAGGGAAGCAGATGGTTATGTCTATAATCTATTGTACACAGGTAGGTTTTAGAGTAGTAATAGCTTCTCTGATCATGCCCTGTCACATGTGTAGAGAGCAACCTGGTAGCTTTATAGACACAAAGCTGCTCCCTCATCAACTGTCGTTTTTCAAAAACCTCATCATACAAAATGACTGGTAGAGAGAGCTGTTGTTACTGGCACTCACAGGGTAATTTATGATGTTGGAAGGGCCTCTGCCATTCTCCTAATTGACACTCTAAGTCAGGATTGCATTTGGATTTGTTCTTGTCACTTGGTTGTCACAGAGTCAAACATAAGCTTTGCATTTTAAGTGCATCTTTCTGTTGGCTGATTCTTCTGTCTCCATGAGGCTGAAAGCACATGGTTTGCATCATTATATGTTGGGACTGCAGGCTCAAACTCATAAATTTGTGTTCAGAATCTGAACACATTATCTTGGAAATAAGCAAAACATCTCTAAGTATAAAAGCATTATTTAATTATAATTTATTAGCCTTCAGTTTTATTTGAAAGTTGGCCATATCTAATTCAAACTTAAGGACATTTTTTAAGATGGAGAATTATCACAGATGTTTCTTCAAATGGTCCTAAGTATTGATGGGAGGGACTACCCTAAAACAATTTGCAGCATTGTCATACAGAATGCATTCTAAAATGATTTGAATTACATTACATTCAGAGCACAATTAAAAAATAATGTGCTAAGCAAAAGTTGTGACATTTGTTCATCTCCCATTTAGCTACAGATTCTAGAAAAATAACTTGACATGAACTATAAATAAGTACTCCTGTCTAATATTCATTACAGGTAGGATATTATGAATTCATTTCTCATTTGTATCAGTTTTTCATTACTAACTAATAAATTACTCCCAATAGCTATGATTCTCTTTCCAATGACAAATTACAGTCAGAATTATTTACAGTATTTTATGCTACTAAAACAATTAGTACTCGTCACTGATAGAGACAAACTTATTTATCTATGTTGTTTAAACAAAATTTGATCAGAGATGAATTGAGTATAATAATACCATCAACAAATATAAATGGAAACAAATATGTAGAAAAAATAGCTTTCTAGTTTGTAAAAAAAAAATGAAATAAAATTACTAAGAAAGCATGCTCAGATGTCAAGGAATCAGGCATAAAAATATAGTTGTAGTTGATGAACCATTTGTCTTTGTTATTGTCTTGTATCACCATATAGGGTAGAAAGCCACAATTATTAGAAGAAATTTTACACTGTATATTATTTATATAATTCCAGGAGGCTTTTGGCCTTGCTTCATTCTATGAATACAGCCTTTTCCCAAAAGCAAGAAAAACCAGAAGGGCTGGAAGACAGAGCCAGAGACTCAGAAAGCAGGCCCCATGCTTACTCACTAAACTCATTTTTGAAACCTTAGTTTTTGTTTGTTTGTTTGGACAAAATCTTTCTAGAAGTTTGAAGTTTGGCAGACTCAATTGTAAAGATTTTTTTTTCTTCAAAGTAAGCTAATCCCCTCATACTGGGTAGCAGTATACCATCTGCCAATGTAACATTATATCTATAGCCTGGAAAAGATGTTTACAGTATAAATGATTTGTGTTTTTGCCTAAAAATCAAGTTCCGCTTTCTGCTCATTCCCATTAAGATTTTTATCTTCTGAAAAATGAACTTCCCACTGTCTCCACTTCACTGTAAAACTTCATCTTTTTCCCAAGTTGCTGTTTTGTTTTCCATGTGTGTATTAATATTGATTCTTGTAACATGGGGATTCTTCACTATCCTGTTCTGCTTCAGTATGCCAGTGTCAATAATATGCAATTGGGTTCATTGTCCATGGCAGTATTGTTACTATTTATTATCCATGTTCTGGGGCCTAATAGGACCAAAACTACAGCTTTTTAATGAAATCACAGTCATCTCTCTGTTTTTAGCATTTCTTCCCATTCCTATATCATTTTTCTGCTTTGAATGTTGAAACACACCCATAGATGGCTGGGCTATGTATCTGCTCAGGAGACATCTGGACAAAAACGCTCAGGCTTAGAGCACAATGTAGAAGAACTACCATGAATTCTACCATAGATGCAAGGGATTCCCCCCCCCCTTTTTTTGGATTTTCCCTGTCTAGTTTTATTTCTGTTTCTGATAGAGCTACAGGACTCATTCTTATTTCTGTTGAAATCTTAGAGGCCAACATAAGTTTAATCAACTGAGCCTGCTTTAATTCTAGGCTCTGGCTTGTTTCTAATCTAGGGAAAATGAATTCTCTACATGGTCTTCTTATCATAGGTATTCAACATGTGTGCGGGACAAACCACAGTTATTTGTGATATTAGACTATTGCAGAAAAAAGTAAATTTTAAAAATGTTCAAAGTAACTGCCCTTTCTTATAAACTTGTGACATATTTGTATGAACATGTGGTCATTTGAGTTATACATGTCATTCTGTCTACAAATAAGTATAGATAGATAGGGCTGAAGAAGTGTTAAAACTTTGAAAAATGAGCTAAGAAGAGCCATTCCCATTGCCAGGCATCACAGTGTTTAAGCACTCTGGGGTATACACACAAAGTATCATGCTTGTTTGTATATGTGTAGGTGTGAGCAGAGATAAAGTTCAGAGACAAAATGGCCATTGTACACTAAGAGATCACACAAAGCAAACTGGAAAAAGAAGCTGGAGGATGCTGAGGAATACGAAACCATACAGAGTAATGGATTGTGCCCAGAAATCTATTGTAGCCATCCAACAGCATGGCCTCCTTATCCAAGCTGTACTTGAATGTCTCCATCATGGGCCTTAGGCTGATGTTTCTCTGAGGACAGTTTGGAAATGTCTTCATCTTTAAAGTGTTCCTTTGGAAACATATTATAATTCATTCTGCATTTATCATCATTTTAAATTAACTGTCTGAGAGACACAGTATACTTTTAGTGCCATTTCTTTGTGGAAATACAGTACAAACACATATTTTTTTAATTACCTTTCTTACATAAACAAACATCTCCACTATTTTAAAATCACTTACCAACTGCTCTTTTTATGCCAGACAAGTCTTAGCTCTTGAGAAGTGCTATTGAGTTGGGTAGACAGAGAATTTCACTGTTGTGATATATTTCAGTGAAAGAGGAGACAAAGGGTGATTTCACGTACTAAGCAAAGTTTGGTTAAACTACAGAAGTGCAGTAAATGGAGAAGGCAAGATAAGGTCATCAGGGAGTGGTGAGAAGATAGCCGGGATAGTGGGTAATGCGCTTATGATACCCAACAAGGGACAATAAGGGCAGTTTATGATGTACACATGGCTGTTAAATACTTTTATATATAAAAATTCACCAACATTTCTTTAAATAAATCACAAATGAATCAAGCTTCAAACTCCCTGATGTAAGCAATTCTAAGTTAGAGAGCTGAAGCATGCTTCCAAAATATAAAATTTAACTCTATGGGAAAACTGAAGCAAGTGACTGTTCTAAACTTGGCCCCAAGTAAGACTCAGGCTTAGACTGCTGTGCTGTCTCTAGAAAGCTGAGTCCCATTCTATCTACCAAACTCACAAACAGGCATATAAAACAAAATAGATGCTGGGGGAAAATAAAACAGCTTAGTGAATTTAATGCTTAGCAAGCACCGATGGAAAAACCTCCTTTGTTTTTTTTGGGGTTTTTTTGTTTTTTGGTTTTTTTGTTTTTTTCCAAAATGCTTCAGCTAAATGATAGGGCATGTGCTGCAATGCAGACGAAAGCTTAGCATTAAGGTTATTACCGGAGATGCCTTCTGAAGATGTCGTTTCGCTGAGGCTTAACCAATTGCTTCTTACTGAAAGCTCTTTGATACGATTGAATGACTTTTCCCTCCCCAGTGCAACCATCAACTGCTTAAATCAATACTGAGAAAATCATTCTGTACAATACCACCTGGGCTACAGAGGGCAATTTTCCAATTGCAGAGCCATATATACAAGACCCCATATGGAAAAAATTCACTCAGTGCCAAACATATGTCAAAAAATCTGTCTCTGGTGGGGAACCAAACAAGGCAAAGAAATGAACCTTTGAGTCCATGAGGCATTCTCAAATGAGTAACACCTTCACTTCACAAATAATACAAATTAAAGAAACGGCACAAATTAAAGAAAACTTGTGGAAATATTTTCGCATCAATTTTAGGCATCAGGAACCAAGAAGTTCTGAGTTACTGATGATGGTGTGACTGCTGGGTGACTCTATGTGTAAACATGCCAAAAGATTGCTCAGATGCCAAAAACTGAATGCATTATAATGAACTGATGCTTTTAGAGGTTCATCAGGAAGCTGGGAATACAGTTCAAACAGGAAAATGCTTGGTGTATAAGCAGAAGGACTGTATTTCTGTCTTAAGAATCCAGTTAAAAACTGATATTGGGTGTACTGGCTGATAGCGAGGTAGAACTAGGAAGATCCCTGTGGCTTACCAGCTAGCCCTCTAATGGAACCAATGATTTTCATTGGTTCAATGTATCTTACTTAAGTTTTTAATGCTGTGAACAGACACCATGACCAACACAACTCTTATGAAGAAAAGCATTTAATTGGTGATGGTTTACTGTTTCAGAGGTTTAGTCTATTATCATCATGCTGGAAAGCATAGCACCATCCAGGCAGACATGATGCTGGAGAAGGAGCTGAAAGTTCTACATCTAGATCTGCAGGCAGCAAAAAGAGACTCTGTGACACACTGGGAGTAGCTTGGGCATAGGAAACCTTAAAGCTCGCCCTCCACAGTGACACGCTTCCATCAAACCACCACACCTACCCCAATAAGGCCACACATCCTAATAGAGAATGACACTCTATAGGCCACGCATTCAAATGTATGGGTCTATGGGGGCAATTATTATTCAAACCACCATATAGTGAGAGATTTTGTTTAAAAAATTAGTGTATAGAAGTCACTGAAGAAAATACTCAATGTCCACTTTTGGTCCTTTCATGTACACGCACCCCATAAACACATACATGTGCAAAGAAATAAAAAATAGATAATGAAAAATGTATTTTCAAAATAAAAAATATTCTGAGCAAATATCAAAGTATCTGGAGTGACTACATGAACAGTCTCTCCCATCAACACATAGTACACTTTTGAAATATACAAGTCAGTGAGGAAAAGCTTCTTATGAACTTCAAGTGCTATTCCTTTTTGTGAAAGTAATAATTGTATAATATAACTTTCATTTGTGCACCCTTGGAACGAAGTGTTTATTCACCAATCACCCTTCTAAGTGATAAGCATAAAACACTTATTAAAATGTCAATAGTGTCTACATTTATGTGATCCCAATTCAAATTAGAAATTTCTATTACTTTTCTGTCACAATGGTGACACCTATTTTAGACACCAATTCCTAGGTACACGTGAATGAGAATCCTGATATTCCAGGCAAAATCTGAAGCTCAAATAATGAGGTAAGGAAGATAAGGACAATGTTTTAGATAAGGTTGCAGGCAACAAAGGATTCCTAATCTAATTAAGTATACATTTTTTTGAGCCTGAGATCATAATTTGTAATCAATTTGCTGTTATCGAGGCACGACATACATATTTAAATGTTTATCGATGGTATCCGCTCCTAACTAATATATCTAAACTACACTGACTTTTAAAATGTTTGGAAAAACTGATTAATATCTTTTCAGTGAATAAAGGCAAATAATTTATTTGGCAAAATAAGACTTGTTAAAATTGGTTAAGAGAGAACAGTAGAGACAATAGGAAAATCTATATTTGGTTCCTTCCAGAAAACAATTGCTATAGGCTGGCAAGATTACTCAGTAGATAACTGTGATTTCTGGCAAGCCTGATGACCTGAGTTTGATACACAGAATCCACATTATGAGTGGAGAGGACTGACTTCTGTAAGCTATCCTCTGACCTCAGCACTTGCAGCATGATAGGTACATCTGGTGCAGATATGTACACAATAAATAAATGTAATGACAGCAAGCAGTAAGTAGTTCACCTGGAACAACAGGAAAAGGAAGCTGGTCACTTTGTGTTCTTTTCTTCATATCTTTGCTTCTATCTTTCAAGTAAGGTTGAATGGGTAACAGTGATGCTATATATAAATGAAAGGCAACCAAAGAGAAAGTCCTATAAAAATAAATATTAGAAAATGTGAAGGCTACTAAGATTAACAGCTCTTTATGGAATCTATAAAGTCCAAATTATTTGTGAGGAATTACAATGTAAAGTCCCCCAAGTTGTTCACTTGAAAAAAAATAAAATTTGAATCTGTTAACATCACGCCATAATTATTAGTGTTACTATATTCATCACTCAAATTAATTTCCCCTTAATTTGTATGTATTCAAAATACTTGTATTTTTTCCTAACAATTCTAAAGCAAAACTTCAAATATAAAATGGTATTAGCAGAAAATATTCCATAAAATTAAATGTGGAAAAAAACACGTTATCCTCAAAATGTTCAAAAGCAGTATTAGTGGAGCTACAGGCATGGTTCAGCAGCTCAGAGCTCCTACCCTCCTGCAGAGGACCAGTGTGCAGTTCTCAGCAACACACAGTGGTTCACAAACCATCAATAACTTTAGTTACATGGAATAGGTTGCCCTCTCCTAGCCTCTGTGAACACTGCACATATGTGGACTATGTACTTGTAAACAAAAGACAAAAATCAAAATAAATATTTAAAGCCAGTATAAGCAACAATAATGTGCATAGTACCTACATAATAAATCACCTTTTTTAATAAATAGAAAAAACATTAAGTAAAATGAGAATTATCTCCTCATGTCTATCACTTCTAGCTGTAGCTTGAGAATGATGTCACTATTGAACTTTTGAGAACTCTGCAAAGATTTAATTTACAGTAGGGAAAATATTGCCATTCTTAAAGTTCAGTCTAAGTGTTATTTACTGTATTGGAACATTTAAAATTAACCAACTACTGAAGTTTCCTAATAACAGACTGACATTTCATTTAACCTTTTTAACTAAAATAGCATATAGCATTTATTTCCTTGAATCGATCACACAGGATGAAGCTAATCTTTACTTGAATCAACAACACAGATAATAATGTGACATATCATCTTTATTAATGAAAATATTGGTTTATTCTTAGGGGTTTTTAATAGAGGGTCATACCACTCATTCAAACCGATAGTTGAAATAAAATTAAATGTTGCCAAAAATATTATAACAGGTTGACTTATTTTGGAAAAAAAACTTACACAGAATGTTTTATTCTTAGAAAATAAAACTGAATTTATTGGGAAGGTATATGAAAAAGATAGTAAATTAATAAAAGTATACTCAGAAGATATGAATAAAATATTATTTACATACTTTTCATGAGATGCAGAATTAATACTTTGTACAGATGATTTCTACTCGTCTACAAAACCCCTTATACTTAAAACAGATAAATTAGCTAGAAACAAATGTTTGCTTGTTTTAAATACAATTACTTGAATTTGTTAGAGAGCTACCAAAGCTAGGACTCAAATATCCTCAGAACAAGTGACCATAGTGAGGTTGCCCTGAAATTTTACATCATACAATTCTCTCAGTATCTCCCTTTCACAAGCAGCACAGAAGGATCGAATGGCTCCAAAGGGGATTCTCAACTGAAAACAGCAGCCTGAGTCTGAAAAGACTAGAGAAACAATGATTGGATTTGAAATCTTCAAATCCTGGCAGGACTTAAGTCTTTGGAGGAACAAAACTTGAAGAAGTGAACGTGCTCTCTGTCCCCCCTTCACTCCTTGAGTCACTCAGCAATACTGTCGCAATACAGACAAAGCAAAGGGCAGCAAAGCAGCTAAGTAAACTATAGATGTTAGTATCATTAACCTATGTAGGAAAATGCAGACATGTAGATAGTTTCACTAGAGCATGAGAACCTATTCTCTAATAAATTATGAAGGATTATAAAACGAAATAACACGGTAGCTGAAATTAAGATTAGGGTGAATGGTGAAGAGCTATTTAATAGAAAATGTGTAAAACATTGAGTAATAAGATGATGGTAAAGTAACAGGTAAGGAAATCAGAGTTACTAGCTTGCAAACAGTTTGTGAACAATCACGATAGATGATAAGCATTGAGCACCCACCCCCAAGTGTATGAGCATCGTTGTCTCATATCACACTTGTAAACTTTCTTTCCCGTGATAAATTTACATAACTCCAACAAAATCATGACAGTAATGAAATAAAAAATGAGTCCATGTCAGGTCAATCATGAATATGGTAATTATCTCATAGTCTGATATAATAAATCTAATCTCACATATCAATATGCATAAACTGAACTTTGCACAATGTTCCTTTCTAGTTTGATACTCTGATGGTATGTTGACGTTGAAAAAGTTGAGGGTCGTTCTCCCTTTGACTTATCTTTGGCTCCTTTTCAGTTGTTGTTTTTCTCTAATTGGTAAAATAAAGAAGAGACTGAACAGAAAATTTCTTACTTGTCCTCGGTTCTAGTTGAATTTTGTTGCCATGACAAACACCATGAAGAACTTTGAACCGCCCCTTTGAAACTTTATCCTCTGCATTTCTCACAGTAGCCTCATATTCCAACCTCCCAGAGACAAGCCTATGAAACTTAGAGATCTACACGACTGCTCCCTCCCAAAGTTTCCATGAATTTCCATAAAATGATCTAAGCCATAAAAGCCACCACTCCATCAAAGCAACATCAACTCTCTGGTACCAATTTATGTTTTTGTTTTTTTCAGTTGCTGTGATAAAACACTGACCAAAAATAAGTTGGGAGAAGAAAAGGGTTTATTTGACTTACAATTCATACTCAGTTATTGAAGGAAGCCAAGGCAGGAAACCAAGGCAGAAACCTAGATGTAGGAACTGAAGAAGCTAACACTATAGACTATCTAGGAGCAGAAACAGAGAACACTCCACTGTTCTGATATAGCCGAGGTTTACCAGTCTAGGCATAGTTCCACTCCCATTGCCCTCCTACATCAATTAGCAGTTATGAAAATGCTCATATGACAATCTCTTGGAGGTGTTTTTTCAACTCATTTTCCCTCTTTTCAGGTATGTCAAGGTGTGTCAAGCTGACAAAACTATGACACCCTCTGAGCTTTCTGTTCCATGAGCTTGGAAGACTCAGTAGGGTAGGGATACTGGAAAGGTACCTTGCCTGGAGCTGTACAAGGCTATCTTCTTTAGTATTCTTTCATGATTATGACATACCTCAGTCAGGCATCTGAAACAAGACTCAGGATTCTTTCTAGTGCTTTACCCTTTTAATCGCTTCTCAGTTTTGTTGTATAGGATTCAGACTGATTTTCTCTAATTCCTTGGCCTCAAAGGCTACTCCATCCAACCCAAGAAGAACACTCATCACCCTAAGATACATTACCTGGTTAGGGCTCACTTGAGGAAATTCCAGCTAAATTTTACAGTTACCAGGATAAATTCTATAACTATTAGGCAACCCTGCCATCATTCTTTTTCAGTCTATTTTAAGATATTCACTCTCTGATCCTCTGCATGTGCTTTCTGTGTTATTGTGCAATTTATATTTTAGACAAAAACATTCATTCTTTGTCTCTCAGGTACATGGGAAGGCATGTGCACTCCCAGAATGGTCATATTCTGAAGTTGAACTCATTCGGCCTACAGATATAAAAGAATATCTCACTGAGTCCTCCACCAGAGAGGAGACTCCATGTAATAATGAGTCTCTCTCCAAATAAATTCTTTCACCAATAACCATCTCCTTTTCCCTTTTTGTTTCTGCTATGTATGAACATATCACTGTGATTTAGAATTGTAACAGTTTCTGCTTTTTCATAGAGAAATTCTACAGAGTAATATGATGTGCATAATTCACACACACACACACACATATATATTCATATATATGCATATGTACACTCATGTATGTGTATATACACTTATATACATATATACATATACACATATATGTGTGCACTTGTATTTCATGGTCTCACTCACTCACCTAGTTATAACTTTAAATCATTTGTGAACTTACTATCAAATGTCTCTTTAGAGACTTCCAGTACTGTTCGGCAGATGGCCCCTAGTCTTGTTTTAATATATATATATATATATATATATATATATATAGATATATATATATATACAAGTTCTCTGGTGATATGTATATATATCACTAGAGAACTTGGAATCACTAAAATAAAGAGAAGGTTAGAGGAAGTACTACATTTTATCTGTTCCTCATATCCTCAATTACCATACTTAAAAGGTGTCAAGGAGCGCAAATAGAACCTGCAACAAAGTCCTGAGGAATCTAACAAATCAAATGTAGACAATGTGGAAGATGTAAGAAGACAGAAATCCTTTCTATAGAAAGGCCTGGGCATAGCATGAACCTTATAATAGGTGACAGTCAGTGGATGCTGATGGAGAGAGGTATGAGAAGGAAGCAAACAAGCATCACCAGATGACTGCTCTTGGGTAAAGGAAGATTCAGAGTGACTCTGATTACCAGAGAAAAGTGGCAGGTGCTTTAGTAACTTGAGTACTCAGGCAAAGCCCAGATCTTCTCCGGCCTGATGTGGACCACTATAGAGTGATGCTGTCCGAGTGGAATGCAGAAGGGTGAACTGAAGCAAATACTTATGTTACAGACTTTGAAAGACAGTTTCATCATTAGCCAATCAACTCAAAAGCAGCTTCCTCGGTTATTCTGTTTACCTGTAAATGAAGATTGCAATGACAGCCACCTAACAGAGATGCTAGGAAGATTCAGCCAGTGCTGGCATTAGAAAATCTTGGTAACTCATAATGCTGCCCTCAACCCTATCTCCATAATCCTGTGATTGGGGCAGCATGAAAATGTATAAAAATGCATTTTGCCTCATCGTGAGTGGAGGAAGCTGTGTAGACAAAGTTAATATCCAGAAGTTGGCAATTGTAGGCGCTGCTATTCATATTTAAATTCCAAGTAAAAAATAAAAATAGACATGTTCGTGCTCTGCCTGACTGCTTATTTAAGACACACTTTAAAACCAGTTCAGCTAGGCAGGTTTGGGAATGTGATAAATGAATTAAACTGTGTCGGTTTCAAACTGTCACTATTAGAATCTAATTCAAATTTAAACAGCAATTTAAACAGTATAAAAGATTGCCCTCACAGGTCTGCTATAATCTTAACCTTTGGAGCTTCCCACAGAATAGATAGTAAATTGAATTAATTATTAGTCTTTCACCTTGGGGACCTGGGTAGAATTCAGCAACTCGGAAGACAGCTAATGAGATTGGTAGCTCCTTTCAGTCCCCAGTGTACTCTAATCCCCAACACATATCCACCTGTCGTACTTTCCCACTGCCTCTTTCTAGTGCATAAAATTCTAGGAAGTCAGGGATGGCTGACATTTAAAATCCTCTTTATAAAGTGGTATAATGCTGTATACCAGTAAGGTCAGAAGAATGTCACTAGTAAAAGACAGGAGAAAAAAGAATGAAAGACGTATTGAAATCAAGGAGTTTTTGCTAATTGACTCCCGTTATTTCTGGAAGACATTTCAAACTCCATTATTTCCCATCAAGGAAAACACCATATCGCACCCCTATTCCTTTCTTGATATATTCACTACTTATTTGTGAATATTAGTCATGTGTCAGGCTCTGCAGTTTCTGAATATTGTATTATAGACTATATTGTCTATATAATAGAAAAAACACATTGTCTGGTTGGTTATTAAAACAAGTTAATAAGCAAAAAGAATAGTAACAGAAAAGAAATGGAGCTGCACAATTTAGTGTGTGTATGTGTGTCTTTGTGAGAGACCTCTCAGTCTCTCCGTCTGTTTCTGTCTTTCAGTCTCTGTATATCTGTCTTTGTCCCTGGACTTTCATAGGATCCCACTTGAGGTTTAATTAAGACTCTAGACATCTGTATAGTTTAAGGCTGTTGGCCTTTTGCTGGGACAATCCATCAGCTAGCCTCTAATTTAAACGACTTCTCTGACATTGCACTACCTTATGCGCTTCTTGGTTTTCATTCTCTTCTTCACAGCTCCATCCTATCTCACTCCATTATGTGTTTGAGTAGGCTATCCAGACATTCTAGAAGTACTTCCTGCCCCAGCTAATTATCAGCCATTTATTACACAAAAAGCTACATTCCTTACTCAACCAGGTGGCTTTGGGTTCTACATGGGGAAGGTCACTTTTCCCACAGCAGTTTGTCTTTCTTTTAAAGGCAGGTGAGGAAGTGACATTTACATGTTATCCAGTGTTTATTGCAAGCTCCACTCCTATTCCAAGAAATAAGGATTCTGAGGCTTTATTATATTTACAAACACCTTGACAATAAGCTTTGGTTTGTTCTCCAATTAGCTCATAACTTAATATCCCATTTATTGTGATCTAAGTTCTGCCATGTTGGTGGTTACCTCTGCTCAGCTTTCATGACTCTGTCCTCCTTTATGTACTGGGGTGAATCCTCTGGTGCTTGGCTCTATCCCCAAATCCTGCTGCCTATGGATGTCTCACCTTCTATTTTACCTATAGGTTTTTAGGTTATGTATCCATACAGTAAATGTAGATTCTCTCTACATTTACATATCCTGTTAGCCTGGCACTGAAAACTTCAAGTAACAATTGAAAACACAAAGACATAAAATATAACCAGAAAATAGAATATTTGTGGGTCACCCCAGCAGTCCAGTCTCTCTATGTATCTGTCTCTGTGTCTCTCTGTCTCTGTGTCCCTCTGTTTCTATGTGTCTGTGTCTGTCTGTCTGCCTCTCTCTCTCTCTCTCTCTCTCTCTCTCTCTCTGTGTGTGTGTGTGTGTGTGTGTGTGTGTGTGTGTGTAGTCCAGAGGTCAGCCTCAGATCTTACTGTTCAGATACTGTACACTTTTTCTTTAAGACGAGGTCTTCATTGATTTGGAACTCATTAATTAGGCTAGGCTGATTGATCAGTGAATCCCAGGGGTCTGTCTGTCTCGACTTCCCTAGCACTAAAATTCCAGGTAAGAAGTACAATGCTGTTGTGTTTGTTGTTTTCTGGAAATCAAACTAAGGTTTAGCTGCACCTTTAAGAAAAAGGATTCATTAGCCAAGCTAGAAAAAGGATTCAGATACAGGTAAGACATTCCAAGATGGGAGGGGATATGCCTGATCATGAAACTTGAAGCAACATAGTAGGGCTGGAGCACACAATATGAAAAACATACTCAGTTCATTGTTAAAAATTTAATGAAAATGTGGATTCTTCCCTGGTAATGCCAGCTTATAATGATAGAGCTCTCATCAAATTTTTATTTCAAAATAATCATCTGAACTCCCACAGTGTAGCAGAATTTTAATCCAGCAACATGGCTTCTCTGGCAAGGATAGTATCCAAAGATCTAATACAGACTGGCTGGAATACAGACACATCTTTAATCTCAAACAATGAAGGTAAAATTACTTTGTAGAAGGAAACATCCATGTTTGAAAGTGACCTCTAAGTAAGAGGCAGACAAAATGATGAATCAGAGAAAGATTTGACAGATTGAGTCAGAGATAGGCTATGTACCCAATTCTCATAAGGATGGGAAAGAAAAGCTACTTAAGGGCAGCACAGAGTGATTCAGGATTGGAGGACAATTTAGTGAGTGTGGTTCAGTTGATTTCAGTGCAGTGCAGTTTAGTGAAATTCAGTTGAATGCAATTGAGTTCAGTTGAGTTCATGCAGTTCTGTTCAGTTCCGTTCAGTTTGTTCAGTCATTATAGTTCAGTTCCTGGATTTCAAAGGCAGATTTCCCAAACAGAACAATTCAGTGAGAAGCCAAGAGAAGACATTTTGAATCAGACAGCTTGAAGAAGAGTTTGAGACAGAACAGCTGAGTTTAATCTGCCAGCCGGAGTTCAGAAAGAACTAGAAAGGATGAGCTTATTCATCAGTAATTCTCCCAGACTGAAATGTTCTATGCCTAAATTAGCAGAAAGAGGCTAGTCGCTAAAGTCTTTAAGATCCAGGCTTATAGATATTAGATTGTGCAGAAGCTAGAAGCTCCCAACCTGGAGCGTAGGGACAGTTACAAGAAGGAAAGAAATACTCTTGGCTTAGCCCCAGCGATTTATTTGCACAGCTTGGGTATGGCTTTCATCTTATTCTATCTTCTGAGGAAGTAAAAGTTACATTTATAGCTAGTTCCTGATGTAATTTGAGAAGAAGAAAGTCTCCCAACATTGCAGACATCAGAGGACATTTGACAGAAATCCACAGAGGAGAAACTCACATGAGACTCCAAAATGATAGTAACCCTGAGCCCAGAGCAAGGAATTACTGATGCAATAGGCTCCAACATGACAATTACACCTGGTGAATAAAAGTTATAGATATGTAACTCTTGACAACGGGCAAACTGCAATCTATTCAACAGTAGCACTGAGACACCTTGATGTCTGTATGCATGATAATGAAATTAGATACATATATCGTGTCCTGTACAAAACTGTGGAAATGTCTCTTTTATCTCCTCTGATGAATGGATGAAATGAGGGCAGTACCCAAGCAAATACGGGTCTTGGGCTGAGCCCATAGTATTTCTTTCTGTCTTCTAATTATCCTTAGGACTACGCCTAGAAGTTTCTAGCTCCATACAATATAATCTTCCAAGCTGACAGATTCAACCTGGCTTCTCTTGGCTTCTGACTTAATTCTTCTGCTTGACCTCATACTAACTTTAACAATATATTCTAAAGTTCAGTCTTCTTATTCTCTGGCTTTTTCTGTCTCCACCTTTGTCTAGCTTGTTCTCTGCAACCAATCTCTGTAAAACTGCTTACACACACAACACCCTCCTCTCTCTAGCTGTGCTATAGAAAGTAGCCTCTCTTCACTGTGCTGTTCTCATGAGAGTTAGGTGTATCTAATCTCTGATTCATTCTGTTATAACTTTCTCTGATTCATCACTTTATCTGCCTCTCAATTAGATGTAAATTTTAAACAGGAATTCTTTCTTCTACAAATTTATCTTACCTTTATTGTTAGGAATTAAATATGTGTATTAAGAGTGTGTTTGTATTCTAGCTATGTCACAATTTAATCCTGCATATGTCTACATTCCAGCCAAATCATATAGACCTAGATGGTCTTTGAAATTGATCCCTTGCCAGAGCAGCAGTGTTGCTGGATGCTCCACATCTTTCTCCTTTCTGTTTAACCTAAAAATTGTACAGAGTTTAACTATTACAACAATAACAATCATCAATTCCACAAAATTAACAGTCCAAATATTCTTATGAAGATCCATTTATGCAATGGTTCTTCATAACTGCAGTCCTGACCATCTGTCCTTCAGCAAATGTCCATTTCAGTATCAAGGTTTTCCAGTCTGCTGCTATGATCAACCATTTGTCCTTTAGCTGGCTTATTGAGCTGTCCCCATGCAGTGGGCTGAGCTTTCTGTGTTGTCTGTACTGATGTTCTGAATGTCTTCTTTCCTTAAGTTGTGTTTTCATCTGGAAGCTTCTCTTACTTGATTTGGATCTTTATCAGTTTTAATGGAACCTATAGTCTTTAAAGTTATCTAATTCAGTAGTTCTTTCTATAACCTAGTGCATTTCAGTTTCCCTTGTTCCTGCCTCTTTAACATTAACAAAATTTAAAGTTAATAAAGCATTATTCAGTTGATTTCTGGAAGGTATCATTCCCACTTTCTGTTTATCAAGGTACAATTAGATGTTTACAAATCCATTTATATCAAGAGCTAGCATTTTTTTAACCTTTTAAACTAGACAGTTAGACACTCATACACATATTCTATGCTCAGCTCCAGTACATTAAGGCAGGTTTATATGTATTTAAATACAAAAACACATTTAAGTACTTCCTGTTATCTTGCTTCCAATGTCTTTTGTCTCTCAAGCTTTTGTACTATCACAGCTAATTTTCTCTGTTTTACAGATATTTTTCTTGTTGTACAATTATTTCGTCAACCTTTATTTGAGAGGAAATATCTAAAGATTTCAACTGAAAGTAAGGAGGGGTTTACTCTTGTGATCACAGTTGCAATAAGTAACATAATGGCTTTTTCAAGTAACATTTCCGTCCCTTCAAGTCCTACCGTTGCTGACTGGAGGAATTTGAAATGAAGTTTCCAATTTGTTTAAAGGTTGGAAGTGTCTGTCTTTATAATTACTATTATCTTTTGGAGTGGCTTACATTCCTCATCTCAGAGGCTCCTATGGCTCTGGAATCTCCCAAGTCTCTTTGAGTGATCAGTCAAACTCACACTCAAAGAACTGATTCTTCCTCTGGAGATGATCCCAGGCAAATTTATCCTTTGCATCTTTCTGTTACACGTCTTCTGTCCTTACAGTGTTTCTGTCACATGTCCTCTGCTTTCTGCAACAATGGTGGGTTTCTCCTTCTCCAATATTAGATGTAAGGTGTAAATGTTGGGCACGTTGGGAACATGCAGTTTCTCTTTCCTGCTCCTTGCTCTGTTGTCTAAATTTCTAGATTTCTAACTTCATGGTAAATAGTGGTAGGGTAACTAGCTATCATGCCAAAAATCTTACAGACTTCATACGTCTTAAATACCATTTATCTTTCATTATTATCTCAACTTACCTACTATTTAAGATAGTCCTGAAGAGATAATGCCATTGAATTCTCCAGGACCCATATAAAAAGAGCATGGTATGGTGGTGGGTAGTATGTATTTATAACCACAATGCTGAGTCCTCAGAAACAGGCAGATCTTGGGAATACCTAGTCAGCCATATCTACTTGCTGAGCTCCAGGCCAATGAGAGGCTGAATCTTAAATACCAAATTAGGTGGCAACTGAAAAATGACAGATAAGTTTCACTTTTTTTACAACTATACACACAAACACACATATACACACATTTATTTAAAATTTTGGGTTTGATCTTACTTTTATGTTGTTATGTTAGGAGAGAAATGTGAAGTTTGAAGAAATTATTGTAATGTAAGTCTAAATAATTTTTTCAAAGTTTTCTATACATATAAATATTCAAGGCCTATATTTTTGTATTTTTTCATGATTATAATTTTAATAGGTTAATAATATAACTAGTATTTTCATTTATATTTGAAGTTTTTAAATCCTAAAATAAGGTTTTGCTGAGATTCATCCTTCATGCTTAGAAATTATATTTCAGAAGTATTTAGAAATTCTCAATTTAGTGTGAAAAAATAGGAATTACAGACATTTTTATTGGTTCAATAAAACTTTTTGGTATTAGTAATGGTTCTTAATCACCAATTTACTAATTGACAGAACACTGATAGACAGCGTAACTTCAGGAACATGACTGACCAGGTGTTCGTTAGGCTTCCTCCAATAATAAAGCATTAAATCAGGAAATACATGTAGTCATTCCACTGAGTATGCTGATAAGACAGTGCCAGAGGTCATCAAGAATGTCATAGACATTAAGCAGCACAGATAAAAAAATATCCTGATGAATGAAGAACTACTCATTGGATATACTGTTCCTGTAGATCAATCATGTACCAAGAAGGAGTTGGTTGCACTGAAAAAGCATGACCAAGAATCCCTAATCATGCCACGGATATGACACTCACTGTTGATGAATGCTATGGTACTCACAGGCCCTGCGCATACTCAGAAGAGTTATTGTCTCAGTGCATAATAGCTTCACTAAAGACAAGGAGGCTGACAGTTTTGTCATCCTTCATCTAGCCCCTGCCTCACAGAAGTGTGTGTCATGAGGCTCTATCTTTCTGTAGTATGTGGTGAAGTGTGGATTTTGGGATCTGTTCTGCTATATTGTAAGATAGAGTCTTACAATATAGTCAAGAGGCCTCACCCACTCTCTGTCTTCTCTTGAACAGCTCAATCTGCTTGTTTCTCTCTAGGAGAAGTTCATGCAATATCAGCCTTGTCATTTATTTAGTTGCCCCCAATGTTTTCCATTTCATAGTTCTGTATCTAGATCTAAAATCTGTCTATATGTTATAGAATACTGGTTGTTTAGTTCAATTTATCAGAGTAAATCAAAATAGCTGGTATTTTCTTCTACAGAATTATAACAGCATCTTGAAAATGTCAAGCACTGTTAGTCTTACAAGCCAGGAATTAAATTCTTATTTATTTGACATGTTATGGTATCTGAGTATCATTTTCTTCAGTACTAATTCCCATGTTATAGACACATATTCTCTTTCATCTGTGGCTTTTAGCTCCAAATTTTTAGAAGTGAGTATAGAACCACCCAGATGATGCCAGGAAATAAAAAGGGAGGCAAGACAATAAAGCCCTAAAAAAATTCAGTATGGTAAAACTAATTGAATAGATATATGAGCGAAGCAAGATAGGGGTTAATTGGAGCTGGGAGAGAGATTAACACAAGGAGAGGAAAAGAGGAAGACAAAATAAGGAACATATGCCTAAAAAGCCATAAGAAATCATATTATATATTTACTTAAAAGATATATAATAATTTAAGTCATTGGTTTACATGTAGATGTATAATTTAAATGAAATTTTCCTATGTTTGTTGGCAGTAATTTCCCTCAAAAGCCACAGACTCTCTCACAAAAAACCCCAAAGCCAGACACATGAAACCTCTTTTGAGGTGTTGGTCAGAGAAGCCCAAAAGACTTTGTTAACATAACAGGCTACTGGTATTTCCCTTGGTTGTCTCACATAGGTTAAAAATAAGTCCCTATTGCTAAATGGGCCTTGCATTTTAGAACTGAAGAGTGGAAAGCAAGCAATACTATGTATTGGTTGTATACTATGCATACTAAGTATCCAACTATGACACTTATGAACTACTATAACAATAACTAGCATGCTCCAAAAAATTTAATGGTACAATAGTGGCATCACATCCTGGCGGTAACCAACAGCTCTCTTTAGGCCTTGGACTTACGATCTTCTCAACAAGAAGTAAATCATGCCTGATACTGAAAAACAAGCCAACAAATACAGATTAATGAGGTCATGGATCTTGAAGGAGAGCCTACAGCGATCACTTTAATGAAATAAAATAACAATCTCTAATAGGTTCTAAATATTTGTCCTTATATTTACAGAGAAGTGTAATTCTTATCTCTCAACAAACAAACTAACCTCTCTTCTCAGTAGAGATCATTACAAAAAAACCCACAACTAATCAAACACAGAGAATTAGTGATCATGTACTGAGGTGTGCAGTCCCAATGAAACATGCACAACAAAGATTCTGCACTTAATGCTCGAGAAACATCATAGATGAGAGGGTACAAAAGTGGTAGAAGTCAGAGGAATGGGGGGAACTGCATCTCTTATAAATTCTAGGAATGCTATACCCAGGAAGTCTCAACAAGATGACTGCCTAAACCCAATATAAAGAAGAAGGACACCAATAAACATACTATCATAGAAGGAGGAAATATCCTTGGTCCTCAACCTTAGACAAATACCTACAGGTAACTAAGAAATGCTGAGAGGGAAAGTAATAGTCTTTACCCTAGGAAGAATACCACAGTTTGATTATCCAATGCCAAATGATCAGCCCAGGAATCAAACAGGTAGCATGATATAGACATCATATTGACATCATATTGAGTCATATATTTAAGAACATACAGAGAGAGAGAGAGAGAGAGAGAGAGGGGGGGGAAGATATATGTAGGAGATATTAAAGAGAGAAAACAGAATGGAAGAATTGATTATATTTTAAATTCAAATAAAATAAAACCATATGTTATTATTTAACCATTCATTTGAACATTAAAAAGTATAAATTCATTAAGGAAAAATTAAACATTTCTGTCTATAAGAAAAAAAAATATAGATATCCCATTATCAACACAATTTTGAAACCCTTACCCACTTGATCACCCTACTTCCCAACACTTTCTGGTTTATCAATGTCCTTGAATGTCCTAAAATGTCATACACAGCAATAAAAAACCTTTTCCTTAATATCATTTTTTGTGATGAGTATATATGTTTCTAAGTACTTCAGAGTTTAATTAATTATGTGAAGAATAAGGTATTTAAGTTGATATTTGAAACTACAATAGAAACCTCTTATATGTGAACACAGTAACTTACCTCCTAATGATACAACCTATTGATTCAATCAGATGTCATCTTTCTTAGTGGCATTAAGAGTCAGTATCTAATTATAATGAAATAATAAAGTATATGTCTAAAGAGTGGCAAGCTTATTTTAGCAATATGGAGATAACATCTTGGGTCTGTACTGCAAGTTACAAAAACAGATTGCAGGGAAGATGAGCGAGCCTTTGCTGGAGGGATACAAGATTGTGAACAAAGAATGGACCACTCATCTTGGCATCCGTCAGATTAGAGTCCATGCAAAAACAGGGATAATTGGAAACATGCTACCTTATGTTTCTGAAAACACCCTGGAGAGGTCCATAGAACACATACATTTCTTTGTCCTCCAGGGCTTGAGTAAAATGTATATACTTTTAATGTTATATAGCTTTAGTGATTGCAATAAAGTGGAGAGCTTCATAATTCATGTAAATCTTTTTTGAGAAGACACATCTGAGTAAGTGAAGAATTTCAGTGAGTTAAAGAAAATCAAGACATAAAAATAAAATGTGAAAAACTCAGCAAGTGGACTAGAGATCTGATCCACACATATTTGGAAACATCTAAGTGAATGACTAATAAGCTATTCTGATGTTCCATTTCAAGAGGTGGAAAGTTATAGAGTGAGTATTATCATGAAACGTGAAAGTAGATTAGTAAAAAATAATAATAATGGCACCATCTGCTCAAGACTTCTTTAGGTAAAATGGAAATACACAATATTTTAAGGTTTCTTTATCATTATTAAAGAATTTCAAATATAATGAAATGCGATATTTATCTTTCATTTACCCTGCAACTGCCGCCCCAGATTTCAAAGCCTACTACCTCCCTGTTTCATGTCTTTTTTACATCTTTTTTTAATGTTCATCTTTTATTCACTTTATACACCCATAACAGACAATTCCCTCCAAATTGTTATTTGTGTGTGTGTGTGTGTGTGTGTGTGTATGTGTGTTTGAGTGTTCATGTGTCGCAATGAATGTTTGAAGATTAATAGACAGTTTGCAAGAGGTCGCACTTCTCTCCACCATGTGGGTTCTGGGACTTGAACACTGGATAAAGCCCTACTTGCTGGGAAGTGACCTTGATCTTGTGAGTGTGTCACCAACTATTTTCTATTTAAATCTGCCTATGCCATTAAAGGTAATAATTCTATGTATTGAGTCGTCTGTATATCAACTAATCCTGTGGAAGAGAACAGTTCTACCATCCCTGAATCCTATGCATAACCTCAAGGTGAACGAACTAACTTGACAGGGGAAACTGGAACTCTGGGACATAATTAGAAGCTCTTAGGTTAAAGTTATCTACCATTTGGATTTAGAGTGCAGAATTCAGGACATATTTCTGCAAAACAGACCACCAGCTTCAGTGCTACTCTCTGCTTGGGCTTGAATAGGTCCATTAACTGAATAATTAAAAGAGCACTTGGCCCCAATTTTCCTAGCTCCTTCCAGCTTGGTTAATTATGTGCACTTATTGCCATTTTCATTCTCCATGCAATTTCCACTGGACTCAAAGTTTTCCCAAATCCTACATCCTAAAATACTATTCTGCTGAATATGGGTGATTTTTCCCCCTCCTGTTTGTACCCAGTGTTTGAAGTCCCTTTTGTGCTTTCCAAAGAGAGTATTAACATGGAATCTAAGATGAGTAAAAAATTAGTTTGAATTCAATGAATCCTAAAGGGTTTGAGGAAACTAAAAATATTAATATGATAAAACACAATTGACAAATAAAGTTAACTAGGGAGTAAATGCCTATATAAACGCTTGAAACGTGTATAAAACATGTGTGTGTGTGTGTGGGTGTGTGTGTGTGTCTGTGTGTGTGTGTGTCTGTGTGTGTAGGTAGACAATGAAGGGGTGCCACAACAAAACTTCCAGCATTACTTGCTGAAACTTCTGATTATTTGCTTCTGAAAGATTGTCATCTTTCTGGAATGCTGCACTTTGTGATTTCCATCAATGAAATCATAAAATTGTGTGGTCAGGTACCACTTATGCTGGTGGGCTCATGCTTCTGTCATCTGAAAATCTACAGTAAATATTTGCATAAAATGTCTTTTATACTGGTTAATTGTTTTTGAAAATTCATATTATTTGGGGAATGTCCCCTAAGATATTCATAACTCTAGATACATATAAATGTATTAAGTAATTTCACTTGAGGAAGTACATTAAAATGATTAAATTTTGATTTTAATATTTATAGTATATGTTTTCCAATATCAACTTAGAAAACACATCAAACATGCAAATATATTACCCCCCGAAGTTATATAATACAATAGGAAAGGTATTGAAATAATAATATTAATTTATGGCAATAGCAGATTTATAAGCAGATTGAGTTTCAGAATATTTTTCTCTTTAATTTTTATTAATTTATCCTCCCATATATTACATCAGATTACAGTTTCCATCTTCTTCTAGTTCCTGTCACTACTTCCACCATTTCATCCCTTTCTCCCTTCCACTCCTCCTCAGTTTCCCTTTAGAAAAGGACAGGCCAGCTGGGTGGTGGTGGCGTACGCCTTTAATCCCAGCACTTGGGAGGCAGAGGCAGGCAGATTTCTGAGTTCAAGGCCAGCCTGGTCTACAGAGTGAGTTCCAGGCCAGAGCTACACAAAGGAACCCTGTCTCGAAAAAAAGAAAGAAAGAAAGAAAGAAAGAAAGAAAGAAAGAAAGAAAGAAA
>NW_021604564.1:26346507-26367058 GCF_004785775.1 Grammomys surdaster | reverse complement strand
AGAAAGAAAGAAAGAAAGAAAGAAAGAAAGAAAGAAAGAAAGAAAGAAAGAAAGAAAGAGAAGGACAGGCCTTCCAGGAATATCAACCCATCATGCATATCAAGTTCCAGTAAGACTAGGTACCTCTCCTCATATTAAGGCTGGACAAGGCAACCTAGTAGGAGGAGCAGAAATCCCAAAGCAGACAATAACCATCAGAAGCAGCCTCTTCCCTCTGTTAGGAATTCCACAAAAACACCAGACTATATAATTATAACATATATACATAAAGGCTAGGTTAGACTTATGCAGGCTCCCTGACTGTCCCTTCACTCTTGCTGTAAGCCTCATGAGTCCAGGTTTCTTGTTTCTGTCTGTTTTTTGTGGTGTTCTTGAGCCCACCCACTCACAATCCTTCCTCCCCTTCTTCAGCAGGATTCTCAAAGCTCCACCTAATGTTTGGCTATGGGTCTCTGCATCTGTTCATCAGTTGCTGGATGAAGCCTCTGATAATAATTGTGCTAGACACCAATCTATGAATAAAGCAGGATATCATTAGGAATCATTTCACTGATTTGTTTTCCAGTTGTCTTTGGTTCTATCTTAGGTCTCTGAGGTATCTTGCCTCTCGTTTCTGTTCCTCTAGGTAGTGTCAAAAGTGGAATTCCTCTCATGGCATGGGTCTCAAGCTGAACAAGTCATTGGTTGGCCACTCCCACAATTTCTGTGCCACATTTTCCCCAGAACATCATTCTGGCAGAACATATCGTAAGCCAAATTATTTTTTTTGTGGGTAAGTTGGTGTTCCAGTCCCTCCAGTGTAAGTCTTGCCTGGTTATAAGAGATGGTAAGTTCAGGTTCTGTATACCCCATTACCAGAAGTCTTAGCTAGGGTCACCCTAATAGATTTTGTGGAAGTTTCCATTTCACTAGGTTTCTATCTTGCCCCCTTGTTGACTCCCACTTGATTTCAGTTCTCTTTTCTCCACTACTCCTTCCATCCTCTCCCAATCTGAGCCCTCCTCTTTCAGTTCCAACCTGAGCCCTCCTCTTTCTGTTCCAACCTGAGCCCTCCTCTTCTTGTCCTCATCTGCCACAGTATAACCACAATACCTATTCTATTTCTTTTTCCCTATGTTATGTAAATTTATCACATTGCCTTTATCCATTCTTCAGTTGAGGGACATCTAGGTTTATGAGGTCTCTTTTATTAATTGTTGATCTTAGCACTGGTGCTATTGGCATTCAAGAAGTTGTTTAATGTTTGTTCCTGGACTTCCCCCAGTCTGTGAGGTCTCTAGCAGAGTGGAGAGTCTAGCTTGCCAGACAGAATTACATGGTTCTCACCTCTGGGATAGACCTAGCAAGGCATTAGCCTCCTCAGTGTTGATGGTTACTCTGGGGAGGGTTGTTTGTATAATAAAATACATAGTTTCGTGCTCCTTCTTTGCAAAATGTCTTCTCCAATAAGGTTAATGACTCCATGATAATCAGAGACAGCACAAGTCTGAGAGGCAAGCGTATGGCTAATGGCCCAGCAAAATGGTAAACCCTGAGACTTTAAAGCTCAGGGTTTAAAGTTCTTTCAGTGGGAAAGAACTTTAAAAACATGAGTTTAGGAATATATAATTCCTCAACAACGCAAAATATAAGGATGCAATACGAATTGTATAAAAAGCTTTATGAAACTAAAAGAACAGAGGCAGCTGCACTGTGAGCCAGCTTGTCAGAGCAATACAAAAACAGACTGATACAAAGGCAGAATGATTCCTCAATTCAAAGTCAGCCTGGTACAGAGCTAGGTTGGGCCCAGGTATGGTGGAAATGGTAACCTCAGGACAGGATCTCACCCAGCTAATCCATGGTCTATGCTCACAAAGGCAGGCAGATATCTAAATTAATTTTCAGTGTTAAAAAATGTGCTTGCTGTCTCTTTTTAAGAATAGATAAGCTAAGGTCATGAGATGCTGATTCATGGGATAATCAAAAGGAAACCTGGAGTAAATGACTGAATTGATATGTAAATAAAAGAGTGGGTCTTGGTCTTGAAGAGCTATCTGGAGAAGTTGTCTGCAGATCTCCAGAAAAACGCTTTCTCAAGCACAACACAGGTCATAGCCTAGACTCATGTTTTGACTTCCAGTCATTCTTTTCAATGTTCCTGGAAACCCCTTCCTCAGAACCCTTCTCCAAGTCAAGAGGCTATTCCATGGCACTATGTTCATGGAGGCTGGGGCATGGACAATAGAAGGGTAAGGAACTGGGGATAGGGTTGTGAGATGCTGAGAGAATGAGAGACTAGTGAAGTTTTGTGGGGAAGCTTATCTGGAATTCGCCAAATTGCATAGGATATTGTTCATATTTAGACCCTGTTGCATAAAAATGGCATTAAGTTCAGAAAACCTCTTTTTTTAAAAAAAATCTTTCAATAGTACAAGTCAACAAATATTTAAAATTCACTGGAGTATGTGAGGACAGGCCCAGTTCAGAGAGTTCATCATCCAGAGAGCCCACAGTTTTGCCTTGATCTGCAGATACAATTACACATTTATAACAGTGCCCAGGCAAGTAAAGGAGAGACTTCTATGCTTAATTGTGGCTAATTATTCTTCTCAAAACACAAAGAAGCCTGGCTAGGCATTATTAATTTTCATCTCAAATATGAACTTGCATTTTTCGAAAGATTCTTTGAAGTTTTGGTTATTCTGACCAGTTTTTCAATCAGTAAATTGAAGTTGGGCTGATAGCAGTATGTGGGGTGCAATGCTGTGTCTAATATCGGATAAGAGAGTAAGACTTTTGCAAACCTGAGAAAGAATAAAGAAGACACAAATTTAAAATATTGGGTATTTTGGGGTATTTTTGTTTTGCTTTTTTCTTTTTGGACACTAGAAACCTGAATTTGGATGATTTGGATGATAAAATTTTTCTTAGAAATGATATGTAAGCATAAATATCTAAATATATTTCATTAAGAAAATAGAAAATGTCCATATTGTTTTCTTTGACATTAAATTGTAAATAGCATGTTATCTTCTGTTCACAATGTCTGTGAAAACAGCATCTTGATCAAATTCTCACTACTCACCACTGCTACTATTTTTCTAACACTTTTTTATTTAGTATTTTCCATGTTTAGTATTTCTACCTTTAGGGAATGTTTGTTATGAAACTGCAATCCCAATAAAAATGCAAATATATTATAAGACTTCTATATTCTTCTTAAAATATTTTAACTCTTTCTTTATTTTTTTGAATTTGTAATTATATTTTATTGTTTCTCCTATCTCTTTTACTTCTCCAAATCCTACCATATTGACATCCATGCTTGAGCTCTTTTTAATTTTCCTATTATATATATATATATATATAATTACATATTTAGGAAAACTCTATGTATTTTATATATGTTATGCATTTGTATATATTATATATTCCTGAATACAAAGAGTTTGCAATGAGTTTGTGTCTCCTAGAAGGTCAGATATCTTACCAGTATGACTATGTAAACATAAGCTGAATAAGGGCAAAAATAAACATCTCTCGACAGTACACAGAGACCTCAAGCAACTAAGAAAAACTGAGATCAGAAGAAAGAATTTTCCCAAGGAAAAACACAGCAATTAGTTATCCAACACCAAACAGCTAGGTCTGAAAACTATGCACATGTAACATTATAAAGATTTTTATTTTTGTATGTCAAAGCTGTGAGTCTTCAAAGCATGTTTAAATTGGACTACTCAAAGAAGTTCAGAAAACTAGTAAGGGGCGTGGGTGGTAAAGTGCTAAGGAACAGGGAGAAAGAGTAGAATTCACGTTTTATGGATGGAGAAAAGGGAATAATGCAACAGGAAGTTTCAGTGACTCGGAAGAACAAAGATAAAAGTAAAGGAACAGGAAATATGTGAAGAGATAACTAGCATTAAAGACCCTTTAAAAGCCACAGGGTAGCCTCGATTATGAAAACTTCCCAATATTACACCATGACATTCATATCTGTGTACACATATACATCTACACTCTAAGATTCTACAAGTAAATCTTACCTTCAAATTACCTTAATTCTGACATGAACACATAGACGACTACCAGAGATTTTCAGTATTCCAGCTACGGACTTCATTGTCAAATTTGTATAACTATTACCACCATAGCTGCTTGGACTCAGTGTTATTCCATTCTAATAGATAAAAGAGTTAAAAGAAAGGCAGGTCATGTACCTTGGATCTGGCTCCTCACAGAGAGTGATAGGCAGTATCCAGAATAAAGTCAGGAGAAAACAAAGGCAGACATCAACTTGAACAGCAAATTTGGGGGCATGAAAATATCTCCCAGAATTCATATAAATCTTCATTTTGTATGCATTTAGATTTTCGGTTTTCAGAAGTGATTCCTTCATTTTAAGATTACAATCATTGTCATTTTCCTTTCTCTCTCTACAAAGTAATAACAAACTTTGATTTCCTATGAAGAATTGTATAGCAGGCATTTTTACTATTACTAATATATAAAATGCATCTGCTTATTAATTACTAGCTAAAATATTTTATATTTATTTGATATTATTTAAAAAGATATTTCATAATTTAAAAAGGCAATGATACTTTAAATTATGTTCTCTCTCCTATTTTTTTTATTATAGTTATGTGTATAAGACCACAAAGCAATGTCTATTTCCAGGAAGCTTGCCTCTAGAGCCACCTGCATTTACAAAGCCTACAGGGTGGGAAACATCTGTGGAAGGCTCATTTGGTTCCTAATAAAAGTTGCCCTTGGGAAGGTCACTCAGTCTGCAGTATCTTACTTTGCCACTAAAGACTTGAGAGAAAGAAAACCTGAACCTCAAAGTCTTACTATTTTATATATAACTTTGTCAGTTACCAATTTAAGACCTTTTTTAAAGATACATAGTCAGCAATATAGCTGCAAAGGGAACTTAAAGTCAGTCTCCCACTGTGTACTACAGATATACTGAACTGCTGGTCCTGACTTGACTGAAAAAAGATACTGGGAAAAAAAGAACAGAGAAGACACTGAAAGGTACAAACACATCCAGATAGCTTCTGTGTCTTCTTACCAATTGGTGCCATGAAAGCAAGTGGGCAAGTCAGTGTCTCTTTTACCAGGTAACCTACTTATACAAAGAGAAGAACATGTAGTATGGGCATGTGCACCAGCACCAAACATTGCACTGAGGCCAACATGCTTCAGACTTGGTTTCAAATGTGACCATTTTTCAATAATAATTGCTCCTTTCTTCTTGCGTAGGTATCTTAATATACATCCTTCCATGGAGGAATATATTACCATTAGATGCTTCATACAGATAAAATTATCTTTTTCATCAATAGGGTTTTTCTAAATCTATACCTATCCAGGAGACTTGTGTAAATGTGTGGCCTAGGAAGACAACACTTACTCTTGTTACTCTGATGCATCTCTTTGACCTTGTGCCCAATGTGAAACATCTGTCATTGAGGATGTTGGACCTAGAGAACCAAACCAGGAAGACACGCTCCCACAGAAACACTCATGGACAGGGGGTTTGATGCAAAAGCAAGAGGTTTATTGATTCTTGATCCAGTGCACTGGGGTTCCCCCACCTGCAAACTAGGGGAACCCCAAGCTAAAGCAAAGAGCAGTTTTTATACAAATTTTCACAAAGTTCACAATCACCTCTTAGACAATAACCACAAAGGCTGACCTCAAATACCTGCTCCCATGCCCGGTTTCTAGGTAACTCAGATTTGCACATTATCTTATGACAATGAGCTAAATAGCTCCTGTTTACCAAGGTTTATTTTGCTAAGGGTTTATTAAGGTTTATTAAGCTTCCTGATTACCCCTTTTCTTGGACTCTTCTCCTGGAATGTGTGTGTAAGCCTTTGGAATGTACTCTCCCAGGACATGTCTCTGGGGAAGTTAATTTTTAAGTTTAAACTGAGACCTGAGACTCCTTCAAGAACAGACTCCCACCAAGGGCCCACATTTGCTGACTGGGATGTAAAGCAGAGATTCTCTGATAAACGATAATCTAATAGCTTGCAGTCATATATTTAATGATTATAACTAAAATAATAAGACACGAAACTCAACTCCAAAGTTTAAGATAACAAATGCTGTTCTATTCTATGCTAAATAAAAAGAGAATAATTCATTTACACCTGTGCATTAAATTACGAATGACTTTTGGAATCTCTCAGGAATAAATGCATTGAAATTCCTAGCAATATTAAAGCAATTAAGTAATTTCCAGATTTGCTTCCTTAACTTCTGAGAACTTGAACTGTGCTACTTCCTTATGTTTTAATCTCTAGACACTTTAGACAAAGAGGAAGTCTGCACTTCCAGACTCATTCAACACAGATTAACAGAAGCTTTGTTAATGTATGCTTTGCTGCAGGTGTCCATCAGAAAACATTGTAGTGTGACTAGCAGATAAGTCCATTCCTCACTAAGGGGACTTAAGTACAGTGAAAGGTAAGCAAGGAAGAGAGAGAAAGACTCAGAAAACATGCTGTGTTCTTACAAAGATTGGAGCCACTAAAGTCAAGTCAGGTCTCAATTGTTTAGAGCCCATAGATAAACATTTAGTTCCAGATACATGAATGAACACAAGAGGTAAGACACAGTGATGGAGCATAGAGCTCAAGAGGTAAGACACAGTGATGGAGCATAGAGATTTATAACCATATTTAAAAAAAAAAAAACATTTCAACTGTGACCTGAAAATTTTTTTACCTCTCTCTCTCCCTCTCCCTCTCCCTCTCCCTCTCCCTCTCCCTGTCTCTCTCTCTCTCTCTCTCTCTCTCTCTCTCTCTCTCTCTCCCTCCCTCCTCTCTGTCTCTCCTCTCTTTCTGTCCCTCTCCATCTCTGATTCTTCCCTCACTCTCCTGACCTCTCTTTCTGTTTCTTCACAATCACACATATACACACCCTTTCATTTCCTATGATTTTCTTTTAAAAAAAAGAGTATGTGGATGTATTGTTGATCATATGTATTTTTAAAATGGCAGTATTCAAGACATTTAAATTATTTAAAACAACATTTAATCACTATCAGATACTTGTATCAGTTTTAGGAGCACAGTAAGAAATAAATACATTGACTTTAACCTCTAATTCATTCAGAGTAACATAGACTTCCTGATTATAATCTTCTTTCCTTCCTTCCTTCCATCCTTACTTTCCTTTTTATCTTTACTTTTGGAGACAGGTTCTTAGACATCAGGCTGGCATTAAACTTTCTTTGTAGATGAATTTAACCTTAAACTTACTATCTTCTTGCCTCCACCTTCCCTGTGGTGAGATTAGAGGCACACACCGTCACACTTGATTTATAAAGTGCTGGGAGCCAAAGCAATTTAACTTAATTTCTGCCAAGATCCCTGTATATTTGGGGGGTTGGTGTTTTACAGGTATTGGGGGGAAGACAGTGATTTTTGTTTTGTTTTATAATTTTTGTTTGGTTGATTTAAATACAGCATCTCTCTATGTAACTCTGCTCTGTGGAACTCTCTGTACAGTTTATATTGGTATTGTCTCATTCTGATCAGCCTGTGTCTCATGAGTGCTGGGATCAAGGCATTGCCACTGAATCTGTCTATTGATTGGTGGTTTATGCATTTATTGTTGAGTTCTGACATTTAAATAGCTTCAATAGTCATTTAACTGAAGTAAGTAATGTGATTTTCTGTGAATGTTTGTTTCAGTCTGACTTATCAATCCACTCTGATTACCAAAAACAACAAAAATAAAACAAACAAACAAAAGGCCAAGTAAAAAGAAACAGAAAAAAATAGAGTTCACAAGGCACCATTTAAAACTTGGTAGATCAATTACTATTTTATTAATCAGGAATTGACCTATACTTCAGGTCTCACATGGGAAGTCTGTCACAGGTTTCTTCAGATTCTGATTTAATGCAACTAGTATTAGAAGAAAAAAGCTAAAACTAAGAACAAAATCAGAAAGAAAAAGGAAGATCATAGCACATTATAGATAAGAACTTAAGGGCAGTTAACCAACTAAAATTATATATGGAAGTTTATGGAAAATTATACTGGTTAAATCAGATAATTTGAAACATAAGCCTATAGCAGAAAAAGGTGAGAGAGACAGGTTGTTTGCACTCAAAATCAAAGAAAAACTCAAGGGCAACCAGAATTGATTAAAAGTAATTACTGGAAAGAGGATGTGAGTAGCTGGTATCCTTCATGTCTTTCCTCAGAGACAGAGAGCCTCCTCACCCTTCCTCTGTGGTATTGAAAAGAGACTAGAACCTGGAAAAGCACAGACTCTGATCTAGTCAATGCCGAGTATCATTTCTAGTGATAATCAATAATTTTTGTTCAAAATCTTAAAATCTCCATCCTGAATTATGGTTTGTTCCTTCAGGCATGTGGCTTCTCCTTCTGATATGAAGGGTAAACTCTTTACTCTTGGTAGATTGTAGACTTTGTCCATCTTTCCAACAACCTACTTAAAATCTGAGGAAAAACTGACTACAGTTTCCTAATAAAACAATAAGCTTCCTTTCTGGTTTCCTTGCAGGAAGATCCAAAAACCATCATATATTCTGAATTCATACAGATCTTTAAAAAATATTTATTTTAATGTCTAACTACTAAGTATTAATGTAGTATAAAAATGTTCAACTAAACAAAATAAGTTGCATTTATCATGAGAACATGATGAATTATATCAACAAAAAAATGGATACCATTTTTAATATCTTCAATTATTGAGATGGTCAAATAAACCCAGATTGTTATAAAACTAATGTTCTGAACAGAAAGAAAATATTCTTTCATCAAAACTATGACAGTAGCATTTGCAGTGGGAAAAGATAGTATGGGATGGCCAATCTAAGTTTATTTGCTTAATAATTAGAATTCCAAAAGAAGAAAATAAAAAACAGGTTTGCAAGAGAAATAATGCAATTACGTCTTTCAGAACTTTGGAAAATAAAGTACCAATTAAAACGACCAACACTTTTCTAGCATAATGAAGCAAGATTATATCCAAGGCTCATAATCTTTAAACAAATGCTAAGGATACAGAGAAAATTCTAAAATCATCAGAGACTAAAAGAGGGTCATCCATAATTAAGCAAGAGTCAGAATGGGATCAGAATTTTTAACACATAATTAAAAGCTGAATTCACTCCTCCTGAGGGGAAAATACATGTTGGTCTGGACTGTGTGCATTGGAAGTGTGGAATTTCTTATTAACTGTCATTGTGTGGTGTAATGAATTTTTTTCATATTTTGTCTCTCAAGAACATGCTCAAGAAATTACTATAGAGTAGTAAAGCAGTCAATTTAACTCTGGGTCTGAATAAATGACTCAGTAGTTAATCTACTTATCATCAGGCAAGAGGATCTGTATTTGGATCCCCAAAACCCACATGTAGATGGCTGGAAAGAACAGGGCTCACTTGCAATTTTAACTGTACTGGTGAGCTCTTGACATGTGTGCACACATGTAAAATGCATATGCACATGCAGATACACCTGCCCCCATGCATATACACACTAAACACAAATCAAAACAAGAAAATAAATCTAGCCCTGCCCAGAGAAAGTATGTAATCCATATTATTATGTTATGGACAATAATATCAGGGTCTTTGGAAATGTATGTAGATTAAAATTCACTCTTTAGCTTCTGACCTTGGTGCACCTAGCACTGACTAACGATGTTATTCAGTGTAAAGTTGTCTATGCTAGAAAGCATAGTTACAATGTAACTTAAGCTGAAGTCTTGGAGTGACCCAACATCAGTCAAAACAGAGACAAAGGCCAAGGATCTTCACTACCTATCAATCCAGCTTATAAACGGAAATCCATGTAACAACTGAATGGCAGAGCTCATGGATCTCCTGTGGTTGCCAATATTCCACTTCTACTATCATACACCACAACAAGATAATAACACCCTCGAGCTGCACAGAGAGAAGATGAAAGTTCTCTATTTGATGTCCCCTGGGTTCCACTCCAGGAGCTCTGTTCTTTGGCAGATATTAATTTGTATCTTCTCCCTGTCATGTCATTATGACAAGTAAAAGAGCTTTCAGTGAATATGATGAGTGCTAGCAAATTATCAAAAGGCAAGGGTTGTTTTGAGAGCCTTCCAAAGTTATAATTGATGTCAGGCATAAGAGCTGTTCTGTAGAGCACTACTCTCCCTCCAAACATTTTGTTTGGCCCACCAACTAAAGCAAATAAGCTACACTAAATGAGGGAATAAACTTGAGAATAGTGGGTTTGAGGGTTGTAGTATAAGGCTATAAGGCAGGCAGCAAGTGTAGAAGGTGAGTAGAATTTCAAGAGAAGTTGGAAGATCCCAAAAGGTTTACAGCACAGTGGTCTTCCTTCGTAGTCAGCATGGAGCAGGAGGGCTGAGAGACCAAGAATTTCCTTGTACAGGACTTTCATAGCACAAGTGTCTTCCTGTGTAGTTTCATTAAAGAAGAGGTTAGACAGACAGACAGATTCATTAGGAATGCAGAAGAGAATAACTGAAACTTTCAATACAAAGATTTGCTTTCACTTTCAATAAATGTGAAAAGTAAATATATATGAAAGAATAAAATCATTCTTCTTGATTTATTATCAATACATGTTTGATTCATACACTTATGTACTTACAGTTACATTTAACTTTCTCAGACAAAAACAGAACATCGTGGACGGAAAAGGAAGGTTGAAGAAGCCAGAACTACTGTTGTTTTTCCATGTCTAGTAGTGTTTTAAACTTAACACAAAAGACTGAAGGCACAGAGGGTCAATCTAACTACACTCCTTAATATCAGTAAATAAAATAGATTTCTACTTGGACAGTTGTCTTGATGTTCTCAGTTGTAGACATGGTGGGGGAAGTCTTATGGTCTAACCCAGGGACAGAAAGTTTGAGTTTAAAGATCTTTACAACGTTAAATGTGAGTTTGTGTTTTGACGTATATAGGAAAATACAAGGGTTCTCTGATTTCATTACTATGTTAAGATTGTTTTTCTAGGGACCAGTGCTCTTGAAGACCTCCAACAACTGGTGCCACAAATTCCAAGGATGACTAAGATATCAGTATTTCCTTCAGATAATATCTAGAAAATAGATAATTGTCAGTACTTGAAATTACTCACTTTGTTTCTCTATTCTTCTGTACCTGGTCTTAATCAAGAGGATACAAAGTTTTTAAGTGTGCTGATCATGGGGCTGGAGCCATGGCTCAGTGGGTAAGAGTACTTGCTGCTTTTGCAGGGTGCTTAGGTCTCTTTCCAAGCATCCACATAGCAGAATACAAGGAATCTAGTGTTCTTTTGGGTATTCTATGGATATTGCACACACATAGTTCACATACTTACAGCCCGGCAAAGCATTTATACACATAACACAAAAATATGTAAAATTTTATAAAACTATTAATGAGATCTATTAATGAGAACTATTAATTTTATAAACTATTAATCAGTTAGCTCATGATATCACATTCTGAGAAAAAAATTAGTTAATGTAACTGTATTTATATAGCCTCTACTATCCTTCTCAACCTTCCTTTCCCCCTTCTCATTCACTTTAATTTTAGCTGAATTAGCCTCTATACTATGCTTTTACAAAATAGCCTCCTGCAAATTCCAGAATTTTATTAGTTTAAGACCACGTAGGATTTGATTGATTCTGCAATATAAACAACCCTGTGCTCTATAAGAAATAAGCATAGAGAGGTTGAAGAAACACATCACAGATCAACATACAAGGAAGACAGAGACCTGGTGATAATGCCATATACTAGGGATGGCCAGTGGAGGAGATAAAGGCAGGGGTGGGAGCTCCATAGTAACCTCTGACTTCTGAGCTTCAACAACTCCCTTTCAGAATGCTCTCTCCCAGAACTGTGAGAACATATGTGTCTGTTGTTTTAAGTCACACTTCTTGGTCCAGCAGCTGCAGGAATCATATGTAGCTTCTGTAGCTTTTGTCACTTTGGCTCCAGTGTTCTCTGTGATACTATCTAGGTACCTTCCTGGTTTGGAAATTTGCATTAAAAGTTACACAGGTGAATATATTTCTTCCAATATCCAATTGGCTTCTCCGATTCTCTCATGTAGTACAACCTACTTCTGTAGCTATGCCATGCAATCTGCAAGCACCTGTCTTCTTTTTGATTAAGGTCCCAGGGTGTAGCTCAGACGCTTTGTTTTACTTAACAAATGTGCTTATTATCTGACTCTGTCAAGGGCAACACAAACTAGTATAAAGCTCCAGGTCTCTTTTTCACTTCTGAGTCCCCAGTGCCTCTATCAGATGCCACAGAAAGCACTGGATATATACTTGAAGAATGCTTTAGAAGACAGGAGGTCCTGATCATTGTGACAGTCTCTCTCTCTCTGAATTAGACCAGTGGCTCAAGACAAACACCTCATATTACTACTTTAGAAAAGGGTTTTTTTTTTCAGTAAGTTTTATTGTTATAATACAGTCTATTTCTTTTTTGTGATCTTACCCAAATAAAATTTTAATGCTTTTGTTATGAGTTGCCATATTTTTATTATTTCAGTGCTTATTTTGCATTTTCTATTCTACTTTGTGCGTTTTATTTTTTAACATAGGTTTTATGGATCAGCACGTCTTCTTTACGGCCTTTACCTACAACTTTCTGCTGTTTATGACTACTTTGATTTTATCTCATTATTTACATTTTATGCAAATAAACAGCATTAGAGGAGTTGAGGGTATAAACTCTGGAATCACAGCGTGTAGGTGTGTAGCTTTCGTTATACATTCAATGGAGAAGAGGCTCTGTGGAAGTTATTTAATTTCTTTGTTCATAAAAATCATAATGAAATTAATGTCTCATATATAAGGTTCTTATAAAAATGATGGAATGCATTTTAAGCTTAGATAGCTAAGTACTTTTTTACATAGTGAGAGGGATTTTAAGTTCTAACGAGATTCAGTACATGTTTATGGAAAATTTTTTCCTTTTTCATAATGTCAAGCATATAGAATGAGTACAAAGGAACAATTAGAATCATTATTTTTTTTTAAAAAAAGAGTTCATGTAGTTGGAGAATTTAAAATAAAAAGTTCTTGTCAATTGCACATCTACCTTCATTCCAATAATATGATCAGATATTATCAAGTTAGTAGACTTGTATCAACATGTGGATTTGGAGAGATCATTAACATCAAACTTTCAAATAAAAACATCTGTCTTATATTATCTGTAATGAAGGAGAAACAGGAAAGACATTTTACACCATGAGATAAACTGCCCCCAATTAACAGTTTAACAAGGTTCACTAGTTTGTGACATGCTTGCATGCTGTCTGATACCTTATAGTAAGATGTGTGCTAGGGTTTGAAAAAGGAAAAAAGAGTGTATTGGAATGAGACTACACTTATCTAAATTGATAGAGTCATTCCCTCCTGCGGTGACCTTCACAGTGTTTGGAGAAATACCACCTCTTGGGAAACTTTCCTTCCTTTAAATAAATAAAGTGCTTTGAAAAGATTTCTGAATTTCTAGTTATAATCTTGTATGCAAGACTTTGTTTCAAAGACTTCACGTACTTGCTGCTATTATGCATTTTCCTCCACCACCACAAGCTAATCTTATACTTTACAGAAAGCTAAGATTATCCTAGAAATGTCAGCTTCTTTCCCTTGATGATCATTACTCAAAACAACAGCTTTTTAAAAACCCATTGTCCTGACATCGATGGAGAGGAACATTCTTCAGATGACTAGAATCAATCAACATAATGGAATATGTAATGTTCAACATCTGTAGAAATGCTTAGGAATGGAGCAAGGTAAGGAGTGCCTGTTAGCACCTTCTTGTATTTTTTTTTTTTTGAGAAACCATAGGCTTGAATTTTTAGTGTATTCCATAATGTATAATACAGCATATTTAATAATATAGATGACAGCACAACAAGCTAAATTTTCAAGAGAGTGTTACATGTATTGCTTTGTTATACAAAACATCCTACAGGTCTTCACAATTTCTACACAAATAACATTTACTTTTTTGAGTTACACGTTCTTTTTATTTATTAATTTCCAAGCTAAGATCCCACTAAGTTGCTTGATCTGACTTTAAATGTCTAAGATGAACAACCCTCCCATATCATCCTCACAACTTCCTAGAGCTTCATTACCACCCTAGCCTAATTATAGCTAATATATAGCTAATTATAGCTAATATATTCCAATAGTTAGTATATTCAACATGCTTTTCTTGTAAGAACGAAAGGATAAATGTTTTAATATTTTTGCAATTATGATTTAATTGCAATACTCCTTTGTTTCTATTTCCTTCCTCTAAAATCTCTCAAATACTCCCCCTGCCTTCTTTGAAATTCAAAGCCTCCTTTTCTTTAAATATATATCTCACCAATATGGCTTTTGAAACAAGGATGATTCAAACAAAAACACACTAACTTGGAAGGAGGAAATTTCAACTATAGACAGAGAACTATTGGTCACAAAAGAATGCCAAGAGAAGGAAAAATAGTCTTATCCAGAAAAGAATTCTCCAACTCTTATTTGATACCAAATGGAAAGATAAACAGAGAATTTTAGTTATGTTGTCCTGCTGAGGGAACTGGAAAAAAAAAGCCTCTGCCACTTTATGGAGTCACAAGAAAGGAGATGGGGCATGTCATATTTTAGTTCTAGAATGTTTCCTAAAGCTTATGCATAGGAGGCTTGGTCCCCAGACACTGATACCATTGGGAAGTGATGGAATCCTAAGGTGGTGGCGCCTACATAGAAGAGGTAAGTGATAAGGATATTCCTCTGAACAGTGTACTGCATCTCTAAGTCTTTTTCTTTGGCTCCGCTTCCCCATCACCATGAGCTAGGCAGCTTTGTTCCCAAAATTCTCCTGGCCAAGATGTTCTGCTTGATCTCACACCAAGAGCAAAAGAAACAAGCACCCAGGGTTAAAACTCGAAGTCAAGATAAAATTTTCTTCCATTTAAACTGATGTTGTCATGGATTTTATCTCAGTGATGGCAAGTTGACAAGCCAGAATTAAGGCAAAGATAAGAAGCACACCAAACTAAGGTGGGGGAATAAGTTTGTCAGGATTCACACTAGTAAGGAAAGATCAGTAGAGGCTAAAGAAACCCTGGCCCAAGATTCCATAATAAAAAACCCTCTGAATAAAACCTGGGTCTTTTTGCTATGAAGAGACACCATGACCAAGGCAATTCTTATAAAATTAAACATTTAATTGTGGCTGGTTTACAATTTCAGAGATTTAGTCCATTATTATCATGGCAGAAAGCATGGCATCATGCAGACAGACATAGTGTGGACGAGTAGCTAAGAGTACTATATCTTGATCTGATGATAGCCAGAAGACAGGCAACCAGGAGGAGGCTTTCTTATGGAATGGGTGATAAAGCTTACCAACTAGGTAAACTTAAGCCTGCCTACACAGTGAAATACTTCCTACAAAAACACCACACCTATCAAGGTCATGCTTCCAAATAGAACCACTTCCCATGGGCCAACAATATTTAAACCACTACAGGCACCAAAGATGTGATACACATCCATTAGAGTGTCAAGTGTTGAATGTTATCTATCTCAAGCATGGGAAATAGGGCATTGCTTTCCCCTGATAGCCAAAAGAGGCAAAACTTCTGTAACCACTTATGTTTAGTAATAAATATACATACCTAACATTTTTGGACTGGAACAATTCTCCATAGACATAAATTGGCATAAATCACAGAAGTTTTTTTCTTGTTCAGCTTATGTTTAGGTAGTTAGTCATGTTGAAATTTTATGGGTACAACTTCTGACATTACTAGGAGATGCTGTCAATTAGTTACCCAATACTAAATGGTCAGGCTGAAACACATACATAAAAGAAACAATATACAGACTAAGACAGTTATCTTTACATATATATATATATATATATATACATATATATATATATATATATATATATGCCTGCAATGACAATAATGAAGATGAAATAGCATGTGAATTTGAATAAGAATAAGGATAGATGTATATTTTAATCTTAAAAATAAAGAAATAATAATAATAATAGAAGAAAAACAAAAGATATTTTAGAGAGTATAGGAGGATAGTTCCTGTCTAGGTTAAAAACACAAAGCCAGGAAAAACAAAATTGAAATCAATAACCTGTAAAAAATGATTTTTTTCAGTATCAGGTATCCATGTTTTTCTGGATTTGTTATTTGGCTTTTGTTCCTTAGAGTTTACACAATATTTAATATGATTCTTATGCCATAAGATTCTACCCAAATCTAGCTTGTTTGTTGTGGAGTCTCATGTGTGTCTAACATAAACTTCAAGAGCCAGATGCCTTAGAAAGATTCATGAAACTGAACAGCACTGCACTCTACCACAGACTTTCAGGTAACTAAGGCATATATCTAATAGAGTAAAAACCAATACAACAGAAACCAGATGAGGCTGGTTGCTACATCTGTTTATACAGTTCAGCTGCTGGTAGAGTCTGACTGATAAAGCTATCGTGAAAGTCAGTACAGATATTTCTCATGGCAGAAAACAAGAGGTAAGGAAAAAAACCCACTGTGCCTCATCTAGGTATGTCCAATGCACTCTACATTCCACCATACAGACACTTGCATATCTGTACTTGTTATTGTACTATTCACAGTATGAAGGAAATTAAACCCTCATAGATGCTTATCAATAGATCAATAAATAAAGTAAATGTGACATGATTCTGTGAAATTTGTGAAACAACTGTAAAATGTTACTTCATAATCAAATTGTGTTGAAGTTGCATTTTATATTTTAATAAATATTGACATCCAGATGCCTTGGAAAGACTCCTTAAGCACCCAACATTCCACTCTGCAGAAGATTTTAAGATAGTTATGAAATATATATGACAGAGACAAAACCAGGAAGACTAAAATCAAGACAAGCCTGCTTGGTACATTCATATGTATAATTGGTCATAATTTATGAGTTGAAACACATGATACTTACACTTCCTCATGCAGCATTTAATTGAGCTTATTACTTAGACATATCATTCTCTTTTAGTTTTTCACAGCCTTGTGTTTATCTCATAACAAATGAAACTAACTGGAATTTCTTTTTGCTTTGGCAATAGATAAAAGACAAGAGTAATTATCACTTTCAAAATAAGGATACCAATTCCTGACCTATGTATTCCAACTGCTACTAGAAGTGTTTGTGCTTGCTGGATTTAAAAAAAAATAGAATGCTTAAGCTGTCAAATAATTGTGGCTCATTATTGTGATATTTAAAACTTATAATAGCAATTAAAACAGTTAACAGCAGGAAAAAATGCACTTTGGGGACAAAATGAACAAACATGTTGATAGCAAATGAATAGATCAAGGGCTTTTCATTTTCAAAATTTTCAAGTTTTAGCTATTACTTACAAATCAAGTAAATTGATTAATAAACATACATTTCTGCCATTTCTTTTTGTGTATTAAATTGCTCTTTTATCTTACTCATTTCTTTGTTTGCAAACTATTTGAGGAGTTGCTATAAACACAAAGTAATCAAGGTCTACAAATGAGCCTTCCCTATTTCCTTCATGTACTGTCCAAACATTTCTCTGAGGGATAGAGTTTTCACTACCGGTATTTATTTTGCTTCTGTCCAAATATTACCTAACTATGAATGCTATGTACTTTCCCACTAACAAATTCTGTTATCCTCAGCTTAAGTCACCTGTTCAAAAAAGGGTCAGCTCATTATCTCAAGGTGAGTGGTGGTAGATAAGGTAAGGCACTGTAGTATCAGTAAATGAGATATGCCAATTGACCTGCCAACATGGATAGGGAGAATCTCTCAAGACATCACCCCTAGAGGAAGAGCTACAGGCAACTAATGACTGCTGAGAAGTGGAGAACGGGTCTGCTCCTGGGACCAGCTCTCTGATAGGTGATACAATCACAATCATTTAACCCTAAACGTATATACATATGAGTAACACTAAAAGAGCTCAATAGAGCGCGCGCGCACACACACACACACACACAGACACACACATATACATATATATGCATATATATATATATGCAAAAATAATCATTACATAGTAAGAGAGTAAGTGGCTGTACATTTGAGAAGGAGCGGGAGACAAATACATAGGAAGAATATGAGGGAGGGAAGGTAGTAGGAAGGTGATATAAATATAGTATTCATATGATTGTTAAAAAGTAAATATTTTAAAAAGATATCTAAAACCACTAGCATCAAAATAAGAAACTAATACCTAAATAAATAGTTTTACTGCTAGAGAGTAAAAGATGCTATAGACCTTCAATTCATTAATTATGGAAAAACAAGAATACAGGTTTGTTTCAATATTTTAATGCAAAACAAAAAATGATTTAATGATGTATACATTTTAAACATTATATCTATTAAAATACACAGGATAAAATAGTATAAAATTAAAATAATCTACAAATACAAATAATGTTCAGAAGGCTTAAATCTTAATTCTCATTTTCTTGTAAACAGAAGAAAACAATTTTGTTTTTTAAATGCTTACTTCTCCATGGAGAAGGATCTGTGAATGCAGGAATATGCTACTAAGGCACATGGCCTGAATTCACTCACCAGGATCCATATGATGGAAAGAGAGAACTGACTCCTTCAAGTTGTGCATTCATTTTCCACAAAAGTATTATGGCATGCACATACCATACCATTTTTTTTAATTTTTAAATTAAATTGTTTTTAATGTTTGTTTGGATGAGTCGAGGCCTGTTTCACAAATATGCAATCTATGAGAACAAATGTTTAATTTGAATAATTTTGACAAATAGGAGATTTTTTAAAGATAATTATGCAGTGGGGAGCAGTTGAGAAAATAAGTTGATGTATAGTGGCTATTGAGCGTAGAAATGTAGCTCACTCAAACAGATTGCTATACATTTAAAACACATCCAGGACTTTGAAATAATGATTGTGATCTGTCTTGTTAATGATTTTTTACACATCATGTTTTGAGGTGGCTAAACACTTTGGGAATGACATAGCCATGTCCTATACAGTTGTCTGAAAAATAATAATTCTGGCATTTGGGGTGATATAAAAGATGTTACTATATAGCTAATTTCACTTAAATATTTATTTTTCAAGCATAAATGCTAAAAATTTTATGTTTCATGTAGGACTAAGATCACTTGGATCACTGTGTTCTCTTGGATCACTGTGTTCTCAGCAACAAGGTAAAGGATTAACATACCAAAATTACTTTCCTAATAAATGTCATATATGGTTCATACAAAAATGACCTTTGTGTTTAAAGGGTCTCATTTATGTAGAACCAGTGCAGTGTTGTATCATGAAAGAAAAGTGAAAAGGATGTTCTGTTGAACACTTCCATAGCCCATTGTCTACAGTTTTTTGATATGACTACTCCATGCATGAGAAAGGTCTGGGGAGAGGCATAAATCTGCGTCATGTTCATTTTGTTATCATTCATTATGGCATTTGTAATTGCAGTTTGGGAACCTTAGCTACAACATCTTCAGCATGAACATGATTTATTTATGTAGGTATTAACTCTTGATTTTTTTGGCATGTCTAAAAGTTCAACTTAAAAAAATGTGGTTTCTACATTATTATTAAGTAGTACAGAGTTGTTAGAATCCCACTTTCAGAAATATTTGGCTCCTGTAGATCTATCTTACAGTAAATATAGTGTGTAAACTATTAGTTTTTTTTTCAGTGTGTTGGTTTGAAAACTGGTCTTTTTTGTAATCACTGGTGAAGCAAACAAAAAAAGTAACCTCTTGACATTTCCATCATCAATTTTGCTTTATTTGCCTAATATTTAAGCATGGTCAAAACCATGAGCATAATAAACTTTTGTTAAACTCACTTGCCAAAATTTTTTTAGAGCTTAAATTTTTTTCCATGTACCACTTATATTGAAATGAAGAACAACCAAATGTCAAACAATCTGTTTCTATTATAAGGAGACTTCTATCTAAGCATGTTGTTTGCCGCACTTAAATATAGAACACAGTTTTTTAATATCAAGTAAGGTAACTAGGAAACCTAAAAATCTACTGCATAAAATTTCCATCCTTTTTAAGTCAATAGTCACAATGAAAATACGGATCAAAACGTAAACTGTTCATGACTAAATAATTTATTTTGATGAAATGTAAATTATTTTCTGTAAAAATGACTCAATCAGTAAAGCAATTGTCTTGCAAACACGAAGACCTGGGTTTGATTCCCAGAATTGTCACTATAACATTTGACATGGAAGTGCATACTTACTATCCTAGTGTAATTAGACACAGATGAGAGGATTCATAGGCTTTCTGATAAGGCTGTCTAACTTACTAGTGAGCTCTTGGACAATGAAAGATCCTAGTCAGAGGAATAAACAGCATTCCAGAATACAGCACTTTAGACAACTCCACCATCCTAGTGCCATTAGTGGGCACTATTCCTAAGGAGATTAGAAGTTGTAATTCATATATATATATGAATACATATATATATATATATATATATATATATATATATATATATATATATA
>NW_021604564.1:26345907-26346497 GCF_004785775.1 Grammomys surdaster | reverse complement strand
ATATATATATATATATATATATATATATATATATATATATATATATACAGTTTCATAAAGGGTTCTTCCTCATACCTAAGAAGAAAGAATACAACACAAAATGACCAACAAGAATCTGAACACACAGATCATTTTGGGTTGCCCTGTCCACTCTATTATAATTAAGTCAAACCTTTTTGTCGAATCTCTTTTCTATATTACACTTCAATCTGAAACAGGGTATTAAGGTGGCAACATATTGAAAGTTTTTTTGTAGAGTAATTTAAATCCAGCAACACTGCTGATCTGGCAAGTGATCCAAAGACCCTCTAGGTCTATGTGCTCTGGCTGGAATGTAGACATGCCCTTAGTACATACCTTTAATCTTTAGCATTGAAAGTAAATTTAGTTTATAGAAGGAAGTAGCCCTGTTTGAAAGTGACATCTAATTGAGGGGTAGACAAAGTGATGAATCAGAGAAAAATTTGAAAAATTGAGATAGGATACACACAACTTTCAAAAGAACACATAGAAAGAGAGTTGATTTCAGACAGCAGGTCAGATAGATAGATAGATAGATAGATAGATAGATAGATAGATAGATAGATAGA
>NW_021604564.1:26335494-26345897 GCF_004785775.1 Grammomys surdaster | reverse complement strand
AGATAGATAGATAGATAGATAGATAGATAGATAGATAGATAGATAGAGACAGAGATAGACAGAGAGAGACAGACAGAAAGGCAGAGAGAGACAGAGAGAGACAGAGAGAGAATTTTATAGAGACAGGTTGCATGTGAAGAAAGAATAAACCAGAGAGTAAGAAGGAGCCAGAAGATTAGGACAAATTACCAGAGTTAGCATGATCTCAAGAAGAGCAGTTGAGTCGGAAGCCAAGAAATGCTGGCTTGAGGCTTTGAGAGTGGTTTTGAGCCAGAGCAGATGAGTTGAATCAGTTAGGCAGGATTGAAAAAGAACTTGAAAGGGTAAGCTTATTCAGAGATAAGCCTCTGAGATGAGAATTACATCAGGCCAATAAAAGTTACTTTTCCATTTATTTATTTATTTATTTATTTATTTATACTCTTAATTGGACTTGTAAATGTTCAGTGTTTAATTACAATTAAAGTTATTATTCCCAAGATCAGACATTGGGATTCTACAGCTCCAGTTCTTCTTTGTAATAGGCTGATGACTTCCAGAGTGGGATCTAACCCTAATGGCTTTGCATTTGTTTCTTTTGTGTTGATGTGATAACATATCCTAACAAAAGACAAATTACTGGGCTTATAGTTTCAGAAGGTAATTTATTAAGTTTACAAGTGGTGTGAAGACAGAGTTATGAAATATATTATGTAGTTCATATAAAGTAAACATATAATACATATGAGTATTATCATTAAAGTGATATTTGCAATGGAGTTAGCAAACAAACAAGTACAAATTGTTCAAATGGAAGATGAGGGCTGTCTTGTGTTTAAATTTGTTCCTTAGTAATAATCTCATAGGTAATTTGCATCTCTAAATTCACATGGATCACTCATATTTCATAAACCAATAAGATCCACAAAGCTTGAGGCTGGATGATGGGGCCACTAACCTAAACTACTTTTCTTTTTCTTTTTCTTTTTCTTTTCTTTTTCTTTTTTCTTCAATTCTACAGTCCAATTACACAAGGCAGTCTAGCTCCAATCAGGGAGGATGTCAGCTTTCACTTAGTAGTTACTGCATGCTGAGTTCTCACATCCTCCAGGAAAATTTGGACACACCCAGGGCAGAGCAGGAAAGCACCTGGGGGCAGGTGAGGAACTAAACAGAAACCAATTAGCTTAATAAAATACAACTTCCTGAAGAACACTGTGAACTGAACCTTACTGCTTCCAATTTTTCTTTCTTATTTTGGTCTTCAGGATATCATATTATATTACAAGAGAAGCCTTAATAAGTCTGCTTTTAAGTTTGTTACTTTAATTTATTATTCTTTAGGAGTTTGACATGCATTTTGAAGTATAGGAGATATATTCTGAAGTATACTTACTGATTCAGATAGCTACATCTACTGAACAAAATAATGTTTTATTTCTATTCATTTATATATTTTTTCTATAATGAATACTCCTCTATTCATATTAATAGGTAAAGTTAAGGATTTGGTTATTTAAGGGTTGCAGAGAGACAAAAAAGGACACTTCAGCAAAGACTACTTAGCAAATATAATCAGAAAAAAATGATATGCATATATGCACAGTAGATAGAGTTACAGTTGAGGAAAGGGGTTTTTATATACAAATTTAGAGATTATGAACCAACTGTTTAGACTACCCTTTTACTTTTTGTGTACACACACACACACACACACACACAGATCAAAAGCTCTTCCAGGGGTCCATGACTGGAGCAAGCAGGTTAGCTTAACAGGCACCAGGTATTCCTTTCCTAGTTGTGGTTAGCCTTTAAGGCTAGTGAGGATTCTGTGGACTTTTGACAAGTTAAGTCCCTGAGCTATAAGGTCTATAAAAAGTGTAAAGATTACTCTAGAGGAATTTTAATATAGAAACATGGTTGCTCTGATACAAGATCACATCCAAAGACTCTCTAGGTCTACATGATCTGTCCAGAATGCAGACACACCCTGGATTACAGTATTATCTGGCTGGAATACAGACAAGCCTATAGTATACACTGACACCTTTAATCCTTAACAGTGAAGGTAAGAATAGTTTGTAGATGGAAGTAGCCATGTTTAGAAGTGATTTCTAATTGAGTGGAAGATAAAGTAATGAATCAGAGAAAGATATGAGTGAAAGATGAGATTGTCATGAAACATAATGTGGCAAAATGGGTACCTTTGGAGGGCCCTTAAGTAATTATGCCATGCATCAGACCTGGTATAAAGGGGATTTATTATGGGAAGGGGGGGGGGAAGAAGTGATGGCCTGGGGAAGAGATAGAGGCAGACAAGTAGACATGTAGACAGGTAAACAGACTGGAGCAGAACCATGAGAGCAGAGAGTGGGGGCAGAGAGCAGATAGAGGGGATTATGGGGAAAAGTGAGAGAAAAAGAAAATGATACTGAATACTAGGTTGTCTTTTTATATACAGCACACACCTGCAGCACGTACCTGTTATAACATAACAATTGCTATGGCCCGGAGGGTAGGCCAGTGGAATCATCTGTATGCTAACAAGAATATGTCCAATTCTCATGAGAACAGCACAGGAAAGAGGATACTTTAAGTAGTGCAGAGAGAGTGTTTGTATGTATGTGTGCATGTGTGTGTGTGCTTGTGTGTGTGATAACAGCACTAGTAAGCAGAGGGAGTGCATGAAGCAAAACCTTATGTCATCATTAAAAGGTATGTTTGTTGGGAGGGGACATTTAGGACTTCAGAAGACAGTATGGAAAGTCCTACATTGATAAGATGAGAAGCAGTTTACAGAAAACAGGAAACACTGCTGCATTCTAACAAGGATATGCCCAGGAATTTAGATGCTCCTACCTAAAGACACTCTTCTATTCAGCTAAGGGAAATTTCAGTAAGATTTCTTTTGTCATCTGTTATAACACACATACTTTCTCTTTCAAGTCATCCATATGCCAAATTAGTGGGCCATTGGTCTCTTTATAATTATATTTTGGAAATATTAACATCATTCCTCCATATATAGAGGGGGAACTGGAAGAAATGTTTCAAAGGTGAAGCCTAAATCTGAAAACTTAAAACATGTGTGATTGACTAGACATGGATGAATAAATGTTTGAGCTCTCCCTGACTCTGTTATGGTATGAGGCTTTAGATGATAAATGTCAGCAACTGTACTATTCTCAATAAGCATTGAAAAGTAGTCTGTTCCCAATTAATGTATATTACTGGTATGAATACTAAAATAAATAAACAGGACTCTTAAATTATTTAAGAGCTACCAAATATTTTTACTTCTGGGATTACTAATGTTAATTTTTTATTAATCAATTCATGTCAAAAACACAATCTTACCTCATCATAAATCTATTTATTTATTTTATTATTTTATTTGTATGAGTATTTTACCTTCATATATGTTTGCTTACCCCTTGTATGCTTGGTACTTGCTGATGTCAGAAGAGGTTGTAGATCCTTTGTGACTGGAGTGACAGATGGTTCTGAGACATGAATGTAGATCCTGGTAGTTAAACATGGGTGCTCTGCAAAGGCAACCAGTACTCTTAACAACTCAGCCAATTTTTTAGCCCCTCTATTTATAATACTGAACAGACATGTCAATTTTCTTAAGATGAGAATTTCCCCCCCCCTTGGTTGTATTGAGAATATAATCCAGGATCTTACACGTGCTAAGCAATATTCTACAAGATTTTTAAGTGTTTAAATTGTACACAGTAATGCATATCCTGGTCTTCAACAAATCAGGTATCTAGTTCTTTATTCTGTACCTGAAATGGTCTTACACAAGGGTGAATAACCCCGATTTTCTGTGTAAGCCTATCTCCTTCTTTCCCCAGAGAATGACTTGTACTGTTCCTTGAATTACTGTAATACCTATAACACCTTAAGTCATAACTTTTACTTTTTAAAAACATTTGTAAAATATTGTTGACTTTTAAAGAAATTGTTGTCTACAATGTTTGTGTTCAGATAAAGAAATCATAGTATAAAATTCATAAAACTTGAACATTTTGACTGGCTTGTGGGCACAGAGATTGATCTAATTTAGAAGTCATAATTTAGAGAACAAATTGCTGAGATTTCTTTCTGAAGAGAAAGTATAACTTTGTATGCTTTTCATATGCTTTTATGTCACTTTGTACTTCACAGGTTGCTCTACTTAGTGATCATTATTTAGGGTAAACTGATGTTTATGAAATAATTTATATGCTAATTATTTTTTACCACACTGCATTGTATCTGTTTTTAAAGAAATCATCTTGCTGTGTTCAGTTTGGCCTCTATAAAGATGAATAATTTACCTTTCCTTTTATAGATAATATCTTGAACTAATCACTTATACTTTGCTTTTGATGTGATAGCATGATTTACTTACATTTAAGGATTTTGTATACTGAATCATCCATCTGTAACTGTTATAATCTATTTTTCATGGGGGCATTAATATGTTACTATGATACAGACTCTTATTTATAAGTTTCATTGCTAAGTAATTCCCCATTGATATTCATAAATAATAATAGTTTAGGTAAGCAGTCCATTCACTTCACTGATTTTTAAAAATTTTTAATGTATATGTATATCTGTATGTGATTTATTTACATATAAGGTCATGCATCCACTGAGTTCAGAAGAACAGGTCAGAATCTCTAAAGCTGAAGTTATATAAGACTTTAAGCTGCCTAGTTAATGCTGGGAATCAAAGCCTAGTCCTCTACTAAAGCAGCAATATTTGTAATACCGGAGACCTCAATGATTTCCATATTCTGTGGTTTTTTTTCTATAGATTTTTCTCTTAGTATTGAGATGGATTTATAAAAAGCTATGTTAGACTGAGATTGCTCAGTGATGAGAGGCACTTTTCACTAAGTCTGATTACTGAAGTCCTTGGAACCCACATTACCTAAATTCAAACCTCAGAACCCACAGGATGGAAGGAGAGAACCAGTTCTAATAAATTATCTTCTAACCTCCACAACACATTGTGGCATATGCACATATGTACACACATATATGTACGACAAGTAAACAAAATATAAATAAACTGATCTGTATTTTCTGAAATATAATGCCTAAAGAATTTTAAATAATTTATCCAGTATATTACCTAAATTAGTTTCTGTTTAGCAGATAGCACTTAGACAACTTTAAGTTTGTAACACGAATCTTTTTCTAAAGTCCATGTAACACCTTCAATAAAGATGGGTTCTATAGACTGACTGAAAAAAAAAAAGCTCTTGATAGGGTCTGAGGGAAGATCCAGTGAAGGTAACAGGTTATCCATCCCTTTCATTGAATAAACAGCCTTGTATGTTTAACAAACCCCAATACTCCATAGAGGGAACCAGCTCTCTCTTCAGCATCACCTTTCAGTAGGTAAATAACCTTTCAGTAACCACTGTTCGACTCCAAAGTACGAAAGACATTGTTGGATCAATGGAGTTCTCCTTTATGTTCCCTAGTGATTATCTGTAATCACACAGACCTCTATGCCTTCTACATAGGCTTTTACAGACTGAAATTCAAACAGCCCCATAAATATTCAGGAAGGCTGTGAGTGAAAATGTTCAAGATGTTCTCTATTTACTGAGAGTGTTATATAGATTTTTCAGTAGCAGGTGTTGTATTGCATAGTGATTGGTATGTCCAGAAAAACACTGCTATGAGTCTTGAATTTACTTGGCTCCATCTCAGCATTACTGACCTATGTATGTCCTCTTTCTTAACAATAATGAGAATGGTAATGTAATTCATCAGAAACCCTTGGTTTTCAAGTTGACAGTACACAAATGCAGTGATACTGTTGACTGTTAATCCCATGAACAATATTTCTATAACTCAAGTAAAAATTATTACCTACAGTGAGACCACTCTCACAGAACAAATAGTTGGAATGTAAAGCCATGTTTAATGAGCAAGTTATATTACACTTCACTAGAAAAGAAAGTTCTAGATGTTTACCAGTCTTAGAAAGAGTCTGTAACATGTCTTTCTTAGTTGAACGCTGTCCCCACCCCCCACCCCCCACCCCCATTTACCACCTAACCCTGACCTTCTCCAGTGAAGACCAGGGAGTACTCCATATAGGGAACCAGTTTTCTCTTCAGCATCACCTTTCAGTAGATAAATAACCTGTCAGTAACCACTATTCAACTCCATAATATGAAAGACATGGTTGAATCAATGGGATTTTCCTTTAGAATGATATCCAAGTTGAGCAAGTATTGATGCTTTTTAAGCCTCTTCTCTTTCCCTGGCAGTGATAGTCATGAGAAGCAAACCAATTAAAGATGTTACTGTGTGTTTGATATTAAAATCAGTATCACTTTGATTAAAGAAATATCAAGTCTTATATCTATTTGTTGCCACCTTTTTACCATATTGCCTTTCCCCATTAATGAAACAGAAGTACTCAGCTCAGAAGTAAATACTGAAGCAAATCCTAGGCCTTATCACATAGATATGCCCTTCACAGTGGGAAACAGTTAACTTTCTCGCACAAGAGAATTGGTAAATATTCCAGAGGACTAGACTAGACAAGGATTGGGGTTCTCCACCACCTACTTAAAGAAAGAACCACTGTCCCTATCATTTGCATTTAAGTTTTCTGTGTTTAGTGCCACAGTAGTGAGTGGTGGTTAAGAAAAGATTAGCATTCAGGCCAAGCTTTTCTTCATATAGAGTGTTTCCAATAAGAATCTTTGCACTAAAGGACTATAGTCCTACATGATTAGCCCATGTCCTATTCAATAAAAAAAAATTCTGAGGAAAGTCAACTGTTACCCTCTTGAAAATCAACTATACATTTTCATTCATTTCCAGTGACGAGCTTAATAACCATTCTACTTCATGTAGATTTTGTTAGCAAGAGACTGTGACTAGCCTCAACTGTTTTGATATTCTTCAAGGGATGAATGAAGGCGTTGTCTCAAAGACTACCATAATTTCAAACAAAACCCTTACTGAAAGGAAATGTAAAACTCTTCACTTAAGATACAAGATTTACAAGATTATCCTAGTTGGTTACATTCAGAAGACATGTTTGGAATTCAGAAGGAAAATCTATTTCCAGTACAATAAACAATGGCCACTATCACCAACAAAGGCTCATCATTTGATAGGAAAGTTTAGTGTATTAGTCTTTTCTCCTTGATGTAATAAAATATGAGGCAAAAGCATTTTGAGAAAAATTGTTCTCTTTTTTTGTTTCCACATCGCAGTTCAATAATACAGTTTACCATGGTGAGGAAGTGTGGTAACAGAAAGAAGCATGACAAAGTGTGACAAGGTAAGACAATTTAGAGATTCTACTATCTTCTTTTCTTCCTAAGGTCATTCAGGCTTAAATAGAATTTGATCTTCGTGATGGAGAATCCAGTGGAAAATTATTCAATTCTATTCCTAGTAATCTGAGGTCAGGATGCTTAGCTTCTGTTAAACCACTTGCTTGTACAACATTTGAAGTTGCTGTGGCTGCTGTAAAAGATCATGATATGGTTTTTTACTTTATAAAACCTCTTACCCTAAAAACTTGGATCTCTTCATGAGTCTAAAATACCTAAGTGTAGTCCCAGACAGCTGGAATAAAGACTGAAATTGGCTACAGACTGTGGTGCCTGAGTGGTCATCTCTGGTAGGGTTCCATAACAAAAGTTGGTCAAATTCAACCCACAGTCAAGAAGTGGAGGGGTGGATTCTGGCTGAAATTAAGGATTTATGGAAAGAAATTTGTCTGAAAAAGCTAATTGCATGATCAAAACATCAATGATGTGAAGTGTCTAAAATTGTGGTGGGATAAGAAATTTGGATAACCAGTCTGGAAATCAATCTTGTAATTTCTCAGAAAATTGGAAAATAATTCTACCTGAAGACTTAACTATCCAATTCTTAGACATATTCCCAAAAGATGTTCCACCTTACCACAAGGACACATGGTCAACTATATTTATGGCAGCTTTATTTGTAATAGTCAGAAACTGGGAGCAACCCAGATGTCCCTCAACTGATGTACAGAAAAGAAAATTTGGTTCATTTACACAATGCAATAGTATTCAGGAGAGAGTGACAGAGGGCCAAGAGAATGAATGGAAACCTACAGCTGCTGGGGGTATGGCAGTGGGAGAAATCTTTAGGATGTCCCAGAGCCCTGAGATAGGGTAGCCTCTCAGGAATCAATCTGGGTGACTGTAGGCTAGATGCCTAACAGTGAGGACATGGAACATGAAGAGTCAATCTCCTGTAGCCAGGCATCACCTCTGTTGCTAGGATAAAGACACTAGCCCATTCACAATCTTTTGGAGAAAAATTTGTCTTATCTAATAGAAATATAGGGACAAAGATAAAGCAGAGGATAAAGGAATGGCCAACCAATTACCAGCTCAGCCCTCAGCAACTGAAACCCATACCATGGTCAAACACCAATCCCTGACATTATTGATAATCTATGCTTACAAACAGGAGCCTAGCATTACTGTCCTTTGAGAGGCTCTATTCAGCAGCTGATAGAAACAGATGGCAAACATTGGACAGCAGTCAGCCACTCTTATGGAAGAGTCCTGTGAAGGATTCAAGGCCCTGAAAAGGATTGAGAACCCCACAGGAAGAACAAGAGTCAACTAACCTGGAATCTGGGAGCTCTCAGAGAATGAATCACCAAACAAAGCCCATACATAGGCTGGAATGAGGCCCTCAGCCTGTTTGTAGCAGACGTGTAGCTCAGTCTCCAAGTGGGCCCTCCACCAACTGGAGCAGAGTCCCTTCCTAAAGCTGTATCCACACTGTGTTATCGGTTTCACAACAGGGCTGCCATGTCTGCCCTCAGCAGGAGATGTGCCTAATGTGGCAGAAACTTTAGGTTCCAGGTTTGGGGCATGTATAGAGGACCCCACTTTCAGGCAAGAAGGAGAGGCAGGAAGATGGAGGGTCTCTGTGAGGGGAGTACCAGGAAGAGGAAAGCATTTGTGATGTAAATAAATAAATATATAAATAAATAAATAAATATTAAAAAGAAATATATGAAGTTCAGACCCTAATCATGATTATTTTGGGCTATCTCCCTATAAAGTCACTTCTTGACTATCTTTATGTCAAATCCAACAGTTTTTAACTAACAGACAAAAAAGTTCTTAGAGTATATTAATTAAAACAAATAAAATCAAAAAAGAATCACAGTTTTTATCAACTAAAAAGCTAAGCCACTTACAGTCTAGAGTTGAGATTTCTCCAATTTGTTTTAATCCATTGTGTTAGTTTGTTTTCTATTTCTGTAATACAGACTGTACCTAAAGTAATGTAGGGGATGGGACAGGTTTATTTCAGCTTACTGTAGTCATTCATCATAAAGGGTAGCCATGGAAGGATCTTGAGTTAGGAACTGACGCTTTTGCCGTGGATTAACACTGCCTACTTCCTTCTTTTTGATAGCTGTTTGTTCAGTGCTTTCTAATACAACCTATGGATAACTGCCCAGGAGTGGCACTACCCACAGTGATCTTGGCCCTCTCACATCAATTATCTTATAAGAAAAAAACACTACCAACTTGCCCTCAGGCCAATCTATCCCTCAATAGAGGTTCACTTTCCAGTCAGTGTCAATTTGACACAATCTAACTAGGATGACCACCACCTTAACATTTCCATCAACGTTTTTAAAAAAATACCTTGGTTGATGGTTTCATTCACTCTTACTGAAAATACTTCATAAAACTTCTTTCATGTTGGAACATAAAATTTGGAGTACCCAAAAATCTATGTTCCTAGCTATGCTTCCTCACATTTGAGTTCAGAATGAACTATTTTTTATGCCTTTAGACGTGAGAGCTGTGTTTTTAAGTCTGTATTTTTCTCATTTTATTCAGTCAGATATCCTTCCAAGTCCTTGAAATGGTGCCATGCAGATTCAGGACAGGTTTTTCTTCCTTAATTAAACTTTTAAGAATCATCAGATAAATTATGGGTATGTTTCTAGGATGATCAGAAGCCTGTCAATTGCCATTAAGATGGCAGCTTTTGGGTTTCTGCACATTCACTCAGTATTATTTTGCATACATAAAAGACCTTTTTAAAAGTCAATACAACTTTATTCTGTGTTTTTTTTTTCAGCAGAGATTAAAAAAAAAAATCAAGCACCGAAATGGAGGAGGCTATTTTTTTAAGAACAGGATTTTTTCATTTATTTATTTATTCATTTACTATACATCGTGATTGTTACCCCCTGCCCCCGTCCTACAATCCATTCTCTATCCGACTGCCCTTCTCTTCTGTGGTGGAGCCCCCCCCCCTTGGGCGGCCCCCTACCTTGACACATCAAGTCTCTCCAGGGCTAGGAGCATCCTCTCCCACTGATGCAAAAACATGTTGGGAGCCGCGGCAGGTGCTGGCAAAGTCCGCCATCGCTAGGT
>NW_021604564.1:26301333-26335484 GCF_004785775.1 Grammomys surdaster | reverse complement strand
GAAGGATTCTGGTGTGTGTGTGTGTGTGTGTGTGTGTGTGTGTGTGTGTGTATGGTTTCGCCGGCGAGACGACTACACGCGCGTGCCCCGCACAAAAACAAGGCATCTTTGTTAGGAGAACAGGATGCACAGGCAGGCCACAGACAGACCCTCCTACAGTTCTTGGGTGACCCGCATAAAGACTGAGCTGCACATCTTCGACATATGTGCAGGGGCCTAGGTCCAGCTGTGTATGCTCTTTGGTTGATGGTTCAATCACTAAGAGCCCTCAAGAGTCCAGGTTAGTTGATTCTGTTGGTCTTCTTGTGGAGTTTTTACCCCCACCGTTGTTCTTCAATCCTTCCCCCAACTCTTCCATAAGAGCATCTGAGCTCCTTCCAATGTTTGTCTGTGTGCCTGAGCATAGACGTCCATTGGAAGCAGGCTGGAGCCTCTCAGAGGACACTTACTCTAGGCTTCTGTCTGCAAGCATAACAGAGTATCATTAATTGTGTCTGGGATTGGTGCCTGACCACGGGGTGGGTCTTAAATTGGGTCAGTTATTCATTGGCTATTCCCCCAGTCTCTACTTTATCTTTGTCTCTACATTTCTTGTAAATAGGACAAATTTTGGCTTGAATGTTTTGTGGGTGAGATGGTATCTTTACTCATCTACTAGGGGTACTGCTTGGCTATAGAAAATGGTCACTTCAGGTTCCATATTCACATTGCTAGAAGTCTCAGCTAAAGTCACCCCATAGAACCTGGGGGCTTCCCTCATTCCAGGTCTGTGGCATATCTTAGAGATGCCCCCCACCTTCAACCCCCTAGTCCTCACAAGCATCAGATTTTCATTTATTCTCCCAGTCAGCTCTCCTCCTGACTCTCCCCACACCTGATCCTGACCCCCACTCCAATCCCCTCTCTCACCTGGATCTCTCCCTCTATCTGCCTCCTTATTTTATTTGCTCTTCTAAGTGAAGTTCAAGTATCCCTGCTTGGGTCTTCCTTCTTGATTAGTTTCTCTGTGTCTGTGGAGTGTATCATGGATATCTTAAGTACAAGGATTTTTAAACAAAGTTTTCAACATCCTCAAAATATCCTTAAAGAATCCAAATGCTGAAGTTTGGTGTGAGCTGATTTCAGCTTCAGCCCAAAGGCAGGGATCCAAGAAGATTTGGGCATATTTTCAAAAGTAAGTTCTTATTTGGGTAAAGCCAGTTACCTGAATTGACCGAGAGTCCTATTACCCCTTAAATAATGAGAAGAATATCTTGAATTGACTTAGTAACAGAGTAGTTCATTTAAAAAATTATATTAGTCCTCTGGAATTTTTATTTAAGGAAATATTCATCAAATGAGTTTCACTTACTCAAAAGACAAGAAATTAGTACACATTTCTCTACCTTTTATGCAACTGAGATCAGATAGAGAAATTAGCCAGCATGCTCAAAACAGGAAGAACATGGAACATAATGGAATATGACAATACCCAGCTGAGACCCACCATCCTACTCAAGTTATCATATTGGAATAGACCAAAGTAAACAACTGGCCAAATTGCAGGCATTACTTTGAACACTAAAACATGCCATTTACAATAATATTTGCTAAACTTGAAATTTTTATTGACTTCTGGTATGGATATATTTGGAAGGACTTTATTAAAATTGGAGATGAATATTAGACCATAATATCTTGTGCTATGGAGTGAGGTACTACATCTTCTTTCCCTCTGCCCATTTCAGTATCTCATATCTGAGAAATACATAGATGTGGAGGACAGAGGCTACAAAGAATAGACAACTAAAAAAATGTTCAAAGAGTAAGTCTCTTAAATTTGTGCAGGAACAACTTTAATTCTTTATTTTGTATATGGTATCTTGGTGTATTAGAAGCATGGCCATCAATAGGGCACTAAAACAATTAAGAACTGTACCATATGCCATAAATCTAAAATTAATCCTATCTCATAAGAGGACACATTTACAGAATGAGCATAAAGAACTTGAACATTCACCTCTCTGAACATCTCCATGAAGGAACATAATTCAGTAAGCATACATTAGCAATGTTGGGTGTGGACAAAGCATGTCCTATTACCTTATCTATGAAAGTGTTAGTCTGTACTGCTTCTGAGCATTGACCATACAGCTCTTGAGTCTTTGAGAAAATCACTGGTCATATAACCTTCCCTATCTTCCTCAGCATGAGATATGTTTGGCATTTCCACAGGATGTAAATGTAGTAGGATATTTTAAACATACTTTGTGAGCAGAAATATGTAATTACAGAAGACTATAAAATACCATTGAAATGAAGATTTATAGACAGTGGCTATGGAGAGAGCTAGAATTTATTTTCTCCAGGGACAAGCCACCCCAATCCCAAGGAAGATATGTACATATAAACCACACCAAATAGATACATGCATACACACATATATACACATGTGTAACAATAAAATTAAAGAAGAAGTCATGAAATAATACATTGAAGAGAGAGTATTGGAACATTGGAAGAGTGTGGAACCATGGGCAAGGGTTAAAATGATATAAATAAAATGTTTGGGTATAAAATTCTCAAAAATTTTAATTTAAAAAAAGCAAACAATATCTGACCAGAGTTTTCTCACTAAGACCACACTGAAGACACTATAATTTAGAGAAACTCTCTCATTTTAACTAATACATTACTCTGTCATTATTCTCTAATACATTATAACCTGACTGTAGTTTTTACTCCTCCCATTCCCCCAGAAACACACACCCCCACTCTCTTCCAGATTTACTCCTCCTCCATTTTCATTCAGAAAAGAACAGGCTTCTTAAGAATCTCTACTGAACATGGTATAACAAAATGCAATAAACTAGGCACAATCTTTAATATCAAGGCAGGATAAAGCAATCCAGAAGGATAAAAAGGATCCCACAATAGGCAATAGGTAAAAGAGCCAGATGTTTCCCTTAATCCCACTATTTGAACTCCCCACAAACCAACCAAGCTAAGAAACATAACATATATGCAGAATACTTGATACAGACTCATATATGTTCTGTAATTGTCACTTAATTCTCTGTAAGCCTCTAGAAACCCGATTTAGTTGTTTCTTTTTTTTCTATTTTTATTTTTTATATATAATTTATTTTTTTCAAATTGTAATTTATACTCATTCACACAGGGGTTATAAACACAAAAAGACAGGAGTTGTTTCTTAGACTTTTTCTTTTTCTGAATTCTTAACTGATGTCTCTCTTCTGGAATAATTTTCAAGGTTAGAAAAATAATAAGTGCTTAAAGAAATAAAAATAACTACTTTGATTAGACTATTTGAATACACACATAATATTTAATTATATACATGGATATATATGATATGTAGATTATATACTATCTTGACATCACAAATAATCATATTCATTAGGTTTTGTAATAGCTAACTTTAGTTATCAAATTCACTATATCTTGAATCAACTAAACCACATACAAACGTAGGGGGCATCATGATGAAAAAGTACACAGCATGCATCAATCGCATAGTGTAAAGGCCTTCAAAAGACTCATAATGAAAAATATACTTAGTTTGTCTTCAAAGGTTCCCATAATCTTAGTTTTACTATCACTCAAAGTTCAAGCTCAATGTCTCCTCTTAGTCTCAAGGGGAACAGTTTGCTGTGAGCCAGTGAGTGAATAATTAAGAAATCACATAACATAATTTCAGTGTAAATTATCATAGGGGAAGCATTTCCAATATGAAAGGAAGAAAGAGGTGGTATAAAGGATGGATGGAACTAAGAAAAACTTAAATGGACCCAGGTTAACAATAGATGCTGTGGCTGCATGTCAGGCATTAACGATGTGTGGATTAAGTCATCCTGTAAGGTATCACGCAAGTCTGCCTCTGCAGCCTTCCTGACACAGGGTCTATCTTAGGTTGACTATACTAGTTGTGTTTGACATTCATTGTCAGACTTCCATAAGCTTGACTTATTTATATTGGAATTTTTACCACAGTCTGATTGCATTCTTTCAGGTTTGTGTATCACCTAGTGGCTGCAAGCATGACCCCACCACACTTTGCCATAACAGAAAAGCCCTATCATTGAATCTGGGTAGAATTCCCTTTGATGATACAACTCTTGATTTCTGTGTTTCTGTGAAGCACAAAGTAAAGGATGGAACTGTACAGCAGCTAGCCTGTGTGGATTGTACCTGACATTGGCCAAATGCCTGATCAGGGAGCAACTGCTCTAGAGGTAGTTTTTCAAAGCAAAGCATTGCAAGTTATTTAAACCCTTTAGATACATGAACCTATGATGAGCAGAGCCTGGTAAATTTCTTATATTCTCTTAAAGTCTCTTTATTATTGTCCCAATTCAAAGCACATAGCTTTTTTTTTAAACATGCTAATCTCCTTCTTAGACCCAGATTTAAATGCACTTTTTTCCTGGACAAATTGCAAGTTTTTTCAAATCCTTCTGTTCTGCTAATCTCTCTGCACTATAAATTGGGGGAAAAAACAGCTCTCAAAACCTGTGCAGTAGCCAGCATGTTCAACTGCTTTTGAGCAATGTTTGAGTAATGGCACCCCTACTTTGTTGAATTATTTGGAGGCTATGAAGTCATTGAGAAGTGGAGCATAGATGTCAGAAGTAGATCAGAAGAAATAGAGCTTTAAAGGTTCTGCCTCTGGATCTAGTCTAGCTCTCTCTACTTCCCAATACATTAAGAAGCGAGGATGATTGGCTACATGTTTCTGATGCCAAGAACTCCATCACATCATCCCTGTTGTAATGAAAATTACATCCTAAAGGTAAAGCCAAAATAAACACTTCTTTCTTTAAGTTGCTTTTTCTTGTACTAAGCTGGGACTGTGCCTACCACGTTACAAGAGAATATGTACCACATAAACGTGGAAAGCTTTAATTTCAAAAGAGAATTGTAGAGCTTCTTTGCTTGAACATGGTGCAAGGTCTGGCTATACCTTAAAATGGGATCAGAATTTAGTGTTACATTGGTATGGTTCTGCAAGCATGTAAACTCCAAGAATGTCAGGGCTGTGGAGGCTTGAACCAATCCTCAAAAAGAAAAAACAAAAACCTCTGAAGTCATGAAACATGTAGGAATGTCACATTCCTTTCCTAGTGCCTGTGAATAAGAGTAAGCTTTACCTAAAAAAAAGTATATGTGTGCATGTATACATATGTATGTATACATATGCTCCAGCATATATACATATATATACGTATATGTATATGTATGCATGTATGTATGTATGTATGTATGTACATATATATGCCACAATGGAGGACCCAGAAATTTGGAAATACCAAGAATCTTATATTTTTTAAACCAAGAGGGAAGCATCAAGTAGACTAATTCAAGAGAGATCCCCATATTCTACAGGGTAGATTTTGTCCATGAAACTTTCTGTTCTTGGGCTCTCGGTTTCCAGGCTGCCACAAATAGAAAGGATTATTGCCATTTGCCCTTTCATAATGGCATTTCCCTCTTGTCATAGTTCAGATAGCCTTGAATTGACACATTTGAAATTATTGTACAAAATCAATATTTTTCTCTCTTACATTTTTCTTCAGATATTGATTCACTGTGATGATAATTGAAAAATATTGAAAATTTGTACCAGAGTGAGGCCTTCACTCTACCTAAACATATCAAGGTTATTGCAATTCTCTATCCACATGTGACTTGGACTTTCCAACCTATTGCACCTCAGATGACACAATGCACCCCTGGTTTTGGACTGAAGCCATAGTATTTAATATTTACTGTACTTTATTATGTTCTTGTTAGTTAATTTTTTCACTGTTACTTTCCTATCTATTTCTGTTTTGAGTTGGACATCTATGACATCATAAAATATGTAAGTTTATTTTTATTTCTTATTTCCTATGGCTCACAGCTAATACATTGTCTTGGACTTCAATACAGTCTGTAGATTTTAGTCTTTGAACAATGTTGAGACTGTTAAGATCATGAGGACTTTTGGAGTCAGATTGTATGCACTTTGCACTATGAGGGAAATGTGAGGTTTTAGGGCAAAAGTAGATAGCACTGTAGCTTGCATCAGAAATCTCATTCATAAGCCTGTGCTTTGTACTCTCAGATCCTAGATAGTGGAATCACTAGAAAGTGAGGTTGAGCTTCAGAAATAAGTTGCTTGGGGCATACCTTTGAAAAGTATAATCCCCTCTTCTGATTTTTAAAAATATGAACGGTCCCTATAGGCTCATAAGTTTAGATACTTGGTCACTAGGACGTGTTATTGTTTGAAAGAGTTAGGATTTGTGGTTTTATTGAAAGAAATGTGTCAGTTGGGGTATGCTTGGAGATTTCAAAGTGCACACACAAAGCCCAGAGTCTTTCTCTTTCTGCTGCCTGTGGATCCAGATGTAGAACTTTCAGGTACTTCTCCAGAACCATATCCACCTGTATCACTCCATTCTTTCTGCCTAGATGATAATGAACTAAACCATTAAAACTGTATGGAAACCTCAGTTAAATGATTTCCTTGATAAGTATTGCCATGGTCATGGTTTCTGTTCACAGCAATAGAACATTTACTAAGACATTACTGGCCAAGCTTCTTCTATTTCCTGCTTCACTATGATTTAAGAAGTCTCTGTCACATGTTATTGTTGCCATGAGCTCTTCTATGTTTTTACCACCACAATGGGCTATACCTTGTGAAACAATGATCTGAAATACTCCTATTCCTTTTAAATTTTTCTATCAAATGTTATAACACAGAAAGGAAGATACCATTAGCACAACTGTCTTGAAATTTTTTCCTCTAGAATAATTAATTAGTTCATGACAAATATATACCCAAGATCAAGGCATAAACAAAATGTAGACAAGCTCTTGGCAAAAAAGTAAGACAAATGCTTATAGTCTAATTCCAAGCAGAGCATTCTGCTCTTCTGAGGACCTACCAAAGACTTTCATTAAGCTCTTCCTAGGATATTTCACTAAAAGTCTTAATTCCTCCCGGGATCAGTTACAATGGCTCTTGACTCATGTGCCCAGATACACTGAAAGGGTAACTTTCAAAGTAGTCTTCAACATTTGTCAATTATCATCATGGTGGCACAATAACTGGCAAAAAGAAAGGATAGAAATTTTGGACCATGATTTCAAACGTTGTAATCATAGGTATCTGACTATGGAAAGAGAAATGCTATGATGGGATAGTATAATGACTGAAAGCTGCTTACTTCTTGGAAGCCAGAAAGCAGAAGAACCAAGAAAGAAAAGGTCCATGGTCAAGATCTAATTTTCAAAGACAGATCCCAAGAACCTAGTTCCTCCTGACATTGAGAGCCCATCTCCCAATATCCCATTCAGTTACACACTTGTCAGTGGATTAATCTATTCTGCAGTTCTTTCATGACCCTTGAGCACAACCAGTTGGAGACCAAGTCTTCAAATATTAGCCTGGGGAACATGAACTGTTTATCCAAACTGCAAATATATATCTGTTTCTGAAACAATTTCATTCACTTACAAACATCTCATAGGTGAATGCTCCATGGTTGAGAATGTAATTTAGTAAATGGTAAATTGATAGACCAGAAATGTAAGGCAAGTCATTTAATACTCTTTGTATCTGAATATTTTAAGTTTCCTTGGTTTTGTGGGTTTTGTTGTTTTGTTTGTTGCTTTGTAGGGCAGAGGGTTTCATCCAAAGCAGATTCTCTCACCCTTGCCACTGTTGGCATTTTGGGCAAGATAATTCCTTGCTGTGATGGAAAGACAAGAAAGTCTGGGCTGTAGAGTCTTTAGTTGCAACTTTGCTCTCTGTATACTACGTCCATGCACTACTTGTTCTGAGCACCCTACCATAGCTGTAACAATCATCTCAAGAATGGTCCAATGTTCCTTAAAGTGCTCATCCCTTCCTTTCTGCCTTATTGGAAATGTGGTGCCTTTCTATTCTTAGTTTATTTTTCTCATCATTATTTTCTTATTTCTTTTAAAAATATTTCATATATTTAATGTATGTATCAGATACATAAATGTATATTTTCTTATACATATATGTGTCTTTCTTATATACATATAAATGTGTATGTGTGTGCATGTGTCTGTGTGTATGTGTGTCCACATGCCATGGCATGTCTCTTCATCTACCATGTGATCTTTGAGGATATAACTCAAATCATCAAGCCAAACAGCAGGCACTTTTTCTAAGTATTAAAATCTTGTCCATTTCTCAGATTATATTTGGAAAGGCCTTTTGTGGCAAATAGCCACCCATGCTATTTGCTATCAAGCATTTACTTTTAACTTTAAGGTGTGAATTTGTTCTTCATCATTTCTTCATTCATTTATTTTTTGAACAGTAAAAACCTTTTTGTAGATGTGTGTTTTCCATATCACATCATTCTAGAAATCTTTCAACAATTTTCAAGTCTTAGCTACATTCTAAAAAGAATCTTGGTTCAGTAAAACTCTTGAATTACTCCACTTCACAGATAAGAGCATGTTCTTTTGAAGTGTAACCATAAGTAAGTGAAAGATTTGAAATATTGTGGTCGATGAAAACTATTTTATGAGTTAAAAACCTGCTGTTTGAGAATGAGAGTGTAAAGTGAAGGATTAAAGTACTGAGGCTCAGTCTTTATGGAAATTGCTAATCACCAGCTTTCTTCCTTTGCTTTCACTCTCTTATGAAAAACAATGTTTAAAATGCATTTTACATAAAGTACATTTTCTCTAATCGCCAGCAGAGAATTGGCTCTTTAAAACATTGGTTCTGGGATGAAAATAGGCACTTCTATGTGATAGTGCTTTCTCCAGGGAATCTGTGAATTGTATGTAGCCTTATGGAGTTAGAGAAGTGACTGGTTGACTGATAGAGGAACAAGAAGCTAGGAGACCTAATGAGGTTTACCTATTTAAATATTGCCCAAGGTAAAATATACATGAGCCATATGTTCTTATAGTCATTTATTTCAATACCCAACTTTTTCCTCTCTCTGCCTTTCTGTCTCTCTCTGTCTCCTCTCTCTTCCTCACTCTCCTCACTCTCCTCCCTTCTTCCCTCCCTTCCTCCCTCCCTCCCTCTCTCTCTCTCTCTCTCTCTCTCTCTCTCTCTCTCTCTTTCTATCCTTCTTCTCCTCCTCTTCCTCTTTCTCCTTTTCTGAGATAGGGTTTCTCTATGTAATCCTAGCCATCCTAAAACTAACTCTGTACACCAGGATTTTTTTTTGAACTGAGAGATCCATGAGCCTCTGTCTCCTGAGTGTTGGGATTAAAGATAAGTACCACTAACACTTGGCTAAAATATTTTTTATTATTACTATTATTATTATTACTGCTATTATTATTATTTTGTTTTTTTAAGACAAAGCTTCAACATGTATTCCTGGCTGTCCTAGAACTCTCTATGTAGACTAGCCTGGACTCAAACTCAGAGATTCAAAGTTGATTTCCAAATTTATTTATTTATCTATTCGTGCAATCAAATATGCTTGAAATTCTATAAATGGAGATAGTACATTATTATATTCTCAAAAGCTGATTTTTCTAAAGTCCTCAATTCATTGAAAAATTCCATTACAAGATTACAATATTAATTGATATAGTGTAGCATTGTAAATTTAGCCTCAGTTTTAAAGGTGCTCAGTGGAACTCTCTACTAACAATTATTGTTGGGGCTAAGAAAGTCAAAGAAGCTTTATTTGTTATCACTGAGAATACATCTTGTGCTTACATACCAATTAGACAAAACTACATTTCAACTGAAATAGACATATTATACAAGAGATAATCAGGTGCCTGGATTTAGTACGAGTTTTATCCAAAGCCCCATGCATAGCAAGCAAATGAGAAGCCAAATCTAATAGGAGCTTGGGAAACCTCAAAACCAGCACGTCTTCAGTCAAGTCAATTAACATTAGGAAGGAGTCAAAATGACAACATATAAAGCTGCCTGTAAGAACAGATGTTTATTGCTTTGTCTGTGTGAAGAAGAGTACAGAGAATAAGACACACAACAACCTTATCCTCTAGATGACACAGCAGACTCTTCATCACTTGATGTCATTGGTGGTAAAGTGTCATCTGAGGGCAGAATAGAAACCAAAGATGAGACAGATGGAAGTGGCAGCTTCACCCTGACTTTTGGAGAGACTAATGGGAGGCTGGCAATTGAGCTAATTACATGGCTTATGAGTTAATCAACCATGTCTATTTAAGGCGAGCCTCATCAAATCCCCAAACGATGAATGCAGAGAATTTCCAGGCTGATACACATTGAGAGGGTGGTGCATTCCAACTCCAAGGGCATGTGCTTCAGTTCTTGAAGATCTCGTCTTATCTACCTTTTCTAGATATTCACTTTTCCTTTATATGAACCTTCATTGCAGTTTTAATAATTGGCAGTAGCTAACTAATATATTTAACATCTTAGCTAAAGAGGGGCCTTAAGAATATTGAATGTCAATTTAACAAATCGCAATAACAGCAGCCACATAGAGAACCACTGCTTACAATCCATGCCTGAAATTCAATGAGCCTTATGGTATCAGTTCTAAGCCTAAAGTTGGTTGAATACAACCAAGTTGAAAACCACTGAGACTTGGAGAATAGTCTAATATGGGAAACCCACATATTTGATATTAGAGAATGGAGTAGAGAAATAGTTTTTCTTTAAGCTTACATATAATTTTTTAATTAAATGTTACATTTAAAAATATCATTTCAATGTGGTACCTGTACAATCTCAGAAGACATGTAATTGTTCTGAAAACTTAAAAGGAACATTAATCTTGAGAAGCATTAATTTAACTATAAATGCATTCATGAAAATGTATGTATTTTTAAGAAGAAAATTTGTAATTTATTATTAACTTTTGTTAACAGCATATTTTGAGAGTCTCTGCTGAAAAGCTCATTCATTATTTTGTTGGATTTAATATAAAAATGTCCATGCTGAGTGATAACAAACTTCATATCACATTTCGGAGAGGAGAGAGAGAGAGAGAGAGAGAGAGAGAGAGAGAGAGAGAGAGAGAAGGAGGAGGAGGAGGAGGGGGAGGAGGAGGGAGGGAGGGAGGGACGGAGGGAAACTACCTAATTAGGAATGTCAATGTCAGTGTATAATGGTGGCAAGATTAAACACCATCCGTCTAAGAAGTCAGTAACGATAAACCGTACTAATTTTCTATAGGAATCTAAACTCAGAATCTCAAGGAATCTAGAATATGAGACAATTCTTCTCAGATAATTCCAAGTTTCATTTCACCATTCTTTAATGGTAACTGGAAATTCCAGAAGATATCAAACTTGAAAATGTAATGAGCAAGGTAGTTTGGGGTGGGGCAAAACTTATTGATAATATTCTCAGAATAAGACAAATACTATTACTGATACAACTCCAGATCAGCAATAATTAAGACTACACCAAAATTAAGGACACAGAGAGTTTCCAGGAGCAGTTCTTTCATTGTGGAACCAAAACAACTGAATACGTTTAGAAGATAGAGTATAAGAATTCAATATACAGAGCAAAAAGCTGTATTTGACCAAGTGATTTTAGAACCTGTACTCAGCCAAAGTTCAGTTAGACTTAATTCTGAAATCCATTAATTTTATTTTATTCATTGTGTCTCAACATATTTATGTGCTTGCTCATTTTTGATTAAACAGATTTTAAGTTACTGATTCTTTGAAGCATCTTCATGCTATTTATTTTCATTTCTACTGGCATTTTTACACATAGATACACATCCAACAGGGTACAAACATACAAACATACTCTAAATAATTATAAAATATTGGATGGATTTATTCTCTGATACTCTAATGCACGTATGAATTTGTTGATATTTCATAATAAGCTAGAAATTCTGCCATTAAAATGTTATCCCAAAGTTTCAGAATTTCCTCAGCAAAATTTATCCACAAATGCCCGCTATCTATGAACTTATGTACTAGACTCTTTTACCATTAATGATATCAGGATTATTTTCTCCCTGGGGCAGCCGGTATCTGTCATTTCCAGTATGACAATAGTAATAATTCTTCTAGTTCCTGATTTGAGGAGAATTGATCAGCCTAGTTTGCTGTCCTTGAAAATAGATTGTTAAATTGAAATATCTGAAAGAACTTTATAGTTCCAATTCTCTCAACTTCCTTTATGCCAGTATTAATCCTGGCTTAATTCAATGCTATTTAAAAAAACCTCTGAGCATGATTTGTTCCTCAATTTAAATCCATTTGTGGACCACTAAGACAGAAGGTCCACTATACAGACCTTAGCTGTTGATAAGGTTTGTCAAAATATTATCTGGAGAAACTCTAGATTTTCCAGTGAGACACTATATCTCAGAAGTATAGTAGTTATCTACTACTTTCTGGACTAGTGTATGGTACTGCTAGACATAATACATTCAGATCAAAAGCACCCAGATATAACATTTCTTAGGAGCATTCTGCAGAATTATCATAACCTACAGTGTTACCACTGAGCACACAGAAGCTACTAGGCATCATCCATACAATTTTGAAGTAAGTGGCCTAGAATTCTTAGATGTATCTTACAAGGGGCTAAGCTCCTGAAGACTTTTATTGGTGAAAATTTTATTATATATATATATATATATATATATATATATATATATATATATATATGTAATAGTTGTATAGTATTATTTTTAGTAAAAGTTCTTGGTGTGTTTTTAGGTTACACATCATACGAAAGTATTCTCAAAATAGCAAACATAAAACAAACTGTTATCAAAATAAGACAGTGACTAGCAAGATACAGTGTCTATGTTGTAATTCTTAGGTTGGAGTTGTTGTACAGTGTTACTTAAATAGATTTACTGAGGCTGACTGACAGCTATTTTGAATATGTACTCTTGAAAGCTTTGAAGGTTTTATTAATATATGAGCCCGTAGAAATGCAGAATCTACTTATATATAGAGCAGTGATGAAATAATCAGTATTAAGAGGTTTATTTTAGACAAAGTTAAGATGATTTCTGGATGTGGGCATGACTGCACCTAAGTTTACACACATACCATATTTATCATCAAGTTCTTTCAAGAGAGATACTTCCAGGTTAAGATTTTAGACTATGCTTTGATTGATTAGATCTCTATTGTAAAGATATCAAAAGATACACGAATGATGAACAGTGACTAGATAATGATCATAGAGGTTGGTTGTACTAAAAAAAAAGGAATAAAACTCACTATTTTATTATCTTGTAAAATATTAAAAATAGGAATGAAATATTACATACATATCATATGTATTTCATTTTTACTTAGAGAAAAGTATTATAAATGCTTATATATATATATATATATGCTTTATGCTTTTATATAAATTATAATATATATAATGAATATGAAATGTATTACCCTACTCTGCTTTTGAGTTATAGGACCTTTAAGTAGTACTTAAAAAAGTAGCAGCCACTGTACTAATAAATTGTTTGTTTTTTGAACTGAACCCTCCCATTATGTATGTAAATCAGTGGTTCTTAATATGTGGGTTTTGACTGCATTGAGTGAGGATCATATGACTCTTTTATAGGGCTCACATATGAGATATTCTACATATCAGATATTTATATTATGATTCATGACAGAAGCAAAGTTACAGTTATGCAATGGAAACGAAAATAATTTTATGGTTTGGGGTCACCACAACTTGAGGAACTGTGTAAAAGAGCTGCATCACTAGAAAGGTTGAGAAGCACTGGTATAGAAGGTGTTAAGATGTGAGATCTTAGTGACTGTGTCTCTTATCCACAAACTACAGATTTAAGGGAGTTTTACTTTGACCATCATGCACAGGAATTAAGTACATATACATAAATTACTTCAGCAACCCAGTGAGATTAATATTAACAGTAAATTATTAGTAATTTATATACTGGGCTGCCTAGGTCAGAGACTAAAGTCATTGCTTCATTTTAAGTTCCAATATAACGTTTGCAAGTATGATTTCTCCACAAATAATGAAAAATTACATTTGAACAAGAATGTATTATAAGCATAAATAACATGAAAATAAATTTACTAGAAAATTAGTATAATAATATAAATTTTGATACAGAATGTTCTAGTAGTTTTAAAAATAAACGTGGATGCTGCAATCTTGACATCAAAACCACTGAGTTGTAATACCATGGACTCACGGAGGCTCTGAGGGGCATCAGAGACATGAATTACCCAGACTGCTGTCTTCTTCATTGGTGTCAGAAAGCCAGTTTTCTGCAGGTTGGTCAATGCGGTTGACAAATCCAGAATTTAAGATTTGGGCCGAGAAAAGTGTCTCAAATAAAGAATACATATCCCATGAGTGTTTTCTTTATTCATTGAGGGTCAGAGATTTTTTAAGTAAGCAAGGCATCTCAATGAACAGTCCAAACTATAAGTAAATGAAAATGAGCTCTATACATATTTGATAAGATATTTCCTACTTACATGTTATGGACTTCAACTTCAACTTTAGATATAATAAAGCAGGACCTACTCTTGAATCCCACCTCTGTTTAAAGAATAAAATGAATCTACCTGTTCAGCAGATATATTTGTTTGTGGGACTTTTTAAGAGTCCTTTGAGCAATTACTTCTCAAGACTCAGCAAGTATATGTTCTAAAATGTGAACTTGACTACTCCAAGTATCTAGCAGATATGTTGAAGTTATAGGGGACATTCCCTTCCTTTACAGGTGTTTCTATGCCTAAAATACGAGATAAATTACACACAGGTCATTTATTAGTCTTGTATTATAATCATCAAATAATCAAATGAGTATTCTGATTTTATACTCTAAAAGACGAGCCCAGGTGTTTATTTCCTGCATCTTTTGTGTTAATGTAGCAATGGTTTACTAAATTGTATCTTCATAATAAAGAACAGTCTATTTTTTTAAATTACTGTATTTAATAAAATTTTATAGAAAGATAATTTGTTAGACAGATAGATTGGGGGCAAGGAAATGCAGAGCTAATACATCTAAGTACTTGGAGACATGTAAAAGCATCCTGGGTTAGGTAACTTCATGACAGATTTCAGCAAATCTGATTATTCGCCCACTAGAACACCTCCGTGGTTTGTGGGTCACAGTCTGTGCATATGAAAAATACCAGTCATGTAAAGAAAAACCATGCAGAGAAGAAGGAGGAGGAGAAGCAGGAAGAGAAGCATGAGGAGGAAGAGGAGAAAAATAAGAAGGAAGTTACCAAGGCTCTTTTTCTTGAAATTATGTTCTTAAATTATTTCCAAAACTTTAAATCTATAACTCAAATTTATGACCTTACTGGAGGAGTGTAGCAGGATGATTTCCTGCTGCTGCTACTGTTTGCAGTAGAGTGATTGGGGAGGAACTAATGTGGGAGGAGGAAGAGGAGGAGGAAGAGGAGGAGGAAGGAGGAGAGGAACGGGGAGGAGGAGAAGATGGCTGAGGATGTACGTGTGTCTCTAGCAGTCTAAGGTAATTATAATATCTAGGTTAGGTATTGAGTAACAATGCTAATTGTGTGGGCATCTTGTTAATTGAGCATTATCAAATATATGTACCAATTGGATAGCCATCAAATATTAAGAGTCTTCATTCTACTGGGTACGGGGGATGGCTGGTATTATCTGGTCTCAGGCAAGCTTTGTGGAGACAGCATGGTAGATTGACAGAGCCAATCAATGCACATAACTGCTCTTGGCCTGAGGCCTTGTCTAGTCAAGAACATGGCGGTTGCTTAAGAACGAGTCAGATTGGGTGCCGCTGTTTTAAATATTATCCTCAACAGAGGAGTCCATGCTCATTAGAACTAGCTGAATGCTATACATTTCTTTTTCTTTATTTTTTCTCACAGAATTTATAGATTCTTATTATTTAGCCAAGGTTATAGTATCTGTGTAAAGAATATATTGCTTTTTTGGCACATGTAATTCATTAAAAAAGTAAACAATCTTTCGAATTGCTCTAATGATGGTAGAAAGCACCAAAAACCAAAAGGAAAGTCTGTGTGTTTATTTTAATTAAAAAATTTATTTATTTTTATTTTTAAAGTCTCTTACCAAAAGAGACTCTTCAAAATAAGAAATATATTATAGTTTGGAAGATATACTTTGAAATCCAATCCCCTTAGTTTTTATAATCACTGATTTTATAACTTTTCTCAGAGTTAATAGCTGAAATGAGAATGCAGACAAGCCATGCCACATAGGTAGAAATTATTTAGAAGGTTCCTTATATGAGTTCACAAACATTGATATATTGAATGGTTAGTGTAGTCAATTCATATTTACTGAGCATGTCTTTCATCTTGCTTAATTTTTAGCAATGTTGCTTATTGCTATTATTTAGTATTTTATGCTTAAAGATTTAAGAAACCTTTTCACTGTGTCCTCCAAATGCAGAATTTTCGGGCTTTATAGACTATCATGTTTTGGAAATAAGAAGTACATTTTCATATTTGTTTGAACATTTTTAGTTTTGACAATTGTTATGTTTTCATCTCCTGTGTTTGATTTGGAGGTGTTTGCTCATCTATGAAAGTATCACTGAGAGCAGACTCAAGCAGAGCTGGGATTAGCTGAACACTATAAAAATGTTTCAGTAAATACTGCTATCTCATTCAGATTTTCTTCTACAAGGTAGCAAAGTAACCAAACACAAGCATTCAAATAAAAGCATTTTCCCCAGTGTTTGATATAAAATTTGTTTTATACAAACTCCATTTTCTTGTCAGACAGGCACATTATTCAATTTTCATGTGGCCTTTTGTCTTGAGGATTATAATGTAGAAAAAGTTTTTATTTTAATAGGAGTACACATAAGTTTTATAGTAATTATAGGTCAAAGATTCAATAAACATTAAACAGTTATCCAAGGATAACATGTCAGGCTCTGCACAAAACCTATGCATCCTGTATCTAAACAAAGGCAACTATATTTTTATAGACTCAGCTTCTATTATTGAAAGTATATTGTCTAATCCATTTCTATTTTGTTGTACATCCTTAGAGCACTTTGTAGATTTACCAAAGTTGGTAAATAAATACATGTTGGCCAACATCCATCACTTCCCTTGCTACTCTCTGAAATAACTGACTCCCACACACACTGTATGCCAAAAGTATTTTTTTTTTCCTTTTAAAGGCAGGATGGTGCTATAAGAAGGAACTGCCAATTTTGATATCTTTATGGAAGTGATGTCATATATAATCTCTACCTCTGCAATAAGTTTAAATATACTCATCTTACCTAGAAAGTCAATAAATAGAATTTAATTTACCTTCTGTTATCAAATGGATGACATCAAAGAACAACCACTATTATGTTGTAAGTATCATTAGAGCATCAGATATATTTTTAACCTGTTAAGGGAAAGAATATTGCACATGAACAACCTTGGGAAGAATTTGCAAATGAGTCATTCTCCTTTCTCCTGCTGCCACTGAATCTGGTCTCTAGCATTTCCTAATTAGGAAACTTCCAGTAGAACTCTAGTGTTTCAGGCACTTTTCTTCACTGAGAATATCTAGTGCATCCAGTGAAAGAATAATATTTTAATATTTTGCTCCCTGGGACGATTTATATTATTAAGGACCAAATCATCTTGTGATGGCTTGACAAGAGATATGTTTCCCTGTGAAATATTCCTAGTGAATTTTGTGGTTAACATATGAGAATCCAACAACCAGTTTTGGAACAAAAGAAAATAAAATTCATTTGAATGTTGAATGTGATTGTATATTAAATGTGATCATAGATTATAGCACTCTACATTTTCTCCTTATATTAAAACATTTGCATTTTAAGAGTCTTTGGGACTAGATAATTTAGTATTTCTGGTCTTTCTCTCTCTCGTTATCTCTCTCTCTCACACACACACATACACAAACACACATAAAGAGAAACATACATATCATACGCTTATATATACATTCTATTAGACAGAGAGATAATGTATCTATTCTGAATGTATATTTCTGAATCTTGAATTTTCTTTGTGTAAATGTGGTGTGTACATACTGATTCTACTGATTCATCTGTTGGTAATAATACCTTGGACAGAATCTTTTTTTTATATATATTCTGGTTCTTAAATTCCCCATCTGACCTTAGTGGAAACTCATTTTTAAAAATGAGAAGCATTATGATGTGTTTCTTATTAGAAGTATGGTTGCAAAAAGCGTATTACAAAGGATGAAAATGTAACTACATACTAAAATCTATTTTGTATGTAGGTCATTCTCTTTGATCCTCACTTGAAAGCATTACCATTTCCAGGAGATGGCACAAAAAAAATAAATAATAAGTAATTACTACCACATCTCAGTTAGAGGAGCTTAGAGTATTCAGGGTTCATCACATTTTCTTTCTTCCTCTTTTCCCATTTTGAAACTGTGTTGCATGGTTTCAGGCGCTGGAATTGAGACCTTACTTTTCCATTAGGACTTTTCCCCTTTAGCTTAAAAATAATTCAACTTGTGAGTAGAGAGTTTTGAAAGACTACTAAAAAATAGTGGGGGATAGCCATCCCTTTACTCAATAAAGAAGTACATTACTTCTTTATTTAGTACCTTTTATATTAACTGCTAAATATTAAAATGATACAACTGCTTTCTTGAAATGATCTACATTGTCTCTAATGGGATTTCAATTTTAAAAGTTTCACACAGCCTAAAAGTCAGAAAGTTTAACTTATGTTAACATCTTAAATATAAATTTTACCACCTTAACAGCTTAAAATAATATTTTACTTATTTAACTAATGTATTCTCTATGTAAATTAAGATATTACTCTTATTGAGACAGAAGCTTCTTCTTGCAGTGAATGGCAGTCAACACAGAGACTCCTCATCTGGCCAATGTTCTGAGAACAAAATTCTGTGAGGTAGCAGGACCTCAATCAGACACTTATACCTTTCTCCAATACTCAGGGAACTTTACAGAAGAAGCAATGGAAAGATTGCAAGGGCCAGGAATAGAGAGTAATTTTGAGGAACTCTTTTTGAAAAACAACAGAGCAGATATACATATGAACTCAGAGTGATTATGACAGCATGAACAAATCTTAAACAAGCTCCAGCCAGACAAAATCCCAACACAGAATGGGAAAGATGGATATAAAATTCCACCACTAAATGAGGACCTATTAACACTTTGAAAGCTGCTAGGAGAGGAAGGATCAGGTCAGTTTTCTTTATGTATGAGAATCCTGGTGAGCTGAAGACGCACCCAGTGAAAGCCCACTCTCAGGAATAACTGGGCAGCACAAACTGGACTAGACTAGAAAAAAAGAAAGAAGAAAATGAGGTGGGTCAGTAGGAGGAGAAGGAAGACTGGAGAAGAAGGGTGAAAATAATCTCAAAGGTCAGTGGGAAGAGCTCAAAGGATTTAGAGTGTGGTAAGGGGAAGAGTTTGGGGAATGAATGCATTTAAAAGTCATTGTATGAAATTCTCAAAGAATTAGTAAAATATTTTAAAATGAATTAAGAAAGAAGGAGAGACAGGCAGTGCTATCACATATTTTCAAAGTTATCACAATTTAGTTTGTGACAGAATTAAAAATTGTGTCAAGAATAAGAATTTTAACATTTGAAGTACAAATAAAGAAAATATCCAATAAAAAGAAAAGATAAATAAAAATATAAATTAAAAAACATTGTGTCAATAAACACAAACCACTGAACATATCCATAATATTTATCAAAATGAGTCATGTGTTTATTCTGTCCAAGATTCAGAGTACAATTTGGTTAGTTTCAAAATTATGACGAATTTGTGTTTTAAGAATACATTTTTCAGTTTCTAGGGCTTAGGTATTTCTCAAGACTTGATCTGTGAAAATTTTAAAATTATCTTTACTTTTATAGTCATAATTATTTTAATGTATAATCTAAAAGAGAAATAAGGACTACATAGAGAGTATATCTTTATCCTTAAAGATATTATATTAGTGATCATTTTTCTATATTCTAAGTCATAACTACCTATGTTTTTTGCATGTAACATTGAATATATGTTTTGAGAGCTTCTACTAATTCTTTACTGGATTATGCTTGAAATATTATTCCAGGAAGAATTTAGTGTCTAGTCCTAAGCTTACGAATTGCAAAGTTCTTCAACTGTTCTGATTTTCTGTTACCTCATCAAGTATGGATATAAAAGACAACTTACACATTTCAACAAATTAATTAAAATGATAAATATAATTATCATAGCACTTAATTATACACATGTTCTTATGCATAAAGGTAACTGTCTAACTACTTGCTTTAAAAATTTTAAAACAATTTATCATCATCATTATTACACTGCTCATGTGTGTGTGTATCTCTGTATGTGTTTGTGCATGTGTGTATGTATGTGTATATATACATGTGCACATCAGAGGACAACTCTGTAGAATTAATTCTCTCCTTCTATCTTCATATGAATTCTGGGGACAGAACTTATGTTACCAGGTTTGCATAACAAACCCCTTTCCACAGTGAGCCATCTCTACTGTCCTCAGATTCCTTTTTTATTGGAGGTAGAGAAATATACTGAACTGCTTGCCTCATCAAAGACTTTAAGGTGAAGTGATCCTATTCAATGCCAAGTTTATTCTAAGATAGTATAACGACAGTGCCTTTCACAGGGATCTTCTAACACAGAAAGCTCCTTTCTGTGCCTCTCAACAGACAACATGAATCAAAAAGTGTAATTCTCATTTGTAATAACCTTTGCCAAATTGGCATTAAATAATTAATGTGACATATAAGAATATCATGGTGTAAGCTATAAAAGTAGACTAAAGATTGGACTCCCTTGTTGTCACAACCTTTTGAGAAGACCTGTTTGTTCTTTAGTATTCCAGGTGTAGGTAGGCTTAGAATTTAAAAAAAAATTTTTCCAGTGAAGAACATAGAGATTTTAGTCATAATTGTTGTCTGACCTACATTTCTAAGACTCAATAGCAACTCTAATTCTGTTACATAATAACATATGCATTATACATAATTGTGTAATAATTTAAAAACTGCTTTTTAGTTAATATCTTCTATGACTTAGACACTGTGTTAATGATTTTATTTTTTTATCATGTTGCATAAACCTCACATGGCTCAAGCACAAGTAACATTCATAAATTGGAAAACATGACTGTTAATATATTATAAGTTTTTCTCCCAAAGTTATGTAAGTTGTTAATGACCTATCCTATGCAATGAACAGATTCATTTGCCATCACAGTTGATCTGCCAGTTACTCATATTATGTTCCTAATGGTATCATAGGTATAAACCCTCAAAAGGACCAGATGAGAGCAGCCTTGGTGACAAATTACTCACTGTTCTCAGCATATCATCATTCTAGAAAATAAGGTAGAGAAGGAAACTGAAAATTTCTGCAAGATTTCTTGCATTACAAAGATTATTTTCTGTTACAACTTTATATTGATATCCATTCATGGCTTCCCCACCAATAAAATGCATATCTAGAAAAGATTTACCATAGCCCTGAGGTCATATGGGTAGGTGTCGGGATGTCAAATGAGTCTTATGGAATTTTTTTTCAATTCTTCAAGAAAATCTGCATATACTTCTAGATGAGCTCAAGCTACTTAAGTTCTTCAGGAGAAAAGAAATAATGGTAAAAAGAGGCTGCACAGAGCACCTCAGCTGCATCTGGAAATAAAGCTGCAGTCAATTTTACGTCAATATATGCATCTCCATATAATAAATATGTCCAATATGAAAATACATCTTCCCTATTCCTTTAGGATAGCTTAATTAAATTCACTTAACATTTTATAATAGTTCAACTTAGAGTGGCTTATAGATTGTAGGGAAGACTGTAATGATTGAAATTTCTTTAGATGGGAATAAAATTGAGGGAAAGCAGTGCTCTCCTTGTGTTAAAAACTAATTACCTTTGTTAGGATAAAGTGGAGTACAGTGTTAACACTTAAGAACCACAATCACAATTTGTGCAACAAATGGGAGGAACTAAACACTGCAGCACATTGCTTCTTAAACATCCTACCCCAGAACACTTCACAGCTCAGGAATCAATGGAAAGATCACATACTTTGCCCCACATGTTGTCATGAAGGTCCATGTTTTGTTTTTGTTTTCATATTGCTACTTAAATCTTTGATGAAAACATCTACACATTTAGCACTTATCATAGAAGCTAGACGTGTTAAGACTGTTTTCAGTTGTCCATCCTTTATCTTCTCCCTTGATGATAGATTAGAGTGAATTATCACTCTAGATTTTTTTTTAACTTAACAGCACCAGTTATTTTTATTTTTGGAGGGCTTCAGTTGTTGTTTGTTAATTTTCTCCTTTGTTAGCCTTTAGCTGCCTCTCAGACTGTCTTACTGTTCCTCTACACTTAGGTGTCAATGCCTTACACTTTCTAGGTCTTTAATTAGATGTGTATCCTCTCCAGATGTTCTTCTCAAAGACACAAAGCAGTTGTTTCCCCCTTTTTCCCAAGCTTATATTTTTAATCAACATCTCTATAATATTTCCTTTTAAAGCACCAATATTCACACAGAAATAGAGAAGTATTCTAAAACTAAATACCCTGAAAACTACATTATTTATTGTGCACATTCATTTTCAGCCTAGCTGCAGGAAAATCCATTGAACGAAGCTGTAGATTTCAGAGTCATCTTCAAAATTCTAGTCAAGTCAAAGATAGTTGATTCTGGACTCAAAATAGTTCTCAAGGATGTCTATGTCATTATCCCTAATGCAATCATATAGACAAACTCTCACCTATGTGTTTTCTAGTATCTTCTAATCATTTCTTCTAATCATTTTAGCCTTGTAACCTAATGTTAAAATTATGTTTTTAAAATGCAAATTTAGCCTGTGGCCTATGAACAATTTAGAAACAATATAAACATTATTATGTATGAATTTAGTATTTTCAGATGGAAGCACTGTGAAAAACTTATTTTCCCAAAGTATGGAAGTAAAATCCAGGTCAGTTTCAAGTCTCCCAGAAGCAGAGTCATGTTTTTACCTTGCAGCACATCACAATGGATACAAGCTAAGAATCCGACCAATAATATCAGCTGCATTTGCAATGCTAACTAACCAGAGTCTAAAAGGACCCCATAGGGCTTTTAACATCCAGCAGCACTTTAACTGTGGCATTTATAGGTGCAAATTCATGCTTTCATTAGTTTCTTAGTGCTGGTACAACAAATGGCTAAAAACATTGGAACAAAATAACACAGATGTGCTGTATCCATGTTCTGGAAACAATAACCTAACTTCAGATGCCAGGGCAAATGTCAAGATTTAAGCAGGTCTGACTCTTTCTGAAACTTCTAAAAGCAGAGCCATTACCCTGTCTTTTCACTTGTGAATGTTTCTTTTCCATTATTTAAGCATTTACCTCAGTCCCAGTTTCTACCACATACGCCTGTGTGTGTCCTCCTCACCAGCTAAAACTCTTTTTCCTTCTCTGTTTTCAAGACACTAGTAATTACCCTCAGGTCCCTTCCTGCTAACCCAGGACAAATGTCTTTAAGTCAAAATGGTAATTAACATCTCAAAAATTCCCTTTGCTACATAGACATAGATGGGTTCTGGAAATTACAATGTGGGTATTTTAGGACTTAGGCAGACATCCATCCAGACCACAGTACAACTTTGCATATATTTAAGTAACACATCACCATATGTGAGACTCAGTTTTATAAAACCTTGACAAATTCCTACTCAATCTTCATAGGTACTCTGAAGGTTCTCTCTTCCTAGCATTCTCATGCTTTCTCTGTATTATAATCCCAGTCATTTCCTTCAAAGTCAGTTAATTAAACCTTGCATATACTTCTATGTAATAATTTGTTGTCTCTCCAATGAGACTCAGAACTTCTGTCCTGTTCACCTCCTCTGTGTCTTTAGTTATCAGTGCAGTCCCTGGCACAAAAAAATTAAAAGTAGGAAGACTTGTGATGGACAGTAAGTCACAGTACAAGCAGCTATTGGACACGAGTTATGAAGGACGATATGAAGCTAATTGTTTTCTACTTTTAAGTCTGCCATGAAGTTTCCAGTTTTAATGGTGGATAAGTGCCTAAGAACACAGTCAATGGTGAAACTATAGAATTCTCTTCTAGTTGCAAAGAAGTTCATTGAATTGTATAGTTTCATTCATTTTGATGTGTTTATTTTTATATAAAATGTGTGCAACATGTTTTATAATAAATTTGTTTTTAAAATACTATTTGTTTTTGAAAAATCCTTATTAATAACCATATCAACAATATTCTCCTTGTCATCTCATGTATACTCATCTGATGTATTCACTGTATCCTAACTCTGTGTAGGTAAACTAAGTCTTCATTCATTTGATGATGACCTTAATGTGTGGTAATCAGAGTGGAATGCAATCCTCCAGGTAAACTGACACAATATATTTCTACATTTGTTTGTAAATGTTATTTATTAAATCATGCACTTATTTCATATTATTCTATAGGATAGAATAAGGAGATAACTAATGGAAACCTTTGCAAATAATCAGATTCAAATTATATTTCAAACGTTTTTTATGGATTGAAGTTTGTTCTGTTTTTTACAAAGAAAATTTAAATAGTCTAAATGCTGCCATTGAAGACATTCACACATGAACGGCTCAAACTCCTGTTAAAACAAGACTTCAGTGAAGTCTGCACTCATCACTTGGGAGGAGCTTTAGATACCCACTGAAACACTGTTGCCGTCTATAAAATGTGTGCTTTGAGTCAAACCAGGGGCTATCTCTGACTCTGATTCCTGATTTGGGAACCCTAGTCCCACTGGGTTGCCTCAATCAGGTTTAATAGGCAAGAGGCTCTCTAGCCTTGCTCCATCTTGGTATGTCATGGCTGGTTGATACCCATGAGAGGAATGCCCTTTTCTGAAGAGAAACAGAGAAGGAGTGGATGGGCCAGGGAGTAAGGGAGAGGTGGTTGAGGAACTGTATGAGAGGAGAGGAAGGAGGCAAAACTGTAGTCAGGATATATTGCTTAATTTATCAATTAATAAAAAAGTATTCTTTATATTAATGTCAAAGTCTTCAGTTTTATAGGATGTTAGGAGGGCACAACTGAGATTTGTTGCCTGTGTTAACAATGAAAGAATTTAAGTTTCCTTTAAAAGTTAATGAAAATAACATAGGAGCTTAGAACCTCCCAAATGCTGTCATTTTAACTCTCTTCTCTAAAGTTTCCAGAACTGGTCCAGGGTTTGTGGGTTAGGGAAGAAAAACACAAACCAACAGACAGAGAAAGTTACACTTCTCATGCACTGACAGAGAGGGTTATTGGCAAGTTAGTGCTTTGTTTTTTATTGAGGATTTTTGCTAATCTATGGTTTGTAGTACTACAGATTATTTATTTTGTAGTACTATCTGTCACCATGCAATTCCAACGAGAGCTCGTAGTGATTCATACTTTTAAAGTATGTCAGTGTTTAAAGTCAAAACAAAACCAAATTGCTTTTGACAGAATTTATTGTCTTTTCTGTTCTTGAATACTTTCCTTGGAGATCTTGGTGGGGTTTAAAAGAAACTGTGTTATAATACAGTCTTGCATTTTGCCTGCATATAAGAAGAGATGATAGGAGCATCCTAAATGAAGCACAGAAAAAACTTTATTCATTTGCTATCCATTTTAAACATTGCTGGAAGACTGTTTCTCACACATCTTGTGGCTCATCAACAGCCCTCAGGCTCACACACCTAGGACTCTGTGTCTTTCCCCACTGCAAAGTGGCAAACTCTTCTGTGATAATGATTAAAAATGTTTTCTCACTTCTTCTTTTGTGCAAGAATAATCCTGATCCCTTGGAAGTTATTATTCACATCATTTCAAAACTAGAAGGAAATGGGTATCTAGACTCTATTTGATTTGATTTGATTTGATTGCCATTGCTTAATTTGTATATAAATATTTATTTGAAAATAATAACACAAAACAACAACAGAAATGCCTGTGCATTTTAAATTTTAACACGCATCATATTGGCTCCTAAATTGGAACAAAAACAGATTACACAGTGAAAAATATTAATGAAAGAAAATATTTTTGAATACTAATTGCTTCAGGCTTACAGCTCAGTTGGAAAGAATAGAGTGTTAATGAGCTTTTGATCCCCACAAGAGTAAATTAAATTTACACAGAAATCTCTGATCCCTAGCCACAGATTACACCCTGTAATCTCAGTTGGTGATCCAGTAAATGCCTTCAATTGATCAGCCTAAGGGGTCAGTGTAGGAGGTTGGGTGCTTATTGTAAATTCATTACAAATATGTAAAATGACTAAGAAAATATCCTTCCCACTGTGGTTAAATCACATCAGTTGCATGTACAAAAGAACAACTTGAGAATAAAAAGGATGTTTAGCAAAACACAGTAATCAAGGTAACTGGAACTTTGCCTCTACAATGGAAATAAGTCATGCATTCAGATGAAGAGCTTATTAGCAGAGCGATAAAATAACTCCATTCTGAAGATGGAAAACTATCTATGTACATGGAGTGAATATTAAGTGACTGTTAAGAACCTGACCTGGGACTGTGCATGAGAGTGTGTCATTTTCATTTCTGGTTTTATTAATTTATGGATTCTCTTTCTGCCTTTTAGTTAGTTTAACCAAGCATTTGTCTATCTTCATGATTTTCCCAAAGAATCAGCTCTTGGTTTGTTGATTCTTTGTATTGTGCTCTTTGTTTCTTATTGATTGATTTAGCCCTGAGTTTGATTATTTCCTGCTTTCTACTTCTCTTTGGTGTGATGTGTTTCCTTCTTTTGGTTCTAGAGCTTTCATTTGTGTTGTTAAGTTGCTAATATGGGGTCTCTCCAATATCTTTATTAAGGCACTTAGTGCTATGAACATTCCTCTTAGGACTGCTTTCATTATGTCCCATAAGCTTAGGAATATTGTGCCTTCATTTTCATTAAATTCTAGAGAGTCTTTAATTTCTTCCCTTGGTTTTTTTTTTTTTTTGACACAGTATCATTTTCCATAATTGTTCAGTTACCATGATCTCTCTGTTGTTTCTGTGGTTGTTGAAGTCCAGCTTTAATTCATGGTGTTCTGAGAAGTTGAAGAGAATTATTTCAATCTTCTTGTATTTGCTGAGGTTTGCTTTGTGACTGTCAATATGGTCAATTTTGGAGAAGGTTTCATAAGGTGATAAGAAGAAGATATAACCTTTTGTGTTTGTATGAAATGTTCTATAGATATCTGTTAGGTACTTTTGATTGATAAGCTCCATTAGTTTTATTATCTTTTTTTTAGTTTCTATCTTAATGACCTGATCATCGGTGAGAGTGGGATGTTGATATCTCCCAGCATTAATGAGTGGGACTCAATGTGTGTGTGTGTGTGTGTGTGTGCGTGCGTGTGTGTGTGTGTGTGTGTGCTTCTTGTCCTTTTGTTTTGTTGATATGATATTATTTCTTGTGTTTTCATGGGTATACTTACCATCCTTTTGTTTGAGTTTTCCTTCTGGTATCATTTATAAGGCTGGATTAGTGGAAAGGTATTCTTTAAATTTGGTTTGGTCATAGAATATCATCTATGATAATTGAATATTTTTCTGGGTACAGTAGTTTGGGCTGACATTTGTGGCTTCTTAGAATCTGCAAGACATTTGCCTAGGCCCTTCTGACTTTGAGTGTCTCTGTTGAGAAGTCAGGTGTAATTCTGATAGTTAGCTCGCCTTTTTTTTCCTTGCAGCTTTCAATATTCTTTCTTTGTCCTCTATATTTAGTGTTTGGATTATTATATTGCTGGAGAATTTTTTTCTGGTCCAATCTATTTGGTGTTTTGTAAACTTCTTGTACATTTATAGGAGATTGTTTCTTTAGAGAAATTTTCTTCTGTGATTTTGTTGAAGATGTTTTCTGGGCCTTTGAGTTAAAAATCTTCTCCTTCTATGCCTATTATTCTTAGGTTTGGTCTTTTTATAGTGTCCCAAATTTCCAGGATGTTTTGTATTATAAATTTTTTAGTTTAGCATTTCATTTGACCAATATTCAATTCCTCCATTGTATCTTTTATTTCTGAGATTCTCTATTCCGTCTTTTGTATCCTGTTGGTAATGCCTTTGCCTGTAGCTCCTGTTCTCTTTCTTAGTCTATTCATCTCCATGACTGCCTCAGTCTGTATTTTCTTTATTGCTTCTATTTCCATTATCAGGTGTTGGAAATTTTTATTCATTTCCTTTACCTGATCAAATGTGTTTTCCTGCTTTCTTTAAAGGATTTATTTGTTTCTTCTTTAAAGGCCTCTATCACCTTCATAAGTTTAGGTTTGAGGTCATTTTCTTGCAATTCAGTTATATTAGGGTATTCATAGATTGATGTAGTAAGACAGATGGGTTCTAGTAGTGCTGTTTTGCCCTGGCTTTTGCTGATTGTGTTCTTCTACTGGCCTTTAGTCATCTGGTTTTCCCTGGTGTTAGTAGGACTGGTGGTCCCTGATAACAGCAGGTATCTGGGAAAGCTGGTAGAGCTGGTAGTCCTTGATGGCAGCAGTCTTAAGGGGTTGAAGTTAGAGATGATTGTACCCGATTCAATAGGACTTTGGGAATACAGGCAGATCTGGCAGTTTCTGATGGCAGCAGGCCTCTGGGATTGCAGATAGATATATTGCTGTTTTTCCAGGGTGGCAGAAGGCTTCAGGGATGAAGCAAGAGCTGGTAGTCCTGGATGGCTTCAGGTCTCTGGTTGTCCTGAGTGGCAGGAAGCCTCCATGATTGAAGATAGAACTGTTGTTCCTTGATGGATCAAGGCCTCAGGATTGCATGTACAGATGTGATCCAGAAGACTGAATGTAGAGAGAACGGGGTCAAACATAATTGAGACTGGACTTCTTGCCAGGGGACCCAGCAGGCAGGGAATTTAGGGGTGGGCATCTCATCTGGTTGTCCTGGGTATCAGTAGGCCTTCAGGGATGCAGGTAGAGCTATGGCCCTAGAAATAGACTGGGAAGAACTTGTTGTTTCTAAGTTTGCCTGGAGGTGCCAGCAGGCAGGGTACTGGGTACGAGTCTCATCTGGTGGTCCCTGAAGGCTCTCAATGAATTAACTGTTTATGGCATGTTTATTTCTATATACCAGCTCAGCACTTAGAACATCATCTAAGCTAGAATAGATATTTGTTATATAGAGGAGTTAAAAAATAGCTAAGAATTTTAGCTAAAACTATGACTATAATTATCCTTGAGGAATGTTAATAAGTGGCTATGATATAGCCAAGATTCAAAACATGCTTTTTCTCTCAGTTATATATTTATTTATGTATTTAGTGTGAATATTTATTTCTGTGTGTGAATGTGATTGTGTGTGTGACACAGAGTTCATTTGTAGCTCTGACTCCACTAGAGCTGTACTTGCTTTGTAGGACGTGATTCTCTCATTCCACCATCTAAGTCCCAGGGATTTAAGCCAGTTCATAATTATTGGCAGCAAGTTCTTTTACCCACTGAGTTATCTTCTTATCCAAAAGGTACTTTTTGTTATGCATACATTTATAACATTTTCATTTTTCATATTCAACAGTATGTCTTCATATCCAAATATAAATATTTTAGAGACAAAGATTGTTTTATGGAAACCTAAAATATCAGATATAATGAAAAGAAATGACTTTGTGATCACAGATTATTTTCCAATTTTATCTTATTAAATAACTTTTAGACTTTCCTTATGGTTTATTATATAATTAATTTTACTAATTTTATTTTGTTTCTGTGATTTCTTTTTTTTTTTCCCAAATAGCTTCACTCAAATAGAAATATAAGGGAAGATATTTACCATTTTGGGGTTCTGAAAAAAAATTACATTCTGTGAATTTCTATTTACATGTTTTGGTGGATTGTTCTTATATAAACATGTATAGTTTTAAGTTCCCTTAGTGAGTTTGGAAAATGACCTTTTGTACATACCTTCATTTTGTTCAAGGTAAGTTTTCCCTTACACCAAGAAAACACTTTTTTTCAATTACATTCAGACCACAAAACACAAGAAATATAAAGTTTATGTCAAATGTATCAAACATATTGTAATGGGAACTCAAGAGTCTTTTCCTGATTTCCCCTTTTGTGTCACTGTACAGTTGGTACAAGCCATATGTAGCTTTTTAAATTAAAATGAAACAAAGTTTTAAAATTCTCAGTATTCCATGGTCACATGCACCTTGTGGCTGCCACACTGGAAAGCACACAGAGAGAGATAGTTGATCATTGTACTGCTTCTAGAATGTTGGGGTGCTTTGGTTGAAACCAGAATTTTAAAGCATAGCAGACAATTATCCCATATAAATACGCAAACATACATGGCTCTAGGCTTCTCTTTTGTATTCTTTCTGTTTCTCTGTTTCTGTCTCTTTCTTTTGCTCTGTCACACACACACACACACACACACACACACACACACTTTATAGAAATTAATATGTTTATTCCCTCATGTGTTGAAAACCATTGTTTCAGACAAGATTTAAAAAACCCAAATCCTTACAGAATGCTTTGTGCTGCGTACCATGCAATCAAACTGAATTTTTTAAGGAATCAGGAATCTCCTGCAATAGACTTTTTCCCTTTGAAAACAAAAGACTTAGAGAACCTCTTGGGGAAGTTCCTACCAATCTGAGGTGGCAGAATAATGAAGGCTCTCTTGTTTTAATGCTTACCAAAAAAAGACCTGAAATAATTGATATTAACCGATCTCCTATAATCTGTCATCTTAAATTCCTTCTCCCACTTGACAAAAATCAACTCTCTGCCTCATCCAGCAGAGCACTCTCTACCTTCCTGCGAGACATGCCTTGATGTGTGACTCTCAGCCAGCTCATAAGACCACTTAGCAAATTATTGTAATTTGTCTTTCAAGAATTATCATTTGGGAAAAAATATCAAATTAAAATGAGATGTCTCAGTCTTAACACAAACAACATCAACAGAAAATTGTATGTCAGTTAAAATGGAAACCAAACTCTCCGGTCATACGAAATTCTTTCCTTTCTTCACAAGTATGAACCTATCTGGAGGGCACCCTAGCTTACTGATTCCCAAGTACTTCATTGCTTTTTTTAAAAAAATAAATTACAAACTTTAGTATTTAAAAAGCCTATGAAACTTAATGAAGTTATATAAAGTTAGAATTGACATTTAAAACAGAAGCTGTGAAGCTTCACATTAAATTTTACACTTGCAGTATGGAATATTTCTTATCCACTTATCCACAACCCAAAACAAAAACCCATGACAGAATCAGAACTAGGAAATCCACTCTCTTTATATCTGTATTCATAAATTCATGTCTATTACATGCATTTAGTTCTTTGCCGTCTTTTTAATATTTAACTGTTTTCTTCTCTTTTGTTCATGTTTTATTTTATCTACATGTACGTTTATTTACTTATAGTCATATATATATTTGGCTAGATTTCTTATTTGAGAGAGAATATATGGTTTCTTCCTTTCTGAGGTAGTGTGTCTTAATATTCTATATTTAAATCCATCCATTTTTCTTCAAGCATATTAAATTTTAACTTTATTTTTGTTTAGAGCTGAGTAGTATTCCATTATATATATATATATATATATATATATATATATATATATATATATATGTGCGTGTGTGTGTGTGTGTGTGTGTGTGTGTGTGTCTATGTACCAAGTTTACATTATCTATTAATTTTTTGATGAGCAAACTGTGTTGATTCTAATTAGTTTATGTGGAGAATTAAATTGTAATAGGCATGGGAATATGCTGTGATAGAATATGGAATCCTCTAGTCATATCAGTTGAAAAAAGTTCAAAGGCCTTGGTTTAAAACTTGAAACACTGAAACATTTACAAGCCAAAAGCAAACAAAAAAATACCCCTCAAGTTATTGGATTAGGTAAGAACTTTTAAATTACAACACCCAAAGAACAGGAACTCTCCACAAGCATCAAGATGCATGACTACATATGACTAAAAGGCTCTGCACAGCAAAGGATACAATCAGCAGAGTTAAAAGACAACCCACAGAACAGTGGAAACTGTTACTAGCTACACTAAAGACAAAGGAATGATATCTATTATAAAGAATTGCAGATATTAATTATTGAGGGAAGAAAACTGTCAGTCAATAAATGGGCAGATGAACCTAAAAGAGAGTTACAAAAACACAAGTGGCCAATAACTATTTTTAAACAGTGTTTAGTGTCCCTATCCATCAGAGAAATGTAAATTAGAACTTCTTGGAGATATCACCTCAGCCCAGTTAGCAATTCTGACAACAAATATTAGAGAGGATGTGAAGAAAGAAAAAGAATATTTATTCACTGTTGGTGGGACACAAACTAATATGGCCTTTGTAGAAATCTGTTTGGATATTTCTCAAAAAATTAAAAAGGAAAACACATATGACCTAGCTACTACATATATTTGATTTCCTCCGATCTTTACCTGATCTCAAAGATTCAGAGAAATTCATTTATTATTCCTCAAACCACCCTACTTCGTGAATTTGTGTTTGAGACTATACTCAAAGTAACTTCTGTTATTTGATGCAAAGCCTATCTTCCAGTAGAAAATCATCTTTACAAATTCTGAGACAATGACTGTTTTGTTAATATCTATGTCTGCAGCACTTGGAAGAACGTGTGTGTATGGTAATGTAAAGACAAACAAGTATCCAGTGTTAGTCCTGCCCCTCTGTGACAGCCAGAGCTTGCTGCAACACATTGGTTTGCTGAAATGCATAGGCAGTAATATAGTTTAAGTGAGTGGGTGGGCAAGGGATCACTTTTGGAGTACTGAGTAGAATGCTTCCCTTCTCACAGCAGATTTTCTCCTCCTCCTCCTGTTTCAAGATGAGCATCACACTTTGAAAAGTTCAAGATGTCGAATTCAGAATATGATGGTTCTTCCTTATGTTATTTACCTGATGCTTGACCTTGGGGACAAGTCTTCCTTTTGCAATCTGTGAAATGGGAGAAGCACCAGCTGCTTCACTACCCACGAGCCTGTGCAGTTTGTATAGGGGTTACATGATGTAACTGCAGACACATTATTATTATTATTCAAAATCAGGAAAAGTATATTATGATCTGGCTGAAATGGTCCCCAGATTCTGTTAAATTCAACTTCTATTTCTCTGGCTTTCTTTTATTCTGATTTAAAAACTAGACAATTTTCTATTTTTGCTCCTGTTACTTTTTTGTGTCTTCATCTGTCTGTTATTCTTTTTTTGTTCTCTCTTTAATACCAAATACATCACTTTCTGTCCTATAAGGAAACTCACCCACAAAACCAAGGCCTCTGGCTTTTTTACCTCTTACTTTAGCACCTATATTCAACAGTAGACTTTTCTGCTGACATATTCTATGGACATTACTATGGTAATTCTTTATAAAACTGTACTCACCCATTTAGTGGCTTCCCAATTGTTGAAGACACAAAAGCACGCAATACAGATCATCTCCAGTCATCTCTTCTGTACTCTTTGGGTGCTTTCTTGTAGAGGTTTGAAGTTCCTACTAAAGATACAAATGAATTAGTAACATTTATGTCTGTCTAAAAACAGTATAAATGATGTTAGATGCCAAATTATCTAGTAAATTAGTGGCACACCTTAAGATAGTAATTTGATCAACAGAGTGGTAGGCAAGTAATTCATTCTCTTATGTTTACAATAGTCAAGAAAACTAGTGTCACTATAAATTAACAGACAAGAAAACTCATTTTCACAATAAGCTCTTTGAAAGTTTCACAGAAACTCTTTCAGTCATGTTCATTCCTCCCTCAGTCTTAACCAATCAATCGATGTGCTTATCTGTCCTAATCATGTTTTCTTAATTTTTGAAAATATCATATATTAATATGTCATTTATATCACATCTATTATTCCCTTTCTTCTCTACATTACCTCTAATGTCCTGTCTCACTCCCTTCAAAGTTTTCCTTTGTTATTGTTGCAGTCAAACACATAAAACACATAAATACGTATGCATAAACACAAATGTGTATGCATATAACCTCTGTGTCAGTGTAATATTGTTCATATATACATGTTTAGGCCAGAGCACTCGGGATTTGATAATCTATCAGGGTCTCATTCCTGGAGAAGAATGATTCTCTCTCTCTCTCTCTCTCTCTCTCTCTCTCTCTCTCTCTCTCTCTCTCTCT
>NW_021604564.1:26291963-26301323 GCF_004785775.1 Grammomys surdaster | reverse complement strand
TCTCTCTCTCTCTCTCTCTCTCTCTCTCTCTCTCTCTCTCTCTCTCTGCATCCCTTAATTGACGGAGTTCTTCATCTAGGGGTGAGTCTTTTGAGATTTCTCCCATCCACATTAGAAGGTCAGCTGGCATTGTTACTGAGTTGGTGTTGTTTTGGAAAGCATATTGTGAGCATCATGGCTGCAGCTGCTCTGTCATATATAGAAGGTATTCTCTTGCTTGCCCTGGTCCTCTCACTCTGAAAATCTTTCCACATCTGTTACCAAGCCTTTGGTGTAGGAGTCATGTCATAGAATTATCTACTAGGCTAGGCATCCTGTGGGCAGCCCAGTTGTTCCTGGATTTTGACCAGTTGTGAGTTTCTGTAAAAGTTTTAAAATAAAGATAAAATCAAAGTTCTTTCTTTCTTTGGGGCAAATCTTTTTCTTTTATAGCTCTTAGTGTGAATAAAGTTTGATATAGTTTAAGCCTATGCATGAGTGAGTGATGAATGAGTGAGTATATATGTACATACAAGCATGTCATTTGAATACCCACACAGACACTTACTTGTATGCACTCATGTAAATCACACACATATATACACACAAACACACATATATACATATATATGTATATATGTATATATGTATATATGTATGCACACATACTTACTCTTATACACACTCACATAAATACAAACCATACAAATGTAATTGTATTTCTATATACATACACACTCACACACACTGTCACATGCTCACAGCAGAGATATAAACATCACACTTCTTCCTGAAAACACTTCATGGTCTACTTTATGGAACCCTCTGCCTCACTGTCTATTTAGCATATGTCCTATAATAAAGAACATGCTTTTCTCTCTTAGTAAGATACCTCTCAGTCTCTATGGCATCTAGTCTCCTTCTGTGAACCACCACTAGGAAGTTCTTCACTACATGCATATGCTTTGTAGTCATTTTGTGATGTAGTAAACAAACAGACAAGTGACAAACAACCTGAGGAACATCAGCATAAAAGACTTGCACAATGACCAGCAGGCGATACACAGAGCACCAGAAACAAATAAGGCTGCTGTCGAGTCTGTAAAAGTAGCACAAAGAGTTTACAATTCACAGAAGTTTGTGATAAAGAATAAAAGTCCCTGCTGATTATCTCATACTTTATACATAGTATAGTTCTTAATTCTATTTTCCACCACTTTGCAGATGCTTTTTAGTCTCCCACCAAGTTTAGGAGATCCTTCCTGAAGTCCTTCCTCTCTGACAGTGATGCGACCTCATGTACTCTTACTTCAAGATCAACAATGCAGATGTCAATTGGGAACTATTGCAACAATTATATTTCACAGGGAAATATTTCTACTATATTAAAGAACTTTCATTGGGGATAAATGTAGTTAATTATATTCCAATTATCATGGCATATTTTCCTGGGAAGAAAAATGCAAGGACAAAATAATTCATTTTTCCAGAGTTTCAAGATATCAATCATGTTATTATTTATTCACCTCATCCCACAATCAGTGCAGTTGTTCCTTATTTAAAAATTAAAACTGTATACACAATAAAACTTAATCTAAAGGGATATTTGTTCATTGGCAACAATATTACTTATTTTTTGCTTCTCTGATGTTTAATATCACAAAATATGTTTTGACCAAGAAATGCCTTTCTTGGGAACCAAGATAGAATGGCAGAGTTGATTTATAACAGTCCAGGGGGAGGAGGGTAAATTGTTTAGGGTAAAGTGGGAAACATCACTCTAGCAAGTATATCTTTAGATTTTTCTCAGCTGTCATATAGTCTACATCCTTTCCTCTTTACTCCTATAAGTTATAACTACATTTGTCAGTCATCAGGGCTCTGGTTTGACACCCAAGATAGAGTGATTTTGCTCTGTTTCACATCAAAGTAGAGTGTCACACTCTTCAGTGATGCACACCAGTTAGATAGACAAAACGATGGTACTTTCAAAATCTCTATGGTCTCAGTGTTAGATTTCTTAGCTACTGCTTCCATGATCCTACTGGGCCACTCCAAGAAATTTAAAGTTGCAAAAATATTGATCATAATTGCTGTATTTTGGTTGGTTAGAGAATTCTAGAGCACAGAAAAATCTACATTTATGGTTTAATCTGTCTCCATAAGTCAACTTCAGTTTAAATTTTTTAATTTACTTTTTTATAAATATACTAAGTAAAATAATAGGGTCTCATTTGAAAAGGTTCTGGAATACAATGGTGATGGGATATATCTTAAGGACATCTTACTATATATAAAGTCCTTTTCAGACTATCCCTTTGTAAGTAAATTGTTTGAGAATTTTTCACCCATGAACACAACATGCTTTAATTAAACCTGAGTCTTCCTGTATTCCCAACCACTTTCCCTCCTCCCTTTAAATTCACTACAATGAATATATTTAAGACAGATGAAGTGTGCTTCTCAACCAAATAATTCTCCATCTCTGGAATGGTGACACATGCCCTTTAGCAAGACTAAAAGACCCTTAAGACTCTGCCCTAGTGATGAGAATATTTACCTCAGCATGTAAATGTCTTATATGCAGGTTATCAGTGGGTGGGCGATGGTAAGGAAGTGTGTGTACATGGATATAGCACACAATTCCACCCAACTGCCAATCATTATGTGCCTCCTATTTTTTGCTCCTGTTGTAGTTGTTGTGGTGGTGGTTTTGTTGCTTGGTTAATTTTATGTGCATCTATGTGTTTTGCTGTTGTATATTTTGATTTTGCTTTGGGTAGTTTCTCTCTTTCTTTCTTTTTTAATGTTTTTCTTTTTGAGACAGGTCTCCTACTGACCTCGGAGTCACAGGGATATTAATCTTACTACCAGTATTTTGCCTCTTTTAACATCCCTAGCACTGTGATCATGAGGACACACCAATATTCTCTAATTTTTTTGTGTGTCTGGATATCAAACTGAAGTTCTCATTCTTGCACAGCAAATATTCACTGACAAGCTACCTCTCTAGTGCCAACTACTTCCTTTGCTGCCCTGTTTTCTTTAATTTCCCATATTTTCCTTTAGTCTACCATTGAGATAATATCATTTCTATAGAGATACAACTCAAATACCAAGCTTTGAGGTAATAAAAGTTGCTAGATACTTTTTCTATAGAAAGCCCATACTGTTAAACACAGGCTAAATTCATTGTTGATTACCACAGCCTCCTCCAGTCTTGTTGGCTGAACCTCTACTCTGTACTTTGTTGAACACATATAGATAAAACCACAACACATCTAAAAGGTAAGGCATTAAATATACTTTACTATTGAATGAATGATTTTGATAACATGAATGATCTAAAGACACTAAGAGCTGTGATCCAACCCAGCTTTTGCTTCAAGAGTATGATTTCTGAATCTTGTTGCACACAATGAGACTACAGACATAGCTATTTAGATCGCCTGTTACCATTAAGGCTCAAATTTCCTGATAGGATTATGATGTCTTGCAATGAGGAACTCACAACCTATTCTGTCAGAGCTTTTAGTCATTTGCAAAAGTAAATTACAAAACCAGAGTTCAAACAGCACATTATCCTCTCAAAACCATGTTCCCCTCACATGGAACAGAGTCGAGTAGCAACTTGTACTGCCTGTTCGCTTGCCATTTTAAATTATGAAAGTGCCAATTGACTTCATTCTTTACCTCACATGAGTGTAAATGGGCTAGATTTGTCTTGGATCCCCAAGAAGTCACAGTAGTTGATATTTTTTAAACACACATGAGTATGGAAAGCCTACTAAGTTAAACATTGAAGTGGAGATGTCCCAATCTTTCAAAATTTCTTAAAAATTATCCTTTCCTGAGCCCATACACTTCGAAGTCATCTTACCACAGTAAGAGGTCAAATATGTGCCTGCATGTGTGTAAAATACTAACAGAATGTTGCAGTATATTTTCTTGTTTGTTCAGCATTGTTTAAGTTTCCAGAGCCTATTGTAGTCACTAGATGATGCTGTAATATGTACAGTGATAATATAGTCCCACTTCTCTTAACTGGATTCTTGATATCCAGGAGCCCAGTACTTTAAGAGGTTTACAACTTACTTTAATGTAGACAGAAAATTTGTAGACTCTCTACAAGTAGAGTTACTAATTTATCACACTTGGTAATTCCCTAGAAGAGTGTTTATAGGTGTTTGGCTAAGTACATTTTCATAATAGCCTGTTCTTAATGGATCAGACAACTTTGTGTAACAAGTACTGTGAAAGCTTACCAGAAGTATATTAGTGTGTAAACAGTCACTTCTATGCTAGTTCTTATCCTTCTGAGACAGATACTAGCAACTCCCTTCAAACATCACAATGCACACTAACTGTGTGACATACAAACAAGGAAATTTACATGCTAAAATTTAACCATTTATTGTAATTTATTGTTTCTTATACTCTGATATTCTATCACTGAAACTTAAGTCTCTAGACATAGAGGAACATTTTACTTTTCTTTCTATGAATGTCAGGTTGATTGGTAATATACAAGATGCAAACCTGTGTTTGCTGATATGACTCTAAAATGCCTTCTATACTAATTACCAAGTAAAAGCAACAACGTTCCAACATCAAGACCTAAACATCCAAACCTTAACATAAGGTTTGAATCCCACTCAATCAAGTTCATTATATAGTAGATTTCATTCAAATGAGATTGCTTCTAAAGCTCAAGCTATTAGCAGACATGACACCCAGCATCCCTCAAGAATATGCTTCAATCAAAATGATATTAAAAGTGAACAAAGAAAATGAAGATATATTTTATCATAGGGCAGTTTCAAAATGCAATAGATGCCTTAACCATTGATTTCTTAATCACTCTCACTGTAAAAAGGCATCGTTCTTCCCCCGATGCCATAAATTCAACTTTAAACAGAGTAAGCAGAGTAAGAAGCTTTTAGCTGAAAATTTTTACATCTGTTTATGTGTGAAATTAAAGCCACCAGAATTGAAAGAAGAAAAAAAATAACCAAGGGGTTTTTCAAAAATTTAAAACTCCCTCATGCATAAATGGAACTCATCAAACAAAGTAATTTCCCTGAAGAAAACACTCCATCTTTTGTTTTATGTAACTTATCAACATGAATATTTTATTTTCAGCTAAACTGCCTTTTTCACTTTTCATTTCAGTTCTCACACAGTGACTTAATTAAATAGGCTTCACTTCTTCTACCCCACTCTAATGTTCAGGTCAGTTTCAGTAACAGATTTTCCTTGCCCAGTATAAGCAGCAATTATAGATTGAGCTTTGTTAATTCAGCTTTTCATTCTTTGCCCTGTTGTGATTTAAAATCAGGAAACACTCAGCACTGCCACTTGAATTTTTTCAAAGAAAATATGAAGTCCTTTTTCAGGATTGTATGTTATCCAGCAACCCTGCTAAATTTGGAAAGCATATGACAGTTGCATTTGATTCTTGGTCCAAATGGGAATGTCAAGGTTCCATGAACTCTCATATCTAGTGTTCAGTTTACTACATGAAGTTCATACAGCTTAGTGAATCAGGCATTCTCATCCAGTTGTACTTTCATATATGATTCTTGATTCTTTTTGTCCCCACCAGCTAGTTTGAGGTTTGAGCAGCTTGCTAAGCTTCCTAATACTGACCACACTTTAAATAACTGCCTTGCAGGGAAAGAAAGACAAAGAAGGATACTACTTGAAGGATTTGTAAATACATTGTTGTTAACATGAAAACTTCAGGCAGTATTTAAATCCAATGAATATTTGTTTAAAAACTGAAGAAAATGGAGTCTCTGTTTCTCCCTTCTATGATTCATGTCAGGCAGCTTTCTGCCACTGTGACAAAATACAAAGCAAAATAAAAGGTAGAAAAGTTTAGTATAGTATGCACTTTGTGAGGCTTCAGATTAGCCACTGTACTTGCACACTGGGATGACTTGCAGCTTTGGGACAGGAGTGCATAGAAGATCTCACTTCAGAGAGGCAACAAAGTAAGAAGAGAATGAGGTGTAGACCTCAACATTCCCTTTAAGGCAACCCGCAAATGGCATAACTATTTTCTGTAGGCCCCATATCCTAAAAGTCCTAATAAGTTCCAAAACTGCCATAAGCCTGGGACAACCCTTTAACATATGAGTCTTGTGTACATTTAAGATACAAACAAAATTAGTTGTAGGGTTCTGGAGAAGTTTCAGTACAGTGCTTTCTGTACAAGCATGCAGATGTGGGTTTGAATCCTTAGCATCATTGCAAAAAGCCTGGTGACCTATGTATATGCTTGAAGCTGCCCAAGCACTGATGGGTAGAGACAGATAGATCCCTGGAGCCCACTGGTCATCCAGTCTAGACAAAACCATGAATATCTGTTTCATTGAGAACATTTATTAAGTGTCAAGTTCAGTATAAAAATTAAAAAATATTACAAACCATAATTTGTTTAACCAGATAGATGAGTTTTTATAAAACTTGAGCTCTTATAAATTTATAGGCCTAAATGTCTTTCCCATGTGATAATCATCTTAGACATTAGCCCATTGTATTCAAAGCTTTGTTTAATCATTGAGCATCACATGTGGCTGAAGAGGGAGTTTTAATTTATCTGGTACTTTCAAAATTACTTTAATTATGTTGAATGCTGATCTCACACAAGCTGAATATTTAGAAAAATAATTCTCTTTAAATGAATATAACAAAAATGAAAAGCATTACATATTCTTAAATTTTTACATAACCTCATATATCTCGTATCTCATAATCACCTTAAAACCCCAAACTGAAACCTTGAAAAATAATGAATAGGAAAATATCAATCACCTTTGTTTTTTTTAAATTAGCTTATTTTTAAATACAGCCCTATAAATAAAGCCAATAGTCAGTGATCATAAACTATGTCAAGACTGAGTTTCTGACAAATGTGGTTTTCAGTTTGCTTTAGTCTCTGGTTCCAGTGTAGCATTACCCTTTTAAAATGCTGCAATAAATCAGGAGCATTCCTTGCACTGTGATGTAAAAGATGACAAAGCTGCAGCATAACTCACACATGCAGAATGTTACGCTAAAATCTCTCATTCTGGGAAATAGAATTTAATTTTTAAGCAAGTCAGTTATTCATCATTTCTATTAAGCACATTTCAGAAACATAAAAATAAATAAGGCTATTAAACCATATTGCCCCATCCCACCCGGGTGATCTGCCATTGTAAAATCTGTCATTATGTCTTAGCTGTATCACTCAAAACAGAAAGGGAGCAGCTGCTGCATATGCAATAGCTATATAAGTAATGGTTTTTCATAGTGTTATTTATAGGCTTATATAATAAATAATAATATCAAATCTCATCTTTATTAAATTTAAATGAAAGTTATATATTGGAGACAGTCTTAATGAATCAAAACAAACATGCAACTGTTACTTCTGTTTGTTGATTGACAACCCACAATAGTTATCACACTTCTCATAAACTTGTATGAAGTCCTAGCATAGAAGTGTAAATGTAGCTCACTTGGTAAAATCAGTTAGCGTTCATGAAGCCTTTGGTTCAGCCACGAACAATGCATGAACTACAGATGATATCACACCTCTGTACTCCAAGCACTAAAGAGGTTCAGGACTAGAGATTGGAAGCTGAAGATGATATTTGGCTACATAGCAAATTTAAGACTAATGTGAAAATCTAATTTCAAAACTAAAATTCTCTATTAGACAATCAATAAAACAATTATTCTTATAGCACCTCTCACTTAAAAAAGTAATATATACCTCTCTATGTTCCATACACATCATATTTCTATGTACAAAACAAGAAACATAGTAACACATTTTAAAATTATTTTGTTAAATGGTTTCTTTTGAAGCTCTGTTTTATGTATAAGAACATGTTGAAAATGTACATGATTAACTTTTCATGCAACCAATTAGTCAACTGACCCTGGGTTAAGGCAAAATGTCACCCTAATAGATTTTAACATTTTGTATTAAATCTTTGCAATAACAAACTTACAGATAAAATCTCATACCCCAGATAATGACATCTCGAGTGGAAAATAAGGTTAAATAATCAGTGTACAAATATGCTAGAGACAAGAAGCCACCTATATGCATGAATGCAGTGTTTTCAAATACAAAAATAATTCCAGAGGGTGTAGAAAACTATTATTATAACTCCATGCCAAAATGTATGTGACACAGTGTGTTGAGTGAGTAATTAAAAAAAAATCTCCAGGAAGTTATTACCATATTAGTTATTTTGATTGTGATTAGTAATAATACGTCAAACAAACGGTTTGCAACTATCATGATTTTGTGCCCATGAAAGGACGGAGCAAGAATCTTCTTGAATACCACAGAACCCAGAGTTCAGTACAAGTGAGGAATGCTTTGAAAATCATGGTGGAACTTGCTATTTGATTTTCGCAATATCATCTTCATGCTTCAGTTACTAGATATCAATGCTTATCAAGTCATTTTAAATAATATTTCAACAAATAAAATACATGGAGCACAATAAACTCCAAGTTAATCTGAGTCAGCTCTAGCTTTCAGTAGATCCAATCCATATAACAGAATTATATAAGGCAGATGGTAAGTAGAAGGATTTAAAAAAACTAGTTAATTACGACTTCATATGTGGAGAATCGAATTATTAAGACATGTATTAAAAGCAAAATTTAAAATGGAACTTAAGCTTTGTGCTGTTAACTTCTCCCAAAAGACTCATTGGGGGAAGAAGTGAACACTATTATTTTGCTAAATAAACATAGTATTAAAGTGTTCCATAAATATTTATCTTTATAATCATGGATTAGTGCATTGGTCAATGCCATCACCAAAAAAAAAAAAAAATTGTGCAACAGTTGCAGAGTAAGACCCAGACCCACAACCGCTCAGCATGTCAAGAACGAGTGATAACCGTGGAGTACTCAGCTCTAAGTGGGTCGTCATACCACACTCCTTTCCCCTCAGGCTAAGAGAAGATTCCTATGAAGAGGCAGAAAGATTTTAATAGCCAGGAATAATGAGCATCAATAGCGTGGCATACACTGGACATGAAAGTGTCATTGCACACATGAAATCCTAACAGTTTTGACTTCATGCACAAGACCTGCCCAAGATAAACTCAGACCAAATTCCTTCTGTAAGAGAGAGACCTTATGAAGTCCTATGGGTACCTGAGAAGCTATTGGCAATTGGTGTCTGCTCAAAGATGAAGCTTCAGTTTTCTTCAGAGATATAGTCCCTATAAGTCTAACCATGCTCCAGTAGATGGTCTTATATTTAATGCTGCCCACAAACAAGTAGCTCTAAATGGGCTCAGCTGGGGGTGGGGGCAGAGAGAGAGAGAGAGAGAGAGAGAGAGAGAGAGAGAGAGAGAGAGA
>NW_021604564.1:26281722-26291953 GCF_004785775.1 Grammomys surdaster | reverse complement strand
GAGAGAGAGAGAGAGAGAGAGAGAGAGAGAGAGAGAGAGAGAGAGAGGAGAGAGAGCTGGAAGAGAGAGCGAGAGATAGACAGAGAGACAGAGAGAGACGGACAGAGAGGCAGAGAGACAAAGAGACCAAGAGACAGACAGAGACATGGAAAGAGACACACAGAGAGAGGAAATGACAAGAAACGTGATGGAAACAAAGGGGGGAGGAGGGTGAGAAATGTCAATTGTATCAAAATCTAGTAAGTGAATATATGCAATTGTTTACAAATAAAACCTTTAAAAGTAGCATGTTTTTATCTTAGCATCTGAACAACCTTTAGGTAAATTAAAGTTGAAATATTTTGGAAATCATTTTGTACATAAATTCTCTATGTGGCTGTTTCAACCATCAGAGAGAACTATCATGAGAGTTTGTGTCTCCTTTTCCATGCTAAGATGAAACAAACCTCATCCTTGGTTTTTCACAAGGACATTAAAATAAAACACACTTGAATGTACTTAAAGCTTTTCACAACGATTTAGACAAATTCTTGTATGTCATCCTTTTTCTCCTGAAGGACTGAGGTTTTGTCTTGATGAGCTCCATCAGGACTGGCTTCCTTGTGCATTCTTCCATAACTATGATGACACTATTTCTGGAAAATAGCTCTCATGCCTGTATCTTCCTAAGCAAGAGTTGAACAGCTCACATGACTCAGAATCATCATCATCATTCCATACTTTATTTTAAGCTTTATCTCTGCTCTGAAACTTAAATAAGTGGCACCAAATATATCTCTATTCATAATGAATTGCTGTACTCAGTAAGACCCTCCTTCAGGCATTATCTTAAAGCCATGTAATGAATTAAATAAATCATGAGTGATCCAATTTTTCTCCTTTCTTCCATGTATCTGATTAATGACTCATTTTGTTTTTAAATCATATTTTAGAAGTTTCATTAGCCCAATTGACTATGCCAAATTTAGATTTTTAAAGGTCATTTCTCTTTTATATTAATTAAAATTTTATTGTAAAGAACTTATAAACTAAACACACACACACACACACACACACACACACACACACACACCAAAATTACTTGACATCTTAATGAAGAAAGAGTAGATGTTCTGAAACAGTGAGTTTCATATTGGATCTTACACTTTTGCTGCCGAATTTCCTTTTGTGCATTTGTCTATCACCACAATCCCTTTAAAACATGAAGGTTTAAAATAAACAAACTGCTGGGCAGTGGTGGCGCACACCTTTAATCCCAGTACTTGGGAGGCAGGCAGATTTCTGAGTTCGAGAGTTCGAGGCTAGCCTGGTCTACAGAGTGAGTTCCAGGAAAGCCAGGGCTACACAGAGAAACCCTGTCTCAAAAAACCAAACCAAAGAAACAAAAATAAAATTAATAAAATAAAATAAAATAAAATAAAATAAAATAAAATAAAATAAAATAAAAAACAAACTGTTAGCTTTATATCCTTTTCCATGTTTCATTGTCCACTACCTACCTACATCTGACTATTTCTCAGTACCTAAAATTTATTCTTTCCTTTATTCCTGTATTCCAGGCTGGCCTTCAACTCTCCATATGGCCAAAAATGTGTTTGAACTTCTGATCCTCCTGCCTCTACTTCCCAAGAGCTTAGACTACCAACTTGTCATAGCTTTAACTCAGTGCTAAACATAAAACCAGGGTTTTGCAAATGGTTGGCAGTTATTGAATCAACAGAGCCACATCCCAGCCAATTCAGACTTTGACAAAGCAAAATGATCCCTAACACAAACAAGTCATCTTTAATATTAACAATGCTTTCTATAGATAATAATATGAAGCATGAGTAAAATGTGGTAGCCACTCTGGATATTAAATTCCCTGAACAGCATCTGTCCCTCTTGCTGTAACACTGCTATAAGAACTGAAGTACTTCTTTAAAGCATCAAACTCTCTTAAGTCCTTTGCTATAGAGGTACATAAAATATCAATTTAAAAACACAGTAAAAATAATGGAGATGATCATAAATAACTTTTGTTATAGCCCTGATAATCATGTCACTGTCAAGATAGACTAGTACCAACACTGGGTTTGGGGGGTTTGTTTTGTTTGGTTTTGATTTTTTTTTTGCACTGACTTCTAATTTGTGCTGTAGTAGCTAGTATGGAGAGGAATCCTTGAATGCCATTTACAGACATTCTGACATATTACTACTTCTACAAGTGGAAACATTTGCATCATTGACATATATCTCCACAGACTTGCTAGCTGATTTTATTTGACACTGAAACATCATGTCTATGGATTTATATTATAAAAGTCTCATGAGAATGTCAATGACACTAAACCTCATCTCAGTGAAGGGGGATTAGTGACATATTGAAAAGCACTGTGAAAAATAAGTAGAATTGCTCATCTCTGGGGATTTGCTTTATTAAAATAGGAAATTTCTCTTTATTTATTTAAATAAATATTATATCACATTCTTTTCAAAATATCATTACTTTAATAGAATCCATTTTGATTTTTAAAAATATTGAATTTCTTTTTGCTTTGCTATTTTAATTTACTTTACTCTTTTAGTAGCCATGCCACAGAAGCATGAAAAAAGGAAGGTTGCTTTAATCAGTCATTTAAAGTTTATTCCAATGTATAATTTTATATGGAATGACCATAAGAAAATGTGGTAAGAATTAAGTCTGATTATTTCAAACCATGATGTCAAAAAATTTCTATTACAGAAAGAATATTAGAATTCACTATGTTGATTTAAAATCTGTCTGGGGACTCAGAAAGTCAAATTTTATATGGATGAAGGGTCCTGCTCTTTTATTTATATATTTTATCTTTTGGTTCCATGTTGAAGTATGACAGGCTGTTTCATCCCTTGGTTACAGTATCATGGGGCACGTTATTTAGTGACAGTTACAGGAATAGCCTTCTCTGCAGTTTGCTCTTTCACAGCATGAAGGAAAATGAGTTGGATGTTTTTCAGTTATGGAGCAGTTCTATGAATCTTTCAGATGGCCTCAAATTTATATGCTGCTAGCCAAATCACTTTTATTCCTCTCTAGGATATGGATACTAATGTATAAGTTTCCCTAGAGTCTCCTACATTTTTGCAAAGGAAATCTGGATGATGGGGAAAGTGATCCTAGATGAGTTTCTTATCTGGATTTATGGAGTTCAGAAGTATCATACCATCCTTTACATCTCAGCCAAAAGGACCACAATGCCTATCCCTACTCAGTGATGTTAAATCACTGGCGAGGGCTTATTGATGATATTATCTCAGCTGCTTTAACAGTGCATTCATTAGAAATGCGTGCATCATGCACATGAGGGAAAATTTTGATTACTTTTCAATCAAATAAATATCTAAAAGCCTTTCATTCAAAGACAAGTTTATCACTTCATAGTTAGTGATAAACATTCTATTTTGATGAGAAGATACTGTACCTTGTGTTTACCTAGAGGAATAAGACTAGTTCTGTGGTCATGTAGAATTAATATAGGACTATAGAACTATATTAGCTAGAAAATGTCAAACAAATGAAGTTATAAAACCGATTTTCACACTAATTTAGAATCTTATACAGTACCAACCTAGTTATGATAGGGAATTCTATATGCCTACTTGATTGATCATAGAGTCCCCAGGCAGCTGGTTATAAATTATGATTGGGCATGCTACATTCGATAAAGTTCTGTTTCATATTTGAAAGATGATATGATGTTTTTCTCTCTGTCTGTCACTTAATTCTTTTAATATAATGATGTGCAGGATACACCTTTTTCATTCTTCTAGTTTAATTTCATACACTATCTTCTCTTACATGTGAATTGATTAAAGGATAATTTTAAAAGTTGATTTTTGTTCATTTTTGGTGTGAATTGATTTTCTTACTTTTGGGAGTAAATTTATAGTTCTATTTGTGTTATTGTTTGTTTTTGAAAAAGATCTCAAAACTTGGGTAAGTAGGATGGAGAGAATATGTGGAAGGACTTGGGGCAGGGAAAAATATGATCAAAATATATTTGCATTTAAAATCACTTTAAATGATAAAAATATAAGATGCTAAGTTGTGAGAACTGTAAGCCCATGTGGGCGTGGATCCAGACAATGAAATTATTTATTTTATTATATTTATATGCACCTGTGGATCTGTATGAGAATCTGCCACATGTGTGCAGGTACCCAGGAGACCACAAAAGAGTGTCATATTCCCGATATTTCCTGTAGCTGGCATTGTTGATGCTGTGAGATACCAGGTGCCCTGTGTGGATACATAGAAAGAAATTCACATTCTCTAAAATGCAATAAGTGCTCTAAACCATGGAGTCACCTCTTTTAACCAATAAAAAGGTACAGGGATTTCAGGTGTTGTTCCCCATCGTCAGCACAAACCCAATTGCTAAAATTTTACTTCTTTAAAATTTATACCAAAATACTCTGAAACTTTCTAAACACTTCAACTTTTTTTTTTCTTTTTTTGCATAGAACATAGGGCCTCACAGATGCTAGGTCAACAGTTATAATAGTTATTTTTAAATATCACTTTGTTACAACCAAGACAGTCTCAGTGAGAGATTGTCCAATCAAATGACCCATAGACATGTGGTAGGAGACTGTCTTGACTGCTTTAATTGATGTGGGAAGACTATTCTGAATGTGTGTGTGTGACCGTATTTCATGGGTGGGGCCATGGACCATATAAGAGTAGAACTGAGCATATACACATTTGTACTCTTTCTCCTCTTGACTGTGACTAATTGCTTTTTTTCCTGTCTTGGCTTACCTGCAATAATGGGCTCTAACCTGAAAATATGAGCCAAGTAAATTCTTTATTGTTGTTTAAATAAGTTAATATTTTAATAATAGTTCTTTAACATCTATTAATTTTATCAATTAGTTAAAGAACTTATATTTAGAAACAAATTTAGTATGTTCAATTAAAATGGATAATTTTGTTTAATAGATTTTAAACTTAGATTTTATTAATGACATTTAGATTCATGAGTAAGTACAAACACAAAGAATACAACTGTATTTTATTGGTCAGTGGTAACCATCTATTAATGAGTCATAGAATGGCTTTAAAATGAATCATTTTTTCTGTTTTGCATCTTTCCCTTTATGAATCAGTGCAAATGATATCTTTAGAGTCTATAGTAAACTTACTATGTTTACATAATTTGCTTTAGTTTTTTCCCTGTCATTCATTTTAGGTTTATGACAAATCTCATTTTTTCTTGGTCTTTCTCCCCTTTTATTAAATATAGATTCTATTCTCAAATGATATATCCTAATTATGGTTTCATCTTCCTCACTCCTTCCTGTTCCTCCCCACTTGTCCTCCCATGCACTCTCTTTCTGTCTATCAATAGAAAAGAACAGCCTTATAAGGGATAATAATAAATATAATATAATGAAATACATTGTCTCATTAGAATTGAACAAGACAAACAGAAGGAAAAGATTCCAAGGGAAGCACAAGAAACAGAGACTCACTCATTCATACATTTACAATTCCCATAAAGACACCAAACTGGAAGCCATAGTATATATCCAGAGGACCTGGTGAAGGCCTGTGCAGGCCATATGCTTGCTGCTTCAATCTCTGTGAATTCATATGAGCTTCGATTATGTCAATATAGAGGGCTTTGTTTTCTTGGTATATTCTTCTGACTCATGCCCTCTATCTATCCACTGAGCCCTGAAGAAAGGGTTTATGAAGACATCCTACTTAAGGTAAAATTTTCCAAGCTCTCACTCTGCATAATATCTGACTATGGGTCTTTGTATGTTTTTCTTCATCTGCTGAAGGAGAAATTATCTCTGATGATGGCTCAGCAAGGCACTGATCTATGAGTAGGACAAAATGTCATTAAGAGTAATTTATGTCCTTATTTTTGTTTAATTTTCATTTTTTGGTTTGTTTTTTTTATCTATCTGTTTTTGTCTTTACCAGCAATATTTTTTTTTTCTATTTCTTGGGCTCTCTAAACTTCATTGGTCACTCAAGCAGTGTCCAGCACAGATTGTATTTTATGGAATGGGCGTTACACCAAATCAGACCTTGGTTGGTGACTTCTACATCCTTTGGCCACCATTGCCATAGCATATCTTGCAAGCAGGATACTAGTATAGATGAAAGGGTTTGTGGCTGTCTTGATGTTTACATTTCTATTTTGGTAATATGCAGAGTATGTTTATGTAACAAAATTCTAGAACACAAGGGAGAAAGCCTTATGTAACATCAGTTCCACATCTCTATATTCAGTGAGTTATATAGGTGTTGGCTTCAGCAAGAGGGTTCTGATGTCAGTTTATGGGGAGCAACTTATTGTCTTGGCAAGATCCTGAATTTTTGGGAAATCCATATGGAGTCCCTTTGGCTAGCAACTCAATTAATGCTATCCAATCACTGGACTGGAGCTTCATTTGGTGAAAAGAGATGGCCAGTTGGGACTCTGTCTCCTACACTGTTAGGCAATTTCATTTAGATTACCTTCATATATGTAATATATATTAAAAACTTCTACACTACCAGGTTCCCATACTAACTTTGAGATTGTGCTTAATATAATCTGTCTCTTCCCATATTTTTCCCTCTTCTCATTCCATGAAGACACATGATCCCTCTTTTCTAGAACATCGATCCATCTATAACTATTAATTCTGTTTCACTTTCCTAATGAGATCTATCTATACCCTCCAGTTCATCAGTGTATACTTACACTCTGTGGTTGTGAAAATTACAGCTTGATTTTCTTTGACTTGTCAGCTAATATCCATGTATAAGTGAATCCATATCATATTTATCTTTGGTGGTTTGGAAAATCTCCCTCAGGTTTTTATTTTTCTTAGTTCCATCCACTTACTTGTAAGTTTCATGAGGTCATTTTTTTAATGGTTGGGTAATGCTCCATTGTGTAAATATACCATACTTTTCATGGTTTAATGTTTACTTGTTATATTTCTGTGCACATAAATATGTTACATAATTTTCTTTATTCCTTTCCTATATTTATTTATTTATTTATATGTATGCATACAAATACACACTATAGTATTTGCATTATATCTTTAGTTTTTTATTTATGTTTATAGTTATTTCATATATATACATATACATATATACATATATTCATATTCCTTGGTAGAGGCAAAGCAATAGGAATTAATTATGGGTACCAGGAATTGAACTCAGTCCATAAGCATTTCTGAAAACCCACTTTGACATCTTCCTTGTCCGCTTTTCACTTTAGCATTTACAATTATGTCTGTGTAATCCTATATTTCATACACATTCATATCACATATAATTGTATTTTGTATTATATATTTTGATACAGTATTTATGTTAACATTATAATATACAAATACATCTTTATTCTTTCAATTCTGAACTGAACATGAAGCATTTTAAATAAGTTAATTAGAAGCATTAATTAGAGGGATTTATTTCTGTGGTCATCTGTATAAGTGAGGTCATAAGACAGTGTCTATCAATCTTCAATTTCTAAATGATTTATTGAAAAACACTGTACCTCTTCTTATTGCACACACTTGGGTAGGATGTCATCATCTTACTTTGAAAGTCAGGCTGATGGAAGAATCCCCATCTGGAAAGCTCAAGTTGTAGGGAGTGAAAGAAGCTGACCAGCCTCACACTGACACAGTCAACCTAGGGTGGCAATCATACTCACAGTTTCTGAACAGAACTAGTTATGAATATCAAAAGATGCCAAGAGAGACAAGTGAGATGCTGACAGAAACCTAGAGAAAAATGACCATTTAGAAAATGACACTCACTTGCTATTCAACTATATACTATGTTGTTATAGGCCAAATGGCATCTTGGACACATATATTAACTCATCAGCCAGCACCAGCTTGGTACTCAGAAACTGCCAAGAAAACATAACAGTTATGAGTAAAGAAGATTATTCCCAGAAACAAAACTAAATGTTGTTTAAGATTGCACAGAAGGTAAAGGTACTTGGGGCCTTTTCTGAGGAATAGAGTTTAGGTCTCAGAACCTACAACCAAAAGCATGCTACCACCTCTAAGTCTTTTTCCATCAGATGCTCTTTTCTAGCTTTTGTGTGTACCCACACACACATATGCACTCACATATGAAAATGAATTACCCCTTAAAAATTAAGGCTTCCATCCAGTCTGTGGTATTGCTCATTACCCAGTGAACAATAGAGATATCGTTACTTAGGCTAAATTTAATCCCTAGGACCCACGTGATGGGAAGAAGTGAGTTCCAATATTCATTTTATGTTCACAAGTACACCATGACACACATGTATCTGTAGGCATGCCTGTGTGCATGCACATGTGAGCACATACACACAGACACAAACACACACACACACACACACACACACACGAACTAACTAACTAAATGTATTTTTTTAAAGAAGAAAAAGGGTATCAACTTGGTACCCTTGAGTTACCTGTTTGCGGAGGCTACATTTTCAGTGGGTATGTTCAGAAGAATTTGTCTTGGGCTGCATGGTGATTTCTTTCAACTTCAAATTTCTTGATTTCTTAGCGTGTAAATGGGAACATCTGTCCTTGGGTAGAAAGCAGAGTACTTTTAAAATCACAAACATGTTCATAATACTACACTGATAGCATTTCTAGTATTCAGAATATGAAGCACACCAGTAAACCCAGCTGGAATAGGTTATAATCTAAATAAAAAATCAAAATTGCAATTATAAGCACAGATGGAAGTGTACAGCGCTGGATAATGTCACTATGTATAAATCCAAGAACAATTAGAAAGCAAAAGATATTGATTGGGGAACATAGGGTCCCACAATTGAACAATCTGCAGTGCCGGCTCAGATTCCCTCAACTTTTCCCATGACTTGCCTGCCAGCATTACATATCATCTCCTTGTCAGTTCACTGACACCCTGTAACTCAGTTGAATAAATGAATCAGTAAACAATGAAAACTGTGTTGAGGCATGCTGTCACTTATAAAACAAATGCAAGTTGGCTAGGAATACAGAGAGAAGGAAACTGGATGCTGAATTATAAGAAGGAATTTGTGAACAATTAGAAATGAGGTCACACACAGAGGACTGCTGATCAAATGAAGAGAGAGGCTTCCTATAATTAAGATGTTTGAATTATGATAGATTAGTTCTATATTTTAAGCACAAAAGCATATCATACATACAGGGAGCAGTAATATATTTTAGGCAAATATTAGATTCTCTTAAGGTAACTATCTACCCAAACTCAAACATAAAAATGATTAGACATCCATGTGATGGGCTTTGAGGTCCAGCCTTGCTGCTGCTGTTCTGAGAACAAGCAATATTCCTGGAATAATTGGATTACTATGCCTGCTGCTCTTATATCTCATCTCATTTACACATGTGTCTGATACTCAGAGAAAATATTCAGAGTAACTAATGAATGCTGCAAGCACAAATGAATATTATTTCTATGCAGATTTTTTTGGCAACTGCTTAAAACATTTGGAGAGAGTACCACAGAATCAACAACACAGACAGAAGATTGAGATTTTACATTCTATTCATGTTTCCCTCTAGCTCCATACTTAATTGATTTGGGTCTTCCCTCCATCTCCTGGCTGTGCCATCTGGCTCACTGAGCTGAGATTCCTCATGATATATGTCTATATGTCAAGAAATACAATGGCTATCATTTAAATTTTAAATATACTATTATCAAAAATTTGACTCATAAATTAAATCCTGGTTTTCTCTTATTAATACCCTGTACTTCTAAGCGGCTACCAGGCACACTACTATGTTCTAGATTCCTGTAAGAAGTATCATGGTGTAATCAAGATCCTTAGAGAAAAACAATGTCAAGAGACACTAAGACTTGTAGCATTTACCAAAAAGACTTTATGAAATATCCTCATGTTTCTAAGAATATTGACACCAACTTTTAAAAGCACATAACTATATTACTACTTTACTACTTAACAACTTTTGAAAGCACATAACTACTTTTACATTGTAGTCTATTAGACATGGTAGAAATTCATACTGGTTATTTTTTTTGTATTTTTATGAGATAATACTTGACCAAATAATCTTAAGGACAGAAGCATTAAGTTGGATTCATACTTTAAAGATAAACTCTATCATGGTACAGAAAGCATTATGGCAGGAGTTTGAAGTAACTGGTTCTAATTTTACTCTCAATCATGGAAAGACAAGAGAGAGAAAGAGAGAGAGGGAG
>NW_021604564.1:26272175-26281622 GCF_004785775.1 Grammomys surdaster | reverse complement strand
GAATGCCCATTAGTTTGAAAGACAAAGTAGAACTTCAGATGTCATTTCTCAGGTAACATCTACTATTTATTTTTATTCTTAATTAATTAATTAATTAAATTAATTTTTAGACAGTGTATTTTACAGCAAGTTGTCAAATAGACTAGGTTAGCTTTCAGTGAGCTCTAGAGATCAGTCTGCCTTGAATTCCTTAATGATAAAATAAAAAAAAATGTGTTACCATGCTTGGGTTTTCAAATGTAGACTTTAGGAATCAAACTCAGGTCCTAATTTTTGTAAGGCAAACGTTTAATCTATTAAACAATTTCTACATCTGCTTCCAATTTCATGAATCCAAAAGTTTATTTCATATTTTACTGGAAATATTTTATCAGCTCCTTTATAAAAAATCACAATGGAGATAAGGTTTACTGGCTGTTTACTATTTTCCATGTATGAGGTTACTTTTACACAGGTGTATAAGTGTGATTGTTGGTATGTGTTATTGCTTTTGCTAAAATTTGACACAAGCATTGCACTTATCAATACAAAGGATGGTTTAAAGTCATCTAACACATGTATTTGTCTCCAGTACATCAAGTATTGGATTATGAAATTTAATGCACAACATATCTTTTAGTTGTTAGTCAGTGGGATATTGGACTATGGCAGTTTTACAAACAGAAAAGAAGGATCAAAAGAAGCAGTGGTGGTGGCTGCAGCAGAGAAGGAAGAAAGAAGAAGGGGAAAGAAGAAGAAAGAGGAAGAAGAAGAAAGAGGAGGAGGTATGAGGAGGAGGAGGAGGAGGAGGAGGAGGAGGAGGAGGAGGAGGAACAATGATCTCCACACATCTAGATCGTCAGGTAAAGATAATGTCTGTGTGTGGATGTGCTTCATATGGGCTACAAGATAATTGCAGATAGAAGGCAAAGTAAGTGAATGGCCATTTTAAGCAGAGTGCACATTTTAGTCATAGTTAAAAGATGATTACTCTTTAGAAGCATTATTTTAGGCAAATACTTCTATTAAGCATCAGAACAAATAGCATACTAACATTTCAGTCTATAGGTAAGAAATTAATGTAAAGCTCTCTACCAGAGAAGCATTAAAAGATTAGAAGTATGGGTCTAGTGGCTTTCATAACAACCCCTTCTCCTCTCACAACCCTGAAGATAGAGAAATGTACACACAAAGTGTGCCTTCACCTATAACAGGGATGAGAGAGGTGGCTCAGTGTTTCATGTGCACAAATATAAAAGAATCAAAAAAGAATGTGCCTATAGATCTCTTTATTTGGCTTTGAGATGGTTGTCCTTGAAACATTATGTTATGCACTATATAAAGTGACAATGAGAAGGAAGAGAAAGTTCATAGACAACCTTTCATGTGACAGATATCAACTGAGAATCAGAAAGCTCAAGTGATTTGCATAAGATCACAGAAAGCCAGGAGCACATTCACAGAAAACCTCAACTTTGAGGGAGGCACAGTATTGTCATTGGTAAATATTAGTTCTTCTGTAAAATCAAATGTTTGAACAAGATTGATATTTAGATGCAAACCGCACAAAAGTGTGTTGCTGTTCTTGAAGTTGTTGAATGAAAAGTATATTTGTGCAGGAACCATTGGTCTAAGAGACTTAGATATCATAATTGGGCGTCCTTCCTCAAGATCCTATGCTCAGTCCTGTCTACAAAAGAATGAGGATGAGAAGGGAGATGAGAGTCAGGTGGAACAGAAGAGGGAAGAGGTGGGAGAAGCCAAATTAACATTCTACTCTCTCAGAACTGCACTCTGTTCATATTAAACAAGTGGCGTGTTGTAGATTGTACGTGGGGTTCTTCTCAGTCATTGTGCTGTTTGGAAGTTCATAGAATGTAAATTGTAGACTTGATTCCCTAAGGCATTTGAAAAGGTCTTCAGCTACATGAACCAAAGATGTAATGCTTTTTGAGATGACAAAGCTCCATGGGGTCTAAATATACTATTGACAATGATGAAAAGTTCAAAGTAATGAATATCTACTTACATTAGTCAAATATTGCATATTTTTATGGTCATAAAATCAGACATCTTTGTCACACCCTTGCTAAGGTACAGACAACCTCATGGAAGAGGAGATAGAAGAAAGTGTGAGAGGCTAGACTTTGAGGAGCGGTGTTGGGAAGTGCTGTTTTCTGGATTATGACATGGCAATTACATTCATGAACTCATCACAGCTGTTATTACCTGTGTAAGATCTATATAAGATCAAGCCAGATACAATCCTGGCATGGATCTAGAAAGAGCTTCCAAGACCTTATCCGCAACTGAGAGGCTATTGGAGTTTGTAGTTGATGGAGGAAGGGAAATCATCCTTCTTTAGAGGCATGGCCACTGGTAGTTTGTCCATGTTTCAGTAAATAGTCCCATGGTCATATGCATGTAGATAACATAAGTTTCATTTAGAGGATTATATTTTTAAAAGACATAAAATTTGGACGTTGTGTGTGGTCATCTAGGGAGAAATGAAAAAAGAAATGTGCAATTGATATGATCATATTTCACAGTATACATATGTGAAATTCTCACAGAATAAAACTAACATGAATAAATATGCAGCAATGTGAACTCTACAGTAGGAAAGATAGAAGAGTTTTACTGTTTTTAACCAAAAAGTTATGCACTCTTTATTGTTCTGCGAATTAGGAGTTTTAATCTCCTACTCTTTATCTGATTTGTAGAATAAATAGGCTTGTCAATCATCTCTGAAAAAATAAGGTTTCATCATTCAAAAATGAGCATAATGAAATCCATCTTACGGCTACTGTGAAGAAAATCAGTAACAGTTCTCTGAAGTGCTTGTGGGCTTGTCTTTCTCACGGTTAAAGAGATTGCGACTTTCATCAATTATGAGTTATTGAAATGTGTTTAACTCTTATTAATATAAGCCCAGTAAAATAAGTGCATATATTTCTGCATCACTATGAACCAAACACTTGACAGAAAATGAAGAGAATAGGACATTATTTAGCTTCTGGGATCCGAGGGATTGCAGCAATGTATGTCATGGCGTTACCTCAATACACATGATGGTAGGTCAGAAAGCAGTCAGAAGATTCTGCCTGACCATTGGCTTGTCTTCTTTCACTTTGCACTTAACTGGCTTTCTGCTTCTTTGTTTATTCCTTCACAGTTCCAGTGGATGTAAATCACATACAGAGTGGGTCCTCTGTGGATTAATACCCTCCCAGACATAGTCTGATATGTGCCTCAATCTTCTAGGCAGTGATTGGAAATTCCACTGAAACTGACAGTGAAGTGTAACCATCAAAATAAGCTGTAGATAAATTACTTTCTTTTGCAATCTGTTATAAAATTATAAATGAACTAGAATAGAAAAACATTTTGAAAAGTAGCAATATCGAATACAAATATTTTAGAAAAAGAATTAAGGATTAAAATGTGCAAGCTATAACATGTTTTAAGACAATATTTACAGGAGATAGTGATGTTGATATGTAAATAATTGAGCATTTGTATGTGTATATGTCTGAGTGTGTGTGTGTGTGTGTGTGTGTGTGTGTGTGTGTGTGTGCATGTAATAGTCGGGAGTGAATACAAGACTTCCTGAATGAAAGGCAGTTTCTTGGTTGAAAGAATATTTATTCCATATTCTGAATAACCTTCAAGGTTTTATTGCTGCCATATTAGAACTGCTGTGGTACTCACCCTTGTGGACTGAGAAACTACCACAATTTTAGCCTCCCTAGTGACAGACAGCTCTAGGGATTTACTTTTCTTACTGTTGATGCACCTTGCCTCAAGGACCTAACAACTATGAAGTAATAAGACTCTCAGATATGAGACAAAAGATACTATTTTAATATAAGCTGATTTAATAATGTTTATAATATAAAATATGATTAAGGAAATGAGAAAATAATATGAATGATCTTCTATTTCCTTCCTTTATCTCTAAAAATGGCATTTGCTCATTAGAATTATCTTCCTTTGTCTTCTAAGTTTAAAACCATTGCTGTGTTCAATGGTACATTTGCCCCCAACATTTTATTATCTTTATGATCATATTTCCTATTACTGTTGACAATATCAGTTTTTCAAAGTCCTGGAAAAAAGAAAGTCAAGTAAGTTGATAAGTATACTATCTTTGCATATGTAAACTGACACATAAGCTAGTAAAAATGATACTTACTAAAACAAAATGCAATAGTTAAAATCATTAATATAAAGATAATCCTGGACTGAACCTAGAGAGAAATCTGTTGCAGGGCTCATAACTAATTTAGTACTATAAAAGAAGTTAACTATAAGAACCAGTTAATAAAACCCTACTTCAATGCTGTCACTTTAAATCCATTTTGACAACAATAAAAAAATAAAAACTCCTGTTTGTTAAGAATGTCCATTACTTCAATATCCGTGTAAATTGAATGTTGCCAGATTTAAAAGAAAAAAAAAAAAGCCTGTGGAAGTGTTTCAAGAACTGAATAATTTGCATTCTTACATTTCAGGGAAAGCTGGTTTAAGCAAAATATTAATGTGACAAGTCTATATGAGCTTGGAAGAAGAGGAGCATATTAATGCACTGATCTTGTTACACTGAGGGAATATGACACTCTGGACAGCTCAGGAGATTGTCTGCATCATGCAGAAGAAATGAAAGACACTCACTGAAGCCGCCCTGCACTGCTCCATGATACCCTGTTCTAGCAGACATTAATGAGTCACTATCTATTTTCACATGCTTGTCATAACCTTTGTGTCACCGTTTCAGTGAAGAGAGAATAAAAGGCATAGAACTTCAGGGAGAGAAAGTTAAAACAGGCCTGTCAAGGGCTGGCAGTCCAATGTGATCTGCCTTCTGCTCTACCCACTGCTTCCTGAGTGGTCTTGTCAATCTCACTTGGCCAAAGTTCTCAAACCCAGTACCTAATTTACAAAATGTCTATGCACAATCAAGTTATCACCAGTGCATCTTGAGGCATTCAGTGTTTCAGGTAATGATACTAATTTAGAGAGCCAAATCTAAGTCACAGTGCTTTCATTAGGTGTTGTGAAAGAAGAATTTGGATTCTGTCGTTTAAGATGGTAAATATAAGACATCTTAAAAATTATTTCCAAATTCATATGACACTTATAGTTATATCTCTTCAAAGGAAATACATATCCATATGGGAGATTGTGATATCCTGGAAGTAATTATGGCTTGACCTAGACTCTTCAATCAAGATTAATGATGAATGTAAGCTATTAAATATTTTAAAGTATGTGAATTCAGAACATGATGCTTTATTTGGGCATGAGTATATTTCAATTGAATACTTTTTGCTAGAAATGCCATTGAAAAAAATCTCTTTCTCTCTTTCTCTCTCTCTCTCTTTCTATTTCTCTCTTCCACTGCTCAAATGTTAACATGCAAAAATAACAAATACTTTTCTCCCAAAGAAAAAGAAAAAGGAATAATATGTCATATATTGTTGCATTGTTAATATCACTTGGATATGTCTTGGGAGATCTGTAGATACAGCTAAATTAAAATTCATGTGACTAAAGCCATTCTAAAGCAGATATATAAATTTTATGATTTTAAATAAAGATTTAGTCAGAGTGTAGAAGAAAAGTAAAGATAAAATTTCAAATCCTAGTGCTTTATCTGCTTCTCTGCACTTGAGCTCTGCAGAGCTCTGAGTAGAGAAAAAAAATCATTAACTCTTGTGGGTTCAGCAATTTTAAAATATGTTTGTAATTTGTAAGGTAAATTAACCTATATTCAAGTATTTTCTTCTGAAGGGGAAAATATGCAATTAGTTTGAAAAAAAAAACCCTCTACTTTCCTTCATCCCTACTTATAGCCTTTTCACATAACTCCAAAGATTATTTTCCTAACCTTAATTTGACACACAATAACCTATTCAAATTATGTGTGAAAATATTTAAATACCCATATGCACACACATGCATATAGGTATCTGTTCCTGTGTATTTGCATTTCACTTGTAGCTTTTAGAAAAAGCAAATCATTTTGAAGAAGTTACAGAAACAAACTGTGCTCCTTAACTGGATTTCTTTTGTTTTAGTCCCAGCTAATATGATCAATGGTCCCCACAGAGATCTGTTGGTCAGACACTCTTCTAACTCTCACTCTTCTTCTTATTTCTTCCCGTCTACCTGCTTGAAGCAAACATTATCAACCTCAAGAATGAAAAACAGTGGAGAGGAAGTAGTGTACATTTAAGTTGTTGCCAAAGAATCTTTGTGATTCTTGCTTAATTCCTATTGGTGAGAAATTCATCCCATCCAAAACAGAAAGGCAAGCAGAGATATCTTTGTTCCCAACAATATTTCCACAAACTAAAAACCTGTGTCTTTCAACTGACAGAGAGATAACAGTGATATATTTCCACAATATTCAGCAAGTAAAAATGAGTTTATAAGGGATTGATACACAGATGTATATTGGCTAAGTCATAAATCGCTCCATATGGCAATAAATTTCTCTAGTTTGTTTCGCTTTAATACTTTAGTATGTACATGTTGTTTCCATGTATACATATGATAGAATGACTAAATTGGTTTACCTCACACTCTACTCACATTTCCAGTTAAAACACTTAAACATTATTATTTTTAACATTTTTTTCTGTAGTCAACAGGAAACACTATATATTTTTCGAACTTAATTCTTGTAGATAACTCAAGGCTTTTGCCCTTTTGATATACCCCTAGCTTCCTATATCCACTGATCACTGATGCCTACTATTGTCCTTTACACTCCTGAATTCCACAGTTTCCATGGTATGGTATTTTCTGTGTGTCTTACTCATTCATTGATATAAAATCTCCCAGTCCAGGTTTATTCAGCTTGCCTCAAACAAGACTACCTTTCATTTTATTATTGAATAGCATCCCACTGTATGTCTACATATTTTTTCCTCTCTCCCCAGATCAGTTGTAGGTGATTGTTCATGCTGCCATGAACATTGGGAGTCAATAAGGGGTTCAAGGTGCTGACTTTCTTTGGTTTTATATCCCATAAGTATCACACTATATCTGAAATAATCATGAATGCACTTAAGTTACTAAAAGTAGACTTGTATAATAATGTCATTAGTTGAAAATAAGATTTGATTGGTTAGCTTTTGGGGAACACTCAAGATCCAAACTAGAGCAATCTTGTGGCAATGGTGCTGAATTGTAGTAACTACATTGTTAGTTTGTAAAAACGTATATACAGTTTTACTATACATATACATATTTGTTTTATTATATATACATATACATATATATACATATATATATAATAAAACAATATATATAAATATATTATACACATACATGCTTTAAAATATACACGTACGTGTATACATATACTACATATTACAAATACTTACAAATGTTACTTATCATACCTGTGCTATACTAATTGAACAAGTTTTTATTACTATTATTCATGATTTTGTTGTGGTATATGAACTAGAACTTTCTTTACATCTGAATGCTACTGTGTATATGAATCATACCAAAATTCTGTACTTTCAGCTTCTAGGCCCATAAGAAGAAAACACAATTGCTAATATAACTTAGAAATATCAATATCTCTACAGAAGTGTATAGACCTTGCAGATAGACAACCTGTTATAAACCAAGTATAATAAGAATGGGCTAAGCTAATTTATTATGATTTGAGTAATAATGGCATAGTAGGTCAAAGGCTATTCAGAAATAATTAATTACCCACTTCAGTGCCTGTTTAGGAACACAATGTGTGTAGTATAAATTAAGTCTCAGATAACTAAAGCCCAGGTAGACCTTAGTAATGAAGAAGTAAGGGATGAACTTTAAGAAGTGAGTAAAGACAACCTTTTACAAGGACTTACTGTCCTTGTTAAGCACTAGAAACTCTTTAAATTGGTTGTAGAAAACTGTGGAAAGGTTATACGTAAAGTGAAGATGTAATGAATAGTATTTTAAGACATCTTTCTCAAAATAGATCAAGGAATCATGAGAGAAGGGTTGAATCTGAACTACAGAGCATAGGCAAGGGCTCTGTCGCCAATTCAGATGATCTCCGCCAAAAACTGCAATGGAATTACAACAAAATTTGCAGAGTAGACAAGATTTGATCAATAAAACATTGTGAATATATAGCTTATTAATGTCATAGAAATAATATCATTTGGCAAAATCAAGCAAAGGAAAAATATAAGAAGGGAGGGAAAAAGGAGGGAAGGAAGGATGGAGGGAGGGAAGGAAGACGCAAAGAAAGGTGAGAAGAAGATAAGGCAAGGATAAGGTATACACTTCTATCTTTGCTAGATCAAAGTATTTTTATCATAGTTTAATAAAATTAAAACATCAGGGGAGGGCTTCTTTACAGTATTTTTGTGTGTGTGTGTGTGTGTGTTTTCAAGACAGGGTTTCTCTGTATAGCCCTGGCTGTCCTGGAACTCACTCTGTAGACCAGGCTGGCCTCGAACTCAGAAATCCACTTGCCTCTGCCTCCCAAGTGCTGTGATTAAAGGTGTGCACCACCACTGCCCGGCGTTCACAGTATTCTTAAGGAGTCTTATGAAAGCAACAGTTTAAATTGTCTCAGAAAATGTCAAAGAGGAGTGAAAGAATAAGAATTTGTAGGCCTGGACCAGTTCTAGATGGAGACAGAAACTCAGACTCCCTGCAGCATCAGGTATCTGACCTGTAAGAGTATAATAACTTAGGGAGACTATTCATACAAAAACAAGTATAAATTAAGGCAAATTACTCAAGACACAGCTAAAATGAATTTTATTCTTTCTCTTTCCTTATCTTCTAAACTAAGGGAATCATACACTTCTCCACTTTTTTTTTGTCATCTTTGTAAGGTCTAAAAAGCAGATCTGAATATCAATGGTCTCAGCTCACCAATAAGAAGACTCAAATTGGCAGATTGAAAAAGCGAAGATATCCAGAGACTTCACCTGATGGTTGAAGTTCAGTCCTGTGAATAAAGAAGATTATTATCTCATGGTCCAAAAGGAAGGACTCTACCACATATCAGGTCTGCTCCAGAGCATTTAGGAGTCAAAAAAAAAAAAGCATCAAGTCTCCAGGTTGTAAGGAAATTTATTAAAGACCCTCATCAATAAAAGGAATCCTCACGCCTCATTTTGACACTTCCCACAAAGGACAAAAACTTGAAAACCTGAATCATATGAAGACACAAAATTTGCATATCTTTAACTGAATATTCAAAGACAGAGAATGCTCATGAAATATTGAAGCTCTTTTAAAATCCATTACATACAAATAATAGCATCTCATAAAAAAATTGAGTGCTAACTAATCTCTGTCTGTCTGTCTCTGCCTCTGTCTCTCTCTGTTTCTTTTTCTGTTTCTGTGTCACTCTATATATCTCTGTCTCTGTGTCTCTGTAGATCTCTCTCTCTCTCTCTCTCTCTCTCTCTCTCTCTCTCTCTCTCTCTCTCT
>NW_021604564.1:26267398-26272165 GCF_004785775.1 Grammomys surdaster | reverse complement strand
TCTCTCTCTCTCTCTCTCTCTCTCTCTCTCTCTCTCTCTCTCTCTCTTTCTCTCTCTCCTCCCCTTCCTCTCCATTTTCTGCCACAAATGTTAGAGATTAAGTCCATTCATACCCTTTTGCATACTCTCTAACATGGACCTTCATTTGCATCATTAGGATATTTGAGAGAGAATATTACAGTGTAACCCAGGCTATCTTCAACATTTCATTCCTCCTGCCTCATTTTTCCTAGTTCAATGACAGCCCTGTACCCTACAAACATTTGAACAAAGTTTCTCTAAAGTTGGTGGTTTTATTAGCCTTTAGTTTTCATAAAATTTACAAATAAAATTGGATTCGTTTTCTTGACAGATGATTTCTTAACGTAATCACTAATTTTTAAATAAATGTTCCTTACTTGATTACAAATTATTCATGGGAGCATATATTCCTGAAGGTCTATCATTGACTTTCTCACTTTAGTTGTCATAGACTTTTTAAGTATTCTAGAAACTTTTATTATGATTTCACACTCAATATCTAACTCTCCATATCTGATAAGTAGCCTTACAAAGTTATAAGCATCTTGTGACAAGTGTCTGCCATGAATGCGAACACAAGCAAAATTAGCTTTCACTTCTCAGAGCCATTAAATAGTAGATGTGAACAATATAAATTACTTCTTGTCATCTTTTTACATCAGAGCAGTTGAAACATCCATTTGTAAAGTGAAGAGAAAGAAGTACTATGATGTGACCTCTTTATGTTCAATTTGAAGGTTTGTTCAATTTCATGTTCACATCACTGCACTCCCTACTGGTCTTTGATTCTGAAGTAGTATTCCTTTGATAGTCAGGAATCTTCTATCTTATTTCTCTAGGCTATGGTCTCTGTTTTCACTGCTTCTTTTTGGAAAATTAGAATTTGTCGTTCACAGTATTAAGTAGAAATGTGTGTGTGTGTGTGTGTGTGTGTGTGTGTGTGTGTGTGTGTTTACAGAGAGATGATAGATAGATAGATAGATAGATAGATGATAGATAGATAGATAGACAGATAGATGATACATAGATAGATAGATGATACATAGATAAATAGGCAGACAGATAGGCAGATAGATACATAGATAGATGATAGATAGATAGATAGATAGATAATACATAGATAGACAGACAGATGATAGATAGATAGATAGATAGATAGATAGATAGATAGATAGATAGACATATAGCCTAACCAAAACAAAACAAAATAAAAATTTTGGTAATTTTTCCCAGCAAATACATTAGCTGGGAAAACTGACAGGCATTTTTACTTCTCCTGACTTCAAAAACCAGCACAGTGTCTATCACTAACAAACCTATTTTATTATAAAGTAGACTGTATTAGTTTTGGGATCCAGCCAGGTCTCTTCTCATAGTTTAAAAAAGGAGTTACCTTGACAAGATTCAACTTAAATCAAATGGTGATCTGTATTATGAACACAAAAAACCCTTTCTGTAGTCATTGACAATAAGAATCTGATTTATAATCCTACAGCAGTGAAACTCAGACTGAAATAACTCAAATGACTCAGCCCTTGTGCTAGAGTTGTGCTTTTGGGCAAAGATATGATACATAGAGTAAACTCCATAGCAAGTACAGTGCCTATTCTGTCTATACATCTACATACTCAAATGCCAGAATGTGTATAGCTATGTGCTTTCATACAAAGAATTTCAGATACAAACTTAGTATCAAGACGACTACCTTGTCAGAAACACAAGGCAATCTGTGGTTGTCCCTGGATCCATAATAATCACAGGTTCTTCATATTTCACATTTCTTTGTTATAATTACTAAAATTAGACCTAGGTTACAGACTCATGGCTACCTCACAATATTTATAATATTACATATATTTAGAAAAGTTAATTCTAATAAATATAGAGAATTACACTAATCACCTCATATTTTTAATTACCTCATGTTTACATAAACATACATTAGTATGTTTATGTAAAAGAAAGCACGACTACAGGAAAAAATGAATATTTGCATCAAAATATACAAACAAATCAATCAAACAATATCAATTCAGTATCATGAATCAACCTTACCAACATAAATATTAGACACAATCCATGACATCATAGAACTTGAATTCATAAAAATTCTACCATACATATGGCAAGCGCTTAACAGTTGCCTTCTGGGAAAGAGGCAGAGAAGATGTGGGGATAAAGAGGATATGGGCAGGTAGTCAATACTTAATATTTACCTATGCAAACATGTCAAAAACAATGAGAAACAGTGAAGGTTGAGATATGAACTATATCTATTCTTGCTTAGAGGAGCAACTCACAGAAATAAAGCTTTATCAACATCCTTTTTTTTTTTTTATTTCAGATAAAACACCATGACCAAAGCAACCTGGATAGGAAAGGGTTTATCTGGGTTATTCCTATAGGTTACTGTCCATTGTTGAAGGAAGTCAGGACAGGAACTCACACAGGGCAGGAACCTGCAAGCAGGAGCTGATGAAGAGGCCATGAGGGAATTCTTCTTACTGGTTTGTTCCTCCTTGCTTGTTCAGACTACTTTCTTATAGAACCCTGAACCACCAGCCTAGGATTGCCTCATCCGTCCAAATAGGGTGGGATCTATAACATTAATCATTAATTAATAAAATGCCTTACATACTTGCTTGCAAGATGACATTATGGAAGAAATTTCTTAATTGGGGTTTCTTCCACTCAGATGGCTTTAGCTTGTGCCAAATTGCTATAAGACTCTCCAGCATGGACCCAGAACCATAGTAATGGCAAGCCCTTCCCTTTGGGATAAACAAAGCTCAGAGATATGGCAAAGCTTTCCTCTGGTCTTCTGGTTTTATATGTGTGTTCAAGTACGAAGGTTTATGAACAATTGATTAGTGTGTGCAAAACTAGCAACTACAGCTTCATCTTTATGGATTTTGACAGTCTGAGACTTCTTGCATACAGACTTCCTACCTAGACTAGCTAATCCCCATACTCCCCCACCCCCAGTGCTCTACATAATAAAGGCACTGAGTCTCAGTCATGGCAGATTTGTTGTTAGGCCATTAGAGTTCACACAGTTCCCTGCTCACAGCTTTTCTGTATGTGTATTTATTTGTCTATCCTTTATTTCCTCAATGCCAATCAGATCAAATCCAAAGCCATGTAGGATATGGCCAATATATATACATATATATTTTTAAAATTATCCTACAGACAAAATTTATTGCTGCTCACATTTTATACATTCATGAACAACTAAATTTTACTTATTAATAAAATCACTGTATTTTTAAAAAAATCATTTTTTAGGTAGAAATGTATAAGATATCTAGTTATAATTTCCTTACAAAGCATTTAGAAGATGATTTCTTGGTCATTGTCCAACAAGAAAACCCATTATGGTTAAAAAGTGCTTAATTGATTGAAAATACAATTGAATATATTTTTTAAATTATTAAGGCTGTTTCTATGCTTTGTTAAAATTACCACAATGATAGCTAATACTTGAATTAACCTCTTAACACTACTGCCTAAAAGTACTGTAATTATTTACCTAAATTAAAACTCATATAACATATTTGTTCCCAATACCTAAAACATATAGAATTGCTTACAGTATTCCTTGATCAAAATACTTGATTGAAATACTGAGCCTATATCACTGTAGTTTTGTTTTCATGTGCATATAATGTCAATCTTAATAAAGAAATACAAACTAGCCTAGCTGTCCTTTATATTATTCTTACCATAAAATTGTACATTTTAATTAACATAGAGCAAAGGCACTAATTACTACTGGACCCAAGTGTCCTTGCAGGGACCAAGGCAGCTTTGGTTTACTTCTTTTTAACAAAGGAAATTCCATTGCCAAAGTTGCATGAAATCAATAAATTTTACTCAGGCAAATGAATCTAACATGAAAGAACATTTGAGGTCGAAGATAATTTTTAGATGAAACTTCTTTCTGGAGTTTTCAAGAAGATAGTTCCATACATTGAAAGCCTGAATACTCTCATAATTACAAAGAACCAGAGCTGAACCCAGGTCCATTCCCAGTGGAAGCCCAGAGATCTGTCTACACTGCCCCAAGTGACAGAAGGTGACACTGCTCACTTCAAATATTTAGGCTCTGATGAGAGCCACAGAGAAACAATTTTAACATGGCAGTCCCAGATGATAAACTGTTTCTCTGTTGCAGACATTTTCATGTGACTTCATGAAGAAGACTGCTTTTACTGCATAATAAGACCTCACATACTGATCAGATAAACTCTCACCAGTATCTACCAATTAAATTATTTCTTATAATGTGTGGAAATAAAATAATGATTATATTAACATATATTTCAAATAGAAAGTTTTCAGTACTGTAAACCAGATAAAGGTTCTCCTGGCAACTTAAATGTGTATTTTCTAGTGACCTTACAATTACTGCAGCAGGGTTTGAAAGGCATCAGCTTAATTAATTAATAAGCAAATGTTCATTAAATGCTAGAATCAATGTGGGTCCTTGGCTTTGGCTCCTGGACAATGATTAAGGGCAAATATTAATTTTTCAAATAGATTCAGTGATTCACTGTTTATTTTGAAAAATACATATTCTAAATATTTCTACTGGAAATGCACTTTAATATAATTTATTAGGATTATGGTTTCCTCTAATGATTCCTTCCAACTTGCCTACCCACTCAAATCCCTGCCCTTTCTTTCTTTCTTTCTTTCTTTCTTTCTTTCTTTCTTTCTTTCTTTCTTTCTTTCTTTCTTTCT
>NW_021604564.1:26262859-26267298 GCF_004785775.1 Grammomys surdaster | reverse complement strand
CTCCCTCCCTCCCTCCCTCCCTCTTTCTTTCTTTCTTTCTTTCTTTCTTTCTTTCTTTCTTTCTTTCTTACTTTCATTAGGATTCAATATAAAAATAATAAAATAAATGTAGATTGTAAAAAATAAATAAAATATCCAATCAAAAATAAATAAATTGAGCTGGAGAGGTGGCTCAGTGGTTAAGAGCACTGACTGCTCTTCCAGAGGTCCTGAGTTCAAATCCCAGCAACCACATGGTGGCTCACAACCATCCGTAATGAGATTGGATGCCCTCTTCTGGTGTGTCTGAAGACAGCTACAGTGTGCTCATAAATAAAATAAATAAATAAATAAATAAATAAATAAATAAATAAATAAAATTTAAAAAAAAATCTGAGCACACTAAATTTCAAAAATAAATAAATTTAGATTATAAAAACAGACAAATTGGAATAGGATAAAATAAGCAACAGACAGAAGAGAAAGAGTCAAAGGCTGGAGAAATACATATGGATCCAGAGACTCACATTCACACCCAGAGAAATCACATGAAAATGTAAAACCAGAAAACATAATGTAGATACAAATGGCCTGTTTGTTTGTTTGTTTTGTTTTGATTACTGATTGCTTGCTTGACTGATTGATTATTTTTCAAAGCATTATGAGATAACCTTCAAAAAATGCCTTTGAATTCATTTTGTGTTAGCAGTCTACTACTGCAGATCATGGAGCCTAACCTTAAGAGTTGGTGTGGGACATCTGGGTTGTTTCCCTAGCTATCACAAATAAGGCTGCTATGAACACAGTGAAACATGTACCCCTGTGGCATGGTGGGGCATCTTTTAGTTATATAGCCAAGAGTGGTAGAGCTGGGTCTTCAGGTAGATCTATTTCCAGTTTTCTGAGGAATCTCCAGATTGATTTCCAGAGGGGTTTTACCAGTTTGCAGCAATGAAGGCATGTTCCTCTTTCTCTACATCCTCATCAACACCTGCTGTCACCTGAGTCTTTGATCTTAGCCATTCTGATTGGTGTTAGGTGGAATCTCAGGGTTGTTTTTGATTTGCATTACCCTGATGACTAAGGACTTTGAACATTACTTTAAGTGTTTCTTAGCCATTTGAAAGTCCTTTGTTTTGAATTCTCTGTTTAGTTCTATACCCCATTTTTTGATTGGGTTGTTTGGTTTCTTGGTGGTTAGCTTCTTGAGTTCTTTATATACTTTGGATATTAAGCTAGAAACAACCTAGATGTCCCACAACAGAAAAATGGATACAGAAAATGTGGTTCATTTATACAATGGAATACTACTCAGCTATTAAAAATGAGGGCATCATGAGTTTCGCAGGCAAATGAATGGAACTAGAAAATACCATCCTGAGTGAGGTAACTCAGACCCAAAAGGATATGCATGGTTTGTACACATTAATAAATGGATATTAGCCAAAAAAGTACAGAATTCCCAGGACACAATCCACAGAACTCAAGAAGTCTAACAAGCTGAAGGGCCCAAGTAAAGAATCCTCAATCCCACTTGGGAAGAAAAACAATAAAAGGAGGGGAAAGGGAGGGGAGTGGGTGGTAAAGGTGACAGGGAGGGGAAGAGGGGACCATGATCTGGTAGTGTGAGGGAGGAACAAGACTGAAGCCCTGAGGACCAGCAGAAAGAATCAAAACAGGCAACCTCAGAGGGTAGGAGATGAGGGGACCCTCTGAAATATACCAGAGACATGGGAGGTCGGAGACTCTCAGGACTCAAAGTGGAGGACCTTAGATAAAATTCTCTACAGTGACAAGAGGGAATTTGTAGAGTCCACCTCTAGTAGAAAGACAGGGCATCAAGTGGAGGGATCCAGTTGTTGTCCCATAGTCAAAAACCCTGACGCAGAATTGTTCCTGTCTGAAAGAACTTCAGGAACAAAAATGGAGAAGAGCCTGAAGAAAAGGAGGTCCAGTGACAGCCCCAAGTTAGGATCTAGCTCAGGGGGAAGCCTCAAGGCCTGACACTATTACTGATGATATGGTATGCTTACAGGCAGGGGCCTATCATGACTGCCCAACAAGCAGCTGAAAGAGTCAGATGCAGACATTTACACTCAGCCAAAGCACAGAAGCTGGTGAGCCCTGTCGTTAAGTTGAGGAGAAACTGGAAGAGGTTGAGGAGGAGGGTGACCATATGGAAAAAACAGCAGTCTCAACTAGTCTGGACGCTGAGATCCCTCTGACACTGAGCCACCAATCAACATACACCAGCTTATATGAAGCATGAAACACATATACAGCCGAGGATTGCGTGATGTGGACTCAGTCAGAGAGGGTGTGCCCTCAAGAGACTTGGGGCCCCAAGAATTGGGGAGGTCTGATGGTGTGGGGAGAGGGGTGGAGGTATCCTCTTGGAGACGGGGGATAGATGTGGGATGTGGAGCAGACAGGGGTGGGATTGGATAAGGAGGGGGATGGAGTCTGAACTGTGAAAAAAGGATTAAGGAATAAATAAAAAAAAAAGTTAAAAAAAAAGAATTGTGTTTATATCCAGTGAGACTTCATGGGAGAAAATTATTTTTTCATTAGCAAGAGCTTATAAATTAGAGATAGCTTCTGGGTTAGAAGGGGCTATGTCCACTTCCCCTCAAAGTTCTGGCACCACAATCAGGCCCAGACCTACAAAGCTCTATGCATGCTGGCACATTCTCTGAGTTCATATGTGTATTGGTCATGCTGTGTTTAGAAGACATTGTTCTAGTGGTGTCCCCCATACCTTCTGGTGCTTATACTCCTTTTGACCCTCATCTGAAGAGATTCCTGAGCTCTGAGAAGAGGAATTTGATGTATATTTCATTTGAGATTGAGTGGGCCAAGGTCTCTCCCTCTCTGCACATTGTCCAGCTCTGGGTCTATTTAACCCCGTATATTGCAGGAGCAAGCTTCTTTGGTGATGGCTTAGCAAGATACTGATATATAGTTATAGCAGAATGTATTAGGAGTCATTTACCACATTTCCTTAGTAGAACAGTGTTTTTGGTTTTCTTCTAGCTTTCTGTAGTGTCTAGACAGTTCTGGGAAACTGGAGCAATGTTGAGTATGAGTTCCTTCACATAGAGTAGACCTTAAGTTCTATTAGATATTAGTTGATTAGTCCTACAAACTTTGTGCCACTATTGCCCTAGCACATCTTAAGTCAGATAAATACTCTAGACTTTGCAGCTGGGTAGGTGTTTACCTGTCTACTTTGGGAGCATGTAAAGTATTTTCCAGTACAATAGATAATTTTCAGTAGGGGTAAAAGATCTAGGTAGACACTAGATCAACTCCTCATTGTCCAATGAATTATATAGGTGTTGTCTTCAGCAATAGGGTGTTATTACTAAGTTTGAGGAGAGCACCCAATATCCATAGCAACAGTCTAGGTGTTGTTTATGAATTCAAGTTTGAGCAACTTGATAAGATCCAATCCTTTCTCAGAACTGGAAGTTTCATTTGGTGATGAGAAATGTCTAGTTGGGGCTCCATTTCTCCACTATTTGGTGACTTTATTTATATCATCGTGTGTGTGTGTGTGTGTGTGTGTGTGTGTGTGTGTGTGTGTAGGAAGCTACTGTTATATTAAATCTCTACAAGACCCCTCAAATGGCCCTTAGTTTTAGCTGTTCTTTCTCCATATACCTTTATTTATCACCCTTTCCCATTTCCCTCCATACCTGATCCTCTTATTCCAGCCCCACACTCATCCATCAATAACCATTTATTGTATTTTCTTTTCCTAGGATGATCCAAACTTCCCCCTTGTCTCTTATACCTAACTGTTTTGGTTCTCTGGATTGTTACTTGGTTACTATTGACTTAACAGCTAATGTCCACATATAAGTGAATACATACCGTATTTGTCTTTTGGGTCTGAATTACTCCACTCAGGTTGATTTTTTTCTCACTCCATCCATTTACCTGGAAATTCTATGATATATTTTTAATACCTACATAATATATATATAATTTTCTTTAGCCATTCATTCACTAACAATTACCTAGTCTCTTCCCAATTTCTGGCAATTATGCATAGAGCCATAATGAATATGGCAGAGCAAGTGTTTCTATAGTAGGATGTCAAGTTCATCATGTGAGTACTCAAGAGTGATATAGCTGGATTTTGAGGTAGATGAATTCCCAGCTTCTTAAGAAACCACCACATTCATTTTCATAATGGTTGAATAAGTTTCCACTCCCATAAGCAACTAACACTTTTTCCCCTTGTTTTTCATCCTTGCCAGCATGGTATTTGTATTATGTGTCTTGGCCATTCTTACTGCTGTAAGATGAAATTTCAAAATAGTTTTGATTTATATTTCACTACCAACTAAGGAATTAGATCACTTATTTTTTATTTTTTCACTTTCCCATGGCCTCGAGCAGTTGTTCCTTCTTCTTCTTCTTCTTCTTCTTCTTCTTCTTCTTCTTCTTCTTCT
>NW_021604564.1:26217521-26257521 GCF_004785775.1 Grammomys surdaster | reverse complement strand
GAGAGAGGTATGCAGGGAGGGAAGGGGAGAATCAAGATTGAAGACAACAGGATAATTCAGAACCAGCATGGCTTTAAGTAGCCATAGGTAGTTATAAATATCTTACAGGGTTAGAGTAATTAGGATAACTTGTCTAAATTGTTTGAGCATACTGTGTATTGAGATTTTATGGATATATAAATCTGACTAGTTAACTGTAAGCTTTAAGAGTTTTGATTTTACTGGGTTGCTGCATGTTGTGATATCTAACCGTGAGATTCATGGCAGGCAGAGGCAGCAACTACGCGAAAGTCTCAGGAGCCCCAGGTTGAAGGGTCTGCGAGATGAGAACAACTGGCTGGGACCCTGTGGTTCACTGGTGTTGGACTTAGTGCCAAAGCGAACTGGGGCTGGGAACATAGGGATCCGTTTTTACAGGGGCTAGCTAGAGAGAGTAGCCTGGCAGGACCAGTGTAGTCTGGGAACTGCTGGTAGATAGTGATACTTCCTGCAACATACACTGAAACTAATAGAAGAGAAAGCAGAGAAGACCCTTGAACAAATGGTCACAGGGGAACTTTTCCTAGTTAGAACACCAATGGCTATTGTTCTAAGATTAACAATAGACAAATGGGAACTCAAAAAAATTGCAAAGCTTCTGTAAGGCAAAGGATACTCAGTAGAACAAAATGGCAACCAAGAGATTGGGAAAAGGTCTTTACCAACCTTACATCCAATAGAGGGCTACTACTATCCAATATGTACAAAAACTCAAGAAGTTAGACTCCAGAAAACCAAATAAGTTTACTAAAATCTGGGATATAGAGCTAAACAAAGAATTCTCAACTGAGGAATCTCAAATGGCTGAGAACCACCTAAAGAAATGTTCAACATCCTTAGTCATCAGAGAAATGCAAATCAAAATGACCCTGAGATTCCACCTCAAACCAATCAGAATGGCTAAGATCAAAAATGTAGGTGACAGCAGATGTTGGCGAGGATGTAGAGAATGAGAAACACTCTTCTATTGCTGGTGAGATTGCAACCAGTTATATCCACTCTGGAAATCAGTCTGGCATTTCCTGAGAAAATTGGAAATAATTTACCTGAAGACCTAGCTATACTACCACTGGGCATATATCCAAAAGATGTTCCAACATATAACAAGGACACATATTCCATTATGTTTGTAGCAGCTTTATTTATAATAGCCAGAAGCTGGAGAAAAAACAGATATCCCTCCACAGAAGAATGAATACAGAAAATATGGTATATTTATACAATGGAGTACTACTCAACTATTAAAAACAATGACTTCATGAAATTCACAGGCAAATAGATGGAACTAGTAAATATTCTGAGTGAGATAAGCCAGACACAAAAGAACACACATGTTATGTATTCACTGATAAGTGGCTATTAGCCCAAATGCACAGAATACTCATGATACAACCCACAAACCATGTAGAGCTTAAGAAAAAGGAATACTAAAGTTCAGATTGTTAAGTCATATATAGAACTATAAATAAAATAATCACAGGAGGTAGAGGGAGGAACGAACCTGGAAGGAAAAGAGGAGGGGAAGGGAAAAGTGTGACAGGATCAGATATTGGAAAGGACAAGAGAGAAATACAGCAGTTCAGGAATCTGAAGAGAAACATGTAGCAGTGGGGATTGGGGAGCTGGAGGTAGTCACTAGAAAGTCCTGGACTCCAGGGAAGCAGGAAGCCCCCAGGACTCAAGGGCAATGAATACCCAACAAAGGATAGATACAATCTATATTGACCACCTCCAGTAGATAGGCATGGACTGAATTTGAGGGATAGGGCGATCCGCCCATCTCAACATTTTTAACCCAGAAATGTTCCCATCCAAAAGAAATACACAGACAAAACTGGAACAGAGACTAAAGGAAATGCCTTCAAGAGTTTGCTCCATCTAGGGATTAGTCCCTTCTGCAGACACCAAATCCCTACACTATTGCTGACACCAAATCCCTACACTATTGCTGAGGCCAAGAAGCACTTGCTGACTGGAGCCTGGTATGGTTGTTCCCTGAGATGTTCAACCAGCACCTGACCAATATAGATGCACATACTCACTGACAACTCTTGGACTTAGTCCAGGGACCCCAATAGAAATGCTGAGGAAGGACTGAAGGAGCTGAAAGGGATTCCAACCCCATAGAAAGAACAATATCAGCTCACTGGACCACTCTAGAGCTCACAGGGACTAAACTACCAACCAAAGACTATACATGGAGGGATCCATGGCCCCAGATACATATGTAGCACAGGGTGACCTTATCCAATATCAATGGGAGGGGAGGCTCTTGGTCCTGTGGATTATTGATGCTCTAGCATAGGAGGATGCTAAAGCAGTGAGGCAGGACTGTGTGAGTGTGTGGAGGAGTACTCTTATAGATGTAAGGGGGAGAGGGTACAAGTGAAATAGAATGAAGGATTTGTGGAGGAATAACTGGGAAGGGGATTATCATTTGAAATGTAAATGAATGAAATAATAAATAAAAAAGACAAAATAAAGTTATTTTGAATCTTTTTGGAAATGGAAGGTGAAGAGTACACAGTTGACATGAATAATATGGGAGAAACAGCACAGCAAGAATATTCAGTTGAAAGTGACTGAGACGGTTGGAGGAATATATTTCTAAAATTCTAACCCCTGAGAGATGGAGCCAGGAAGACTATACATTTATCCAGGCTTAGCTACATAGGACCACATTAAAAGAAAGAAAGAATAATGCTCCATTTTGTAAATTTACCACATTTTTTGTATCCATTACTCTGTTGAAGTACATCTGGGTTCTTTCCAGCTTCTGGCTATTATAAGTAAGGCTGCTATGAACATAGTGGAGCATGTGTCCTTGTTATATGTTGGAGCATCTTCTGGGTATATGCTCAGGAGTGGTAGAGCTGGGTCCTCAGGTAATGCTATGTCCAATTTTCTGAGGAGCTGCCAGACTGATTTCCAGAGTGGTTGCACCATCTTGAAATCCCACCAACAATTGAGGAGTGTTCCACTTTCTCTACATTCTCACCAGCATATGCTATCACCTGAGTTTTTGATCTTAGCCATTTTGACTGGTGAGAGGTGGAATCTCAGGGTTATTTTGATTTGCATTTCCCTGATGACTAAGGATGTTGAACATTTCTTTAGCTGTTTCTCGGCCATTCAAGTTTCCTCAGTTGAGAATTCTTTGTTTAGCTGTCTACCCCACTTTTAATAGGGTTATTTGGTTGTCTGGAGTCTAATTTCTTGAGTTCCTTGTATATATTGGATATTAGCCTTCTATTGAATATAGGATTTGTAAAGATCTATTCCCATTGACAGTGTCCTCTGCTTTACAGAAGCTTTGTAATTTTATGAGTTCTCATTTGTCTATTGTAGATCTTAGAACATAAGCCATTGGTGTTCTGTTCAGGAACTTTTTCCCTCAGCTATTAAAAACAATGAATTCAAGAAATTCTTAGGCAAATGGATGGAACTAGAAAATATCATCCTGAGTGAGGTAACCCAATCACAAAAGAACACAAATGGTATGCACTCACTGATAATTGGATATTAGCCCCAAAGCTCACAATACCCAAGATACAACTCACAGACTACATCAAGCTCAGGAAGAAGGAAGGCCAAAGTGTGAGTGCTCTGGTCCTTCTTTGAAGGAGTAACAAAATACTCATGGAAACAAATATGGAGACAAAGTGTGGAACAGAAACTGAAGGAGGGGCTGTCCAGAAACTGCTCCACCTGGGTATTTATCCCATGTGCAGTCACCAAAGGCAGATACTGAAGTCTATCCCAGGAAGTACATGCTGACAGGAGCCTAATATAGCTATCTCCTTAGAGTTCTGCCAGAGCCTGACATATAAAGAGCCAGATGCCCACAGCTAACCATTGAACTGATGATGGGGTTCCCAATGGAGGAGTGAGAGAGAAAAGTGAAGGATCTGAAGGGGTTTGTAGCTGTAGGGGTTTCATTGTTGTGAAGCAACAATACCAACCAACCAGAGCTCCCAGGGTCTAAACCACCCAGGGCGCACATAGGGAGGGACCCATGGCTCCAGCTGTATATGTAAGGAAGGATGGTCTTATTGGGCTTAGGTGGGAGAGGAGGTCCTTTGTCTAGTGAAGTCAGATGCCCTGGTGTGAGGGATTTCGAGGGCAGGGAATTGAGAGTGGGTGGGTGGGTGGGGGAACATCCTCATAGAACAAGACGAGGGGAGATGGGATAGGGGGTTTCTGGGTGGGGGGAGGGAATGGGGAAAAGGGATAACATATAAAATATAAATAAGATATCCAAGAAAAAAAAAAGAAAGAGGAGGTGGCAGGGAGAGAGGGAGGGAGGGAGGGAGAGAGAGAGAGAGAGAGAGAGAGAGAGAGAGAGAGAGAAAACAAAAGAAGAGCTGATCTACATAACAACTCCACCTCTATTGAAATCACTCTAAACAATAGGCTGGAGACATAGTTTTGTGATTACTCTAATTTGTTGCTTTTGCAGAGAACCTAAGTTTAATTATCAATACCCAGAAGGTGGCTCATGATCATCCATATTGTAGCTCAAAAGGATCTGAATCATTCTTGACACCTCTGTGGGCGATAAGCAAGCACATGGTACATATACACTCTAGAAGGCAAAACATATGTAAGATAAAAATGAACGAATCTCTTTTTAAAAATTAGCTTTATTTTTTTAATGTTTCAAATAGCTCTTTGGCCATGGAAACAGGAAGGCTAGCTGCATATCTTTTCCTTTTCTCTGTCTTGGATTTCAGCCCTGCAGAAGGCACTGGAAAGAAACATCTAACCTAAATAGGACCATCAAGAAATGATAAGTAATATAGAAACCAGACCAGCAAATCAAAAGATGGAAAACACATAAATCACAAATAACAAAATAATGAAAACTAAACATTTCTCAATGATAATTCTGAACAGCAATGGTCTCATTGCCCATTGATTAGAATGGATGCAAAATGAGGTGTGGTCATGTTGGAGGAAGTGTATTACTTGAGGTGGCCTTTGGGGTTTCAAATGCTCAAACCAGGACCAGTACCTTTTTCTTCCTATCACATACAGATCTATATATAGAACTGTTACCTCCTCTAGTACCATATCTGACTATGCCACCATGCTTCCCAAAGCGCTGATAATGAACTAAACCACTGAAATTATAAGAAAGCCCCAATTACATGGTATCTTTTGTAAGATTGCCTTGGTTACGGTCTCTCTTCACAGCAATAAAACACAAACTAAGGCAAACACTAATACTGGGAGATTTTAATATTCCATTCTTACCCATACCTGTTTTTGCCAATAGATACGTCATCCAAATAAAAATTAAACAGATAATTGCTGAAACTGAAGTAATATGCCAAATGGATGTTTTTATATATATATATATATATATATATATATATATATATATATATATTTCCTAAATACAAAGAATAAACCCTTTCATGTGCACACAGTGAAAATTTCTCCAAAATTGAACAGATAATCAGACACAAAGCAGGTTTCAACAGATACAAGAAAATTGAAACAATTCTCCCCATCCTCTGTGATCTCCATGATTTAATGCTGTACTTCAACAACAGAAAGCTTACAAACTTATGGATCCTAAGCAACTCACTACAGAATAAAAATAATAGGACATGACAGAAATTAAGAAAGAAATTAGAAACACTATAAAATTAAATCAAAATAATATATAATACCCAAATGTAAAGGTCACAATAAAGCTGGTTTTAAGAGGTAAGATCATAGCACTGAGTGCCTACATTAAACAAAAAAAAAATAGAGAGAGAGGTCTCATGTTGGTAGCTTAACAGCACAGCTGAATGCTCTAAAGAAAATAAACAAATGAAAATAGAAAAAAAAGAGAAAGGAAATAAAAAGTTAAAAGAAAAGGCACCCAAAAGGAATAGATGGAAAGAAATAAACTCTAGGCTAAGATCAATAAAACACATGAACAACAACAACAAATACCAATACTCCCCACTCCCCCCATTAAGTAATGAAACAAAAAATTAGTTCTTCAAGAGAATAAGTAAGATTGACAAAACCTTATCCCAAATAACTAATGGGTGGAGAGAGAATATCAAAGCAGAAATAAAAAATGGCACATAAGTACAGACACTGAGGAAATCTTCAGAGAATCGTAAGAATGGACTTTAAAAACTGCACTCCACCATATTTGGAAATCAAAAAGAAATGGATAATTTTTCTCCATGTATACCACTTATCAAAGTTAAATCAAAACCAGATAAGCAGTTTAAACAAACCTATACCCCCATGGAATAGAAGTAGTCATTAAATCTCTACCCCTCAACCTACCACTGAAAAACAAGGACAGATGGCTTCAGCATAGAATTCTACCAGACTTACAGAAAAGAATTTATGCCAAATATCAAATCATTCCTTTAAATAGAAACAGGAGGAATTTTGCGTAATACTCAATTTGTTTTGGAGACCAAAATTACCATGAAGTTCAAATCACATAAAGACCTAACCCCCAAAATTTATAAACAATTGTTCCTTATGAACATAGATGCAAATCTACTCAGAAAAAGTTCTTGCAAACTGAATTTAAGAACACATCAAAAGGATCATAAAACATTATGAAGTACATGTCATCTCTTTGATAAAGAGATGGTTTAACATATGTCAAATGATAAATGTAATCAACCATATACATGAACTGAAAAAAAAAACCAAGATCATCTTATTAGATGCAGAAAGTGATTTAGGCAAAATCCAATACCACTTCATGATAAAAGTCCTGGAGAGAAATTAGGAATATAAGGAACATATGTCAACATAATAAAAGCAGTCAAAAACAAGCCAATAGCCAACATCAACTTAAATGGAGTAAAACTCAAAGCAACTTCACTAAATGAGAAACAAGAAAAGATTATCTACCTTCTCCATACCTCCTCAATACAGTACTTGAAGTCTTTGCTCGAAGAATAAGACTATAGTAGGTGATACAAATTGGAAAAGAAGAAGTCAGAGTATCTTCATTTGTAGAGGATATAATAATAAACATCAGTGATGCTAAAAATTCCACCAGGAATCTTCTACATCTGATATGATCAGCAAAGTGGCTGAATACAAAATGAAATCACTAGCACTCCTATATACAAATGACAAAAGGACAATAAAGAAATCAGGGAAACAACACCATTGACAATAGCTTCAAATAATATAAAATATGCTAGGGTAACTTGTCATGTCAAGCAAGTGAAATATCTTTATGATAAATCTTAAAGAAATGGGAGAAGATATCAGAAGATGAGAAAATTTTCCATACTCAAGGATTGGTATAGTTAATATAGGAAAATTTCTCACAGTAACAAAAATAATCTATTAAAAAATTTTAGGTACATGTGGAAACACAAAAAAAGGCAAGAAATCTAAGACAATCCTAACTACAAAAGAATTGACAGAGGTATTCCTGTCTCTGATTTAAAGCTTTTTTGCCAAACCAGGACAATAAAAGCAGCAAGGTATTGGAGCAAAATAAAAAGAAAATTAAATAACAAACATGTTGATCTATGAATTAAGTAAAGTACCTTAACTCAAATTCACATGCTTAGGAACATCTGATTTGTTTTATAAAGAATCCAAAAAATACAGCCTGGAAAACAGAACAAAACAAAATAAAAAACAAACAAAGAAACAACAAAAGAAACAAAGAAATAACAACAACAACAAAAAAAACCCTACAGGATCTGCAGAAAATGCTGCTAGTCAAACTGGATGGGTGCATGTCGAAGAACCAAAAAAAAAAAAAAAAATCCAAACTTATCACCTTGCATAAAACTAAACTCCAAAGGTATCAAAAACCTCAACATAAAACCAGATACACTAAACAGGAATACAGCATGGAGAATTCCCTTGAACTCACTGGTTCTGGAAAAAAAATTTTCAAACAGGAGAGAGTTAGCTACAAGCAATAATAACAATTAATAAATGAACCTCATCAACTTAAAAGCATCTGCATCACAAAGGATACTCTCATTTGGATAAAGTGGCACAATGAAAAATGGGAAAAGATGTTTTGTTGCAGGATTTTGATCATGATGTGAACCTGAGTTAGTGTTATTTACAGAGAGAGAGATAAAAAGCAATTTCTAATTGTGCTGTGGCTCTGCTTTAGCACACAGGCTTACTCCCTCTGGTTGAAATATAAACAGATGGGTTAATCCCAAACAATGAAGGTAAAGTTAGTTTGTAGAAAGAAGAACCTGTTTGAAACAAATGTCTAATTGAGTGCCAGATAGAGTGACAAAGCAGAGAAAGAGTTGACATAAAAGGATCTGTCCAACTCTCAGTAGAGCAGAGAACAAAGGGAAGCAATTTAATGAGTACAAAGAGAGAAAATGAGGAAAGGGGGTAGTTAGACTGGGACAGTTGTACAGAGACAGGTTGGAGAGAGAGCACAAGCTAGACACAGGTGAAGACAGAATGAGCCAGAGAATGAGAAGGAGCAAGAAGTTCAGAACAGAGTGCTAAAGTTACTTTGAGGACAAGCAAAACAGTTCAGGAGAAACTGAGAGAAGCCAGATTGAATCAATCATCCTGGAGATGCACTAGAGCCAGAATAGCTGAGTTGGACCAACCAGAGCTAGGAAGGGGTGTGTTTATTCAGCAATAAGTTTCAAAGGCTCAAAACATTCTAGGCCTAGACTAGATTGTATGGAGCCTAGAAGTTTCTAGGACTAGGTCTAGGTTAGCAGACAGAGGCAGCAAGCCTGGGAAGCAATAATTAGAACAAGAGGATAAAAAATACATTTACAATTTTTAGCAAGTATATATCCAATAGAGATATTCAAAATATATAAAGAATTCAAAAAAGTAGATATTAAGAAAACATGTAACCCAGTTAAAAATGAAGTACAGATCTAAGCAAAACATTATCAAATTTAAAGGTCATTCTTAAAGAAATGATTAACATCTTTAATTATTAGGACAATACAAATCAAAACTACTTTGATATTTCATCTTACACACAATCACTAAGGCTTAGGTCAAAAACAAAGTGACTGCTCATGCTGGCAAAGATATGGAGTGAGGGGAACACTCACCCCTCTCTGGTGGAAGTATAAACTTGTACGATGGAAATCAATGCAGTTCTTGTGGAAGATGGGAATAACCTTCCTTAAGATCCAGCTATGTGATACAATATTTTAAAATTTATTCTCTTCTCATATATTACATCACTACTTCAGTTTTCCCTTCCTTTTGTCTCCCTAGAGAGTTATCATTGTACGAGGTTTCTCCAGGAAATGACCCCCAATTCCTGCCCTCTCTCCCAGCATTCTCTCCTTCTATTTTCCCATACCTGATCCCTCTGTTCCAATCCTCACAGACCCCAGCCCAACAATGAAATCTATTCTATTTCTCTTTCCCAATTGTGGGGACAAAAAATTAAAATACCTCAGCAGAAACCCACCAGACCACCAGAGTTTTGCTGAAAATAGCCAAAACAAAAATAATAAGTTCTTCCTAGGGCAGAGTGACCACGAACGTAGGAACAACCAAGGACAGGCCTTGACAAGTCTAAACATGCCCAAATAAAGAATGGGCCATCTGGTATTTTTCTTCCCCTATAGAGGTGTCTGAAGTTTCATGGCCAAAAATACTGAGTCATCATGACCACCAAGAAAAGCTTGTTGTGCCTGCCAAAATGATAACTTACTGATGTTTAAAATATCCAATCATATGTAACTGGGCCAAAGTTTCCCGCTCTCCCCTTATCCCTGCTCCACTTCCTATATAATCCTCAAACTGTCAGAGGTCGGGGTCTAAATCCTTCCCTTGCATGGGATGTGTTTCGACCCAAGGGCTCCTCACCAGTAAACTGCCTTTTGCTTTTTTCCATCAAGCCGGTCTCCGTGTTTCCTTGGGTGAGCGCATCTCCAGGAGAGAGTGGGGTCTCCCCTCGGGGGCCCCTTACACCATTCTTCCCCTTTCTTCCAGATCTACTCCCTGCCTCCCCTCAGAAAAGAGCAGGCCTTCAAGGGACATCAGCTATAATGAGACCATGTAATGTACATACATATTCCCACATCAAGGTTCAATGACGAAAATCATTAGGAGGAAAAGAGTCCCAATGGCAGGAAAAAGAGTCAGAGACAGCAGCCCTCCCAGTGTTAGAAATCTCACATGAACACCAAGCTATATAACCATAACATATGTAAAGGGGATCTAAGTGAGAGCCACACAGGCACTTGAGTCTCTTGAGTCTACTTGAGTTTCTGTCAGTTGATTCTGTGGACTGTGTTCTTTAGGTGTCCTTGACACTTCTGATTCCTCAGATCCTTACTTCATCTCTTCCACAGAACTCTACAGGTTCCACCTAGTGTTTGGGTGTGGGACTCTCCATCTTCTTCCATCAGGTACTGGATGAAATCTCTCTTATGAAAATTTTGCTAGGTTCCAGTCTCAACACATCCTACAGACATGCCAAACTTTAGGTCAAAGGTTTGGTGGCTGGGTTGGTGTCCCAATCACTCCACTGGTGGTCTTTCTTGTTTACAGAGGATGACCCTTTTATACTCAGTGTCCCATATCACTAGTCTTCAGTAGTGTCACCATTGTAGATTACATGGAGTTTCTATTGCGCTAGGTTTCTGCTGGGAAATGCCTCCCCCAATTCCTGTTTTCTCTCCCAGCATTCCCTCCTACCATTTCCCCATACCTGATCCTTCTTCCTCTTCCAATCCTCACAGCCCCCAGCCCAACAATAAAATCTATTCTATTTCTCTTTCCCATGAAGATCCTTGTGCCCTCTGGGACTGTGAATTGTTGCATGATTATCCTTTGCTTTTCAACTAACATCTACTTATAAGTGAATCCATAGCATGTTTGTTTTCTGGGTATGAGTTACTGAAATCAAGATGATGTTCTTTTACTTTTTCTCTACTTATATCCATTTGCCAACAAATTTCATGATATAATTTGTTACTAACTGAGTAATATTTTACTGTATAAGTATACTATATTTTTAAAATCCATTCATTGTGTGAGGGACATCTGTACTACAGAGAAATAATAATAAAACCTCATTGTATTGATATAAAAACATGCACCTTGATCAATGGAATTGAATAGAAGAGCCATATGTAAATTCACACACAGATGAACACTTGATCTTTTATAAAGAAATATATAAGGGGAAAAAGAAAACATCCTCAGTAAATGGTGCTAACCTAAATGGATATTGGAATGTAGAAGAATATAAATAGAACCATATTTATCGCTCTGCACAAAACTCAAATACAGGATGATAAAAGAGCTTAACATAAAACCAGACACACAGAATCTAATAAAAGTGAAAGTGGGGAATAGCCTTGAGCACATTGGCATGGGAGATGGGTTCCTGATCAGAACACCAATAGTAAAGGCAATAAGATCAAGAATAAATGGCACCATCTGAAACTGAAAAGCTTCTGTAAGCCAGCTATATGACTCACTTGCATATACCCAAAGGATGCTTCATCCTACTACAGAGACACATATGCAACCATGTTCATTGCTTCTGTATTCATAATAGACAGGAATTGGAAACAATCAGATTAATGTCTAGGAGTGAAATAGTTGTGTCACATAAGTTCTATCTACTTATATATTTTTGAAATTTTTCCAAACTAATTTCTACAAAAGCTATATCAATTTGCATCCCTGTCAATAATGAAAGAAAGTGTCTTTATGTTTAATATTTGTTCTCATATTTACTGATAATAATTATTATAACAGGGGAGAGGTGGTATTTTAAAGTAGTTTTAATTTGCATTTCCCTTTTGGCTCAAGATATGAATGAATTTTACGTTCACCAAAAGATTCCTGGAAAGTGAAAACAACTATTCTTTCCCTTCTATTTTTCAGATTTTATTGGACAGTTATACTTTTCTTTGAGTTGTTGAACAGCTATAAAGGCATGCATTTTAAGAAAACTGTTATAAATTCATGTAGGTATTTTTAGACATACCAACCCATTCTACTCAATAATTTTATAATGAATGTGTACCAGGCCAGTTCTGTATCAATAAAAAAAAAACTGATTTCCTCTTTGGGTCTGTAGATCATTGTTAGGTCACTTGCCTACCATGATGCTCTAGATTTAATCCCTAAACTGCTGAAAGAAAAACTGAAAAAAAAGGAATGAAAGAAGGGAAGAATGAATGAAAGGTAAAGAAACTGAGAAGACAAGGGTGGAAGGAAAAAGAAAAGGGGAAGTAATTTGATTTCAGCATTGCTAAACATTTTTTATATTTGTGTGGACCTTAAGGATTTCCTTAAACTCATTGTAACATATCTCCTACTTCCCTTATATCAGTGAATTAAATAAAAATTGTTGATATCCAAATGGTGGTAGTTTGAATGTACTTGGATCAAGGAGTGGGAATATTAGGAGGTGTGGCCTTGTTTGAGTAGGTGTGTCCTTGTTGGAGAAAGTGTGTTAGAGTAGGGAGAGGCTTTGAGACCTTCCTTCTAGCTGCCTAGAAGTCAGTCTTCTAGCAACCTTAAGATTGGGTTGTAGAACTCTCAGCACTTCCTGCTTCATCCCTGCCTGGACACTGTCAGGCTCCCACTTGATGATGATGGACTGAACCTCTGAACCTGTAAGCCAGTCCCAGTATGTTGTCCTTATAAGAATTGCCTTGGTCATGGTGTCTGTTTATTGAGGTAAAACCCTAAGACACACCTCAAAAAAAAGAGAAAATGTGCTAAAACTTAATCAAATGTCTTAAATGACACAGAATGTTTAACAAACACTTGATAGAGAAAAATAGCTTATAATCTGTCTATGTATTAGAAGTCACTTTTTAAAAAAGAATGATATTGTTAGGTTTTTATTTTTAATGTAATAGAAGAGAAACTTTCTATTCTGGAAGATATTGGGAAGTTCATTAGGTGGCCAAAACTCATAAGAATCATGAAAGACTAAGAGGTTCATACATTCTAAAAGATTTCAAGGCTGTAGAAGCAGTAAGCAATTTCATCTGAGAGACGAGTTCAATATATTTGCCTGCAGTTGTGCAGAAAACTCCAGTGAAGTCACTTTCATCAGCCATCACCACACTGCAGTGCTTTCCATTATGGACCTGTCTTTTGAGTCTCGAGTCTTCATCAAAAGAACCCAAACCCATAGGTCCCCCAGCAGGATCTGGACAGAAGTATTTCTTTGGTTTCTTATTCTCTTTTCCACCTGTGTAACTAGAAATCAAGTCCCTGGGGAAAGTAATACAGAAGGCATTTCCTATATTTGTTTACAATAAGTCTAAATTGGTTTACTTCATTTAAATTTCTTGGCTAAGAAATGGTGCTTTTAATATGTGTGTATATTTGTATGTTGATTATGATTTGTCACACCCGTGTAGTTTCTACATGATTGACGTAGCAGATTTCACTGCTGATTTAATGAGAGCTTTAGATGTATCAGAAGTATCTTTTAATAAATAAAAAACAAGAATTCATTGGTGTTGAATGGACTTTGTTAAAGTACCTAAGAATTTTATTTCCAAAGAGTTATCTGAAGACATATAATTGATTAAGCATACTTATAAGACAAAGTAGGAAAAAGAATAGAAAATTATTTACATGTTACTGCTGTATGCTATATTTGGTTGCGCTTGTAAGAAAGACCTGTTTCTATTAACCCTTTCTGCATAGTGACTTTTCATTAGAAGATGAATTTTTATTTTCAGTTTGCCATAACATTAATATCATGGACTCAGTTCTTTGCTGAGTGAGGCATTAAAAAAATAAAGGAAAGGCCATCCACATAGATAAATGGGTAAAGATATCTGCCCCCAAACTAACAACCTGAATTCTATCCTCAGGACCCAGTTCGCAAAAGGAGAGCCTATACCCAAATATTGTACTCTGACCTCCACACATTTACCTTGACACCTGCATAATTTCCTACAAAAAATAAATTAAGTGTAATACTTTTTAAAACCCTGAAGAAAAAGAGCTGATCTATAATACAATGTAGACTTCATGTACATTGGTTATGCCAGTTATCTGACTTATTTACTCACCCAAAAAAGAAATTATTTTCTTAGCCCTATTTATTTCCAAATTCTCAGAGGAAGCATTTTTTTGTCACAAAATTTACTTTTCTAGTGAGTAACCTATTCATTCATTCATTTTTTCACTGATTCTCTTGCTGGTCATATAACTTAATTTTCTGTTTCAAGGTAACCATTTTGCAAGATATTCCAGATAATAACCAGGTAAGGAAAAGTCTAATTTCTTATTTCATTGCCTTGGTAGCTGTGTTAACTCTGACAAAAATCAAGAATTGAAAGAGGGGCATTATTAAAGCTGAAAACACTGCCTTATGAGGTGTTGTATACATCTGATATCTCAGCTAGTCTAAGGCTGAGTAAATTGACTGTATCATGTCTATGAAGTACAAAATAAGGGGGTAAGGGTTTTATGTCACTGAGAGACCTCTTGTCTAGATGCAGAAAGCTTTGTTTTAGATCCTCCATTCACAAAATAAAATAAGACATAATGTTTGTTTGATTGTTTTTCTCATTCTATTTGATGGTTAGATGAATTATCTAAAAAAATACTAGGAAAATTAATCGAGAAGGTTGAGAGATACTTTTCTTGAGTTCATTTCATAAAGGTTTAATTATCAAGTTAAATATGAGTTTCCTTTATTTGTCAGTTGAAATGTTTTTCATATTGAAAGAGTATGAAACTTTAGAAGAAAAACTCTGATAGATAAATACTTTTAATATTCTTTACAACAATTTTAAATCATTGATTATTTAACATTTCCATATCCTTATGCAATGAATGCTTGTTGTTTTTGCCCATTCATTTCTCTCTCATCCCTTTTACTCTCTTACTGGAATACATCTCAAAAAGTTATATCCTGTGTACAAGACTTCTTTGTTATGAGTTTTATTTGAGTTCCTTGCCTGAATGTGGGCAGAAGATTAATTAATAAAGCAAGATCAACTTATTGGTGTCTATGACACTGAAGAAAATACCGTTTCTTCCAAGGACAGGTAACTTTCAGTAATCCTTCAAGAAGGGACTTTTTCACTCTGTTTGATATTTTCTTGTGGCTTTTTTTTCCTTTTAATTACAGCTTAATGCTAGCATATGAAGTAGTATGTTTCATTTTATTTTTGTCATTTGCATTATTATAGTTTTTTCTAATTTGTTTCCTTTTCTACAATGTCCTGCTGTCTATCTTCTGCTCCAACTTTGTCTGGCTCATTTCTTCTCGAAGTCCTTTTGGGGGGTTGGAAGGGGTGTTCATGGGTTCATGGTACTGTCTCTTTGCCTCAGCCTTATTATTTCCTTCTTTTTCATGGTCTGTTTAGTTTCATAACACACACACACACACACACACACACACACCACTGTGACATCTTTATAGCCATTTTGATTGCTGCTTTATTTACTATAGCTAGAGAAAAGAGTGAGTCTAGATATACATAACAGTTTAGTAGATAATAAAATACTGAGCATATGGAATTTTACTTACCTGTAAAGAAAGATAAAATCATGAGCTTGAGTGAGGGCTCACTGGACGATGATATTCGCAGCCAAGCCTGAGACTCTGAGTTCTAGTCTGTGTACCCATATGTTGGAAGGAAGGAGCTGACTAACTACAACAGGAAGTTGACTTCTGTCCTCCAATGTACACTGTGGCATGTGCATCTTCCACGCTCTTAAGTAAAATAAATAAATCTAATACATTTTTTTAAGGAAATAATAATGACTTTCAAAGAGAAATGAATGGAACTATAACACATTATGTTAAGAAAAGTAATTCAATTTCAGAATGAAAAATATTATGTTTTCTTTTACATTTGAAACATGTATTTAAAAGTTTGTGCATGTGTGTATATCTGTGTGTCTGTGTGTATCTGTGTGTATCTGTGTGTATCTGTATGTGTCTGTATGTCTCTCTCTCTCTCTCTCTCTCTCTCTCTCTCTCTCTCTCTCTTTCTCTCTCTCTCTCTCTGTGTGTGTGTGTGTGTGTGTGTGTGTGTGTGTGTATGTATAGTCCATAAAACCAACTGAAGATTTACAATGTTATTTTCCCATCCAATCCTTCTGATGTATTCTGCCATCTCATTTTTATTTCATTTGTCACCATCAGAGTCTCATCTTAGAAAAAAAATAATTAAATCTATTCAGACATAGGAGTTCTTTAAACTTTAACAAGAGCCATAATGTTTAGTGTAATTGTTTGAGTTTACAAAGTAATGCCTGTATATAGAGTGAATTCACACAAACTAAATTAACTTCTTTGATTTAACTCACTTACTGGAATTCTAAGTAGGAGAACCATGAGAGTAGAATAACCAGACTTGACTATAGCATAAAATGTGCTTCCACAGTGCTTTGTGCATGGAAAATAATTTAATAATTTTCCTGCCTCCTATTTTCTGGGATACTTCAAAATCTTGCTGGTAATTAATGTCTCTTGCTGCAGATGTAGGCAATCAGGACACTAGAAAGCTATAGTGCTTAAAGATAGAGGCTACGGGGGAACATTAAACCACTAATGTTCCAAGTTAGACCACATTTATGTTGTCTGTTTAAAATATTTTTCAGCTTATAAACATTTTTACTTATTTTTCAACTAAGGTAAAATATGGAAATACTATTATTAGCATTTGTGGGATTGTGCTAGTTTGGTTTTATTTTTAATTTTTTGAGAACACTATCATTTATAGCTATGAAAATATTCCTAATAAAATATTGTTATAAACATTTAGGTTTTTCAGACTTTTTTTAAGATTCACCTCCAAAATATGATCTATATGCAGAAACACAGATTGAAATAGGAACATGAATTTTGAAAACCAAATTCAAATAGCCATCTTTCTTTTCCATAGCATAGGAGGAAAGCAGACGCTTCTGTATTGCCCTTATTTTCTCAGAGTTTGCCCTGGATAATTGTCTTCCTTTCCTTTTTCTGATGCTGTGGTAAAATATTCTAACAAAAGCAACTGAAAAGAGAAAAAGATTTCACTAGACCACAATATGAATTATACTCCATCATGACGGGGCTGTCAAGACAAGCAGGAGCTTGAAGCAGCTGCTCACATTGAATTCACGATCAGAAAGAAAGAAGAATTCTCCATATAACATGAATTCTAGTACTAAGCCAGGTTTTGTTTATATATACAGTTTGAGAACTTCTGACAAAAAGAATGTTACCATTCACAGTGTGATCATTCCACCTTGGTCAATGCAATTAAAAGAATGCCATTATAGGCATGGTCATAACCCCATATCATAGTGCAATCTAGATTTCTGTCAGATTTCCAATTAATATTAACCACCACCTGCATTAATTTCCCAAAATATAAATTACCAAAGATTATTTGACTACAAATGTTTTTGTTGAATAGTTGAAATACAGTTAAAATATAGACAGTTAAGAAATACAACGTCTATATGTGATTTTAAAAAAAAAGAAGTAAAAATATATCTTTATAGCAGAAATTTTTTATTTTATTCTGACCACCGATAAATGTGAATGTATGCAACAATCTCTACTTTTAACATTCACACATGTCCACTCTCCACATTTCTTTCATAAATTCCTTGATCTAGTATAATCCCTGATTATTCTCAAGCAAGAGAGTATATAATCTCAGTTATCGAAATTGAATTCCTGAAGTCCAAAACTCTTTGAATTTTCTGTTTGCAGAAGCAGTATACCTACAGATTTATTATTTCTGTTAGACTGTAGCACAGAACAAGCACAAACATATGCATGTAAACACACATAAACAAAGGACAAATACAATTATCAGGGATATGAATACTGGTGCTCCCTAAGAAATAAAATTTAGTTTTTCCTTTTTTAATGACATGTATATGTATATAATTAATGTTCTGTGAATATTGTGATGTTGTTTTTCATATTTAAAATGTACACAAACACAGTGACCATCTCCAGATTTATCCATTCTCAGAAATGCAAAGTTTTACCTTTTGGTTTTCAAGATTTTGTCTTCCCTACGTCTACCAACAATTAATGTTTTACTCTCTGCTTCAGTGTTTTTTAATTTAAAATGTATTTCATACATATACAAAGAATACACAAGCATTTTTTCTTCTAATAACCACTTATAACACAGACATTTAATTTTCTTTCAATTTCTTGCATCATTTCAATTTATTGACAGTATTTCCTGTGGTATGACAGGAATATGAAAATGAGATAGTATGAACAGCTGTTCTTTTTTATTGGAGTAACCTGTAAGTATAAGGGTAGAATTTTATGTCCATTACAAAATTATTCAAGGTATTTCTCTGAGACATCTATCTATGTATGTATCTATAAATCTATCTATGTGTATCTAGGTATATAACTATAGCTATATCTATGTATTTATGTATCTATGTATATATACATATTATATATATACATAGATCTGAAATATATATATCAGATAGATATCTGCCTATATATAGATAGATACATACATACATATATACATACATATATATGCACATACATACATACATGGATGGATAGATCGATAATAGATACATACATATGTACATACATATATGGTTGAATAGATAGATAGATAGATAGATAGATACATACATACATACATACATACATACATATGCATTCTGGATAAGGTAGATGGTCTAATGAGTGGAGGGATAAAAATATTTCTGACAAGAAGAGAATTTATGCCCTACTAACTTTTGTATGTCCAAAGAACTGACAAGCTCTTTGTAGGACTAAGAAGGCTACTTACTTAATGAAGAAGGATTCTTTTCCAGAATATTGCTTTTTACAGTAGCAATGAGTGTTGTGGAAGATTATGAAACTATAGAAGAAAATATAGTTAGATCCCTTTACAGTTAGATCCTATACTATACAAGTAATTTAGACATCAATCTAGTTAGCTATACATAAGGTAATGAGTGTCAACAAGGGTACAAAGTAAAGGAGGACATTCCAGAAGACTGGAAACAAATTGAATATGCCCAATAACTAAATGAATATGTACCCAAACATAGAAAAGAGACCAGAAGTGATATAAAAAATTTAAGGGAGTGTTTGGTCATCTATAGTGTCTCCAACTAAACTGGAACACGATGAGGACAGCCCAAGAATTGGAGAGCACAAAGAACATCTTACTTTCATCATGTTGAGTGGGGTATGTGTCATCTAGAACTATTTTGGCAATAACTAGAATTAGGAGATGATACAGGAGGTTATAATATTGAAGATATTTTGTGATTGATTTATTAACTGTGTGATAATTAAATATATTTCAGCCATTACTTATTTACCCCCCCTCTTTTACTTTGTGTGTGTATATGTGTGAAGAAAATACTGGGTAAAACTAGAAAATCTATTCTCAGATGATACAGGTATTGAAAAAAACCCAGTGCCAGAGATGAAATATCTTCTTATGAGTCCCAGAATACCCCCAACATAATGCAGATTCATTCCATTCTTTTGGGTTGTCTAGGTAATCAGTAGATGGCATTCCAGTGCTAAAGATAGCACATACAATTTGGTTGCAAGATTTAGGAAATCCAGATGAAACTGAGCTACAAGTTTCATTCATGTCAACTAGCTTTCACAGTTTCATAAATTTCTATGTTGGCTACTGGGAAGAAAAAGCTTGAATACATGCCATAACAATTAATGAATGAAGAGGCCATGGATTTGATGAAGCATAGTGTATATATGAAAGAGTTTGGGAATAGAAAAGGAAGAAATGTTATAATGATATTAAAATCTCAAAAATTAAAAAATAAAAATATATTTAAAATAAGATGAGATTTTAAAGTTTCATTTAAAAGATGATCAAGCCTACCACAAATAGAGTGAGAGAGAGAAACTTGGAATACAGTGAGTATTTTGAAACCTCATTGTTTAACCCCAGGGATACTCTTCCTAGAGCAGAGCCATGCTTCCTATGCTTTCCAAACAGTTTCACCAAAGAAGGACCAAAATACTCAAAAGATATGAGCAAAAAGGTTTATCTTCATTAAAACCACATCATTACTCTGGAATGGGACAGAAAGATTGTAAGAGCTACAAAACAGGAGAAAGATCTGGGAAATGTCTTTTGGGCAAAACACAGCCACTGTAATCATGTCCTTACAAGAGTTTTATACATCTATACTAGGAATTCACTGGGTCAGTCAGCAATTTGCTGCGGGTGATAAGTACTGGACAACCTACTTTTCAGTGCAGAAATATATGCAACAGGTAGATTTGTGGAAGGCCATTTGTTCTAGAATGAAAGACATGCAGCATCACTATGTAAAACTATTTTCTTAAGTAACCGATTTAGTTCTGTGAACAGTTTCTTTAAATTCAGAGCTCTCTCTTATTAATAGTCGTCCCCCAAATTCTCATTATCATTTTTGCCTAAATGAAAGAATGTAGTTATGACTGAAAGAAGAAACCAACTTAATGATTTTTAGGATGCTTCCAACTCTGCAGGACATTAATTCAATTTAACCTTTATATATTAATTCCTCAGCATGATATGAGAGCAATTTCTGAAAATCTGCATAACTACATGAAAGGAAGCATGTGGAGATTCAAGATGCTTTTGCTGCCAATAGTTAAACCTATGCTTTAATTTACCTCCAAATACTCCTGGTGTTGTACTCACAATATTGTGGGCATTCATAAAGTTTGAAAATGCACAGAAAACACACTTGGTCTATGTCACTACTAAAATTTTTGTCTCCCAAAACTAGTAAATCTCATAATGTATTCATGAGAGAACTTTCTAGAAAAATTTTAAAAATTGTCCTTCAGATTATTCTTGAAACAATGAACAGAAAATATTTAATTCAAATGGTCTTCTCCATTAATTTCATATCTTTTGAAGACATCTCTTGAAGACACATTGTTGACTGTATGACCTTGAGGGCTTAGGTCAATCTGACATATTATGGATAGTCAAAAAATAAAAAAACTATCTTTGACCCAGTTCAATCAAACACTCAACATGCAATCATTGAGAAGGCCTTGGAGGGGTAAATTTCAGATAGTGTGCATAAATTATAGATGCCATTATTTTAACTCTTGTCTGCAAAACCAAGTCCATGTTTGAAGAATGATTGTCAAATTCTGATTAAAAGTTGAGTGTACTTTGTTTTATATTCCCATATAATGTTTTATAACGAAGGCATAGCAAAAAAGATAAAATGTAAGATAGTATCATGATTCTTCTAGATGTAAAATACTAATATAAATGATCTCTATTTTAAAGTGTAGAAATGGCGCCATTGACAAAGGCAACATATACTTTTGTATTTTCACTGGTCTCTAAGAAAATTCTGTAAAATTTAAAATTTGTATCTTGATACTTGATTAAAATATTTAGTACAGTTTTGTTTTAAAGAACAATTTTTATTTGCATATGCATGTGAGGTAGATGGAGAATTGTCTAATGGAAAGATTAATTAAAGAATAATTACAAGGGTATTTGAGGAAAGGATACTTTAAGGTATATAGAGTTAAATTACTAAAATATGCGTATCTGAAGGAAATCCAAAAGTGTACCTACCATGTTTTACTTAGAGAGAAACTTGTGTTTTAATAAGAAATATGCATACATAATTTTTAATGACAAAGAATAATATTTACAAATGGAAATATAAAATTATAGGGCTGTACTTCTTTAAGTTTCTTAATTTTATATTACTTTTTGACTATTTTAGAAAAATAGACATTTACTAATTTATTACAGATGTTATTACAAGTGATATTCTGAATGTAAGTATGTGTACTATGTGCATATATGGTGCCCTCAGAAGCCAGAAAAAAAGACCTGAAGTTGGAAGATTGAAAGTTACTATATAAGTGAAAGTTAATGAACTAAGTCCTTTGCAAAAGCAGCAAGCAATTTTAAACACTGAGATATCTCTCTAGTACTAACACCATGATTTAAAATTAAAGACATTTCATTTAATTTTTCAGACAATTTTGTGAATATAATACATTGACAGGATTTATTAAAAGAATTTATTTTTAAATAAAATTTTAAAATAAGTTTTAATTATTTCTTAAAAAGTATCATAAATTATGAGAAATCATGAATATATTTAGGAGATAATGGAGATAGAAAGAGGTGGGAAATGATATAACTCTAATATTTATGTATGAAATTCTCTACAAAATAAAAATTAACAGAGAGAATTCATTTACCTGATACTTTAAAGTGTCTAAACTCACTTCATTTCTCTATTTGCAAACTAGGAGAATGATTTATATAAAGTTTAATTACTTTTAATGAAAATGAACAACATGAAGGTAAATTGCAACCATCCTTAACAGAAATCAAAATCATGGTGTCTGATTCCTCTTGCTCAGGGCAATGGTTAAGCTTTAGCTTAACCATTATTGGGAAGAAAATTCAAGCCAAGAAAATCAGACCCAACCCTTTTGGGGAAGTATAATGAAAACAAAATCTTATCTCCTACTCATACCTTCTATGCAGAATATAAAAGAAAGCTCTTATTATAGAAAAAATATTACATCAGAATGTAATGAACATCACAAGCTACCCTGTCAGAGATTGTAAATGCTAAAAGAAATACAATGTTTTGTGCAGCCAAAATGACATAATCCATGTTTGCATGTTAAAGAACTATTTCTTAAACAGGCTTAAAAACTGCATTTGGGGTGCATACATTCTTATCACTACTTGGCTATTAGAATGAACACTTGAGTTAGCTGAACATTCTTACTAAAATAAAACAATAACGAAGACAACAAAAACAAGTTTAACATGTTTAGATAATAGTTTAGTGGGTAGAATATGATGTCTTCTGGGAAAGTTATGTCCATAGTTGCACTGTCTCCTTTGGTGTTCATGTTTCAACAAACAAACAAACAAACAAACAAAACTGTTTCCAAATTCTCAAGGGGAAAGAATTTTATCTAGGAAAAAAAATCCATGAAGATATATTTTGATCTTACTCTTTTTCCCTCTACCAGGTCCTCCCAGCTCCTTCAAACATTCTTACTCACATAACTTCATGTTTTTCTTTCCTCCTCATTCCCCCTCAAATCAAACAAACCAAGAAGAAAATCAAACAGAGAGAGAGAGAGAGAGAGAGAGAGAGAGAGAGAGAGAGAGAGAGAAATAGGTTTGTGGCCTGCTATAGCCAGGTTCATTTCACTGGATAAAACAGATCTCCCCCTTCTCAGGTACTAGTTGCAAATACCTTCCAGTTTGCAGTGGGATTGTGTTCATTCCTTATTCTCTTTCTGGGATTTTGTCTGTCATGAACTTGTGCAGATTTTGTGGACTTCTTCACATTCTCTATGGATTCACATTTGTATCAGCACTACTACGTCTGAAAGATGCAGTTTCCTAGGAGTCAGTCATTATATCTAGCTCTGATAATCTTTTTATTTTTCTTTTATTGAGTATTTTCTTTATTTACATTTCAAATGTTATCCCCTTTTCAGGTCCTCCCTTCTAAACTTCCTATCCCATTCTCCATCTCCCTGCCTCTCCACCACCCACCTACCCACTCCTGCCTTCCCGCCCAGGCATTCCCTTACACTGGGGCATCAAGCCTTCACAGGACCAAGGGCCCCTCCTCCCACTTATGTCCATCAAGGCCATCCTCTGCCATATATGCAGTCAGAGCCATGGATCCCTCCATGTGTACTCTTTGGCTGGTGGTCCAGTCCCGGGAGCTCCAGTGGGTCTGGCGGTTTGACACTGTTGCTTCCCCCATGGGGCTGCAAACCCCCTCAGCTCCTTCAGTCCCTTGTCCAACTCCTACATCCAGAATCCTGCTCTCAGTTCAATGGTTTGCTGTGAGCATCCACCTGTGTTATTTGTCAGAGGCAGAGCCTCTCAGGAAACAGCAATATCAGGCTTCCATCAAGCACTTCCCTACATCCACAATAGCATTCAGGTTTGGTGTCTGTGTATGGGATGGGTCCCAGGTGGGGCAGTCTCTGGATGGTCTTTCCTTCAGTCTCTGCTCCAAACTTTATCTCCATATTTCCTCTTGTGAGGATTTTCTTCACCCTTCTAAGAAGCTCTGAAGCATCCACACTTTGGTCTTCCTTCTTCTTGAGCATCATATGGTCTGTGAATTGTATCTTGGGTATTTTGAACTTTTGGGCTAATAGGCACTGATCAGTGAGTGCATACCATGTGTGTTCTCTTCTGATTGGGTCACCTCACTCAGGATGATATTTTCAAGTTCTATCCATTCGCCTGTAAATTTCATGAAGTCCTTGTTTTTAACAGCTGAGTTATAACAGCTCCATTATGTAAAAGTACATTTTCAGTATCCATTCCTCTGTTGAGGAACATCTAGGTTCTTTCCAGCTTCTGGCTGCTACGAACATAGTGGAGGATATGTCCTTATTACATGTTGGAGCATCTTCTGGGTATATGCCCAGGAGTGGTATAGCTGGATCCTCAGGTAGTACTATGTCCAATTTTCTGAGGAACCACCAGACTGATTTCCAGAGTGGTTGTACCAGCTTGCAATCCCACTAACAATGGAGGAGTGTTCTTTTTCCACATCCTTGCCAGCATCTGCTGTAACCTGAGTTTTTGATCTTAGCCATTCTGCCTGGTGTGAGGTGCAATCTCAGGGTTGTTTTGATTTGCATTTCCCTGATGACTAAGGATGTTGAACATTTCTTTAGTTGCTTCTTGGCCATTCAAGTTTCCTCAGTTGAGAATTCTCTGTCCTCTCTTCTCCATTTTTAATAGAGTTATTTGGTTCTCTGGTGTCTAGCTTCTTGAGTTCTTTGTATATATTTGATATTCGCCCTCCTATCAGATGTAGGATTGGTGAAGATCTTTCTGCTACCTTTTCCATATATTTTCATGAAATTTGGCAGGAAGGGTTTAATAAAGACTCCCCATTAATGGATGCGTGCCTCTTAATCTATCGCTTCTGCATATTGTACAAGAGAATGTCTCTATGCTAATTATCATATACTGAATGAAGCTTCTTTCAGTAGATCAAACATGAATGATATACTTACCTATATAAATTGCAAAATGAAATTGGGAGTCATTCTATTGCTATGTTTCTTAAAAAAGAATAACACTAAAATTTTCCCTAGGGTTCATACCCTATCCAGGTTCTTGGCCACTTCAGAAGTGTCAGTTATTGGCTCCATCTCAAGGCATGTGCCTTAAATACAATCAAAAGGTGGTTGGTTATTCCCATAGCATGTGTGCCACTATTGTATCAAAGTGTCTCTCGAGTAGGTTACTTTTGTAGGTCACAGTGCTTGAAGCTGTGTGATAATTGATTATTACTTTCCTCCTCTAGTTAACTCCACAAAATCTTCCAGACACAAGAAACTAACAATGCTCTAATTAAATACCTTATACTACTCAGTAAAACTCTTGTTGGCATGAATGGGTAAATATTGTTGAAGAGTTAACCAAAGAATTCAAAAGATATACTCTTCCAAACATCCCAGGCTGTTGACAAGCCTATTGCCTACCCTTAATAACCTGAAGGTGAAGCCTTATCTGTTGCTGAAAATGTTCTTGCATCATTACCTTTGGAGTTGGTACCCAAAGAGAACTTTTATTCCTATTTTCTGACCCGTCAATGTGTTCAACAGTCAGCTCTGAATGCCTATTTTTCCTACAAAAGTGGTTTAAGCACATTTTAAATGGGTACAAGTATAACTATACATTTTGTATGATAAATACTCTGAGACAATAGAGGGGAAAATTTGATATTTTTAATTGAGAAAATCAAGCCTCTTATATTTTATTCTTACAATAAACAACTGAGAATTATCTAAAATCTTTCATTAAAAGAAATATTGATATTAAATACAAAAGCAATACTTCACAATAATATTTTTGTTCCCTTCATTGATGAATATATGCAAATTAGAATTTATTTTATCTGGGATTCTAGTTGCTTTAAACAGTACTAAAGTTGAATTTTGTTTACCAGATATTTAAATACAAAGTGAAAGATCATTTGTGCTTTCTGGATTTTTTTATGACTATACTTACATATAGATACACTAGAGGTTTGTCTTAAGTAATTATTAAAAGAAAAAGCAACATATTTTAAAACTTGCAGGTCCTGAAACCCAAACTACTAAGATTTCTGCATTCTTGAGTGACATAAATTACTTCTCAAAGAGCTTAGAAGGAGTAAAAATCCAGAATTTTTCACCATATTGCTGCTGTCTTCACATGACTAACTGAACAAGGTGAGCAAATTCATGCAAATGTTCATCAAGGAAGAGCTATGTATAAACACATGTAAAGTCTCTCAAACACATTGGTAAGTTATTTGCCCTCATCTGAGAGATAAAACAGCATTGAGGATTATTTCATAGACTTCCCATAGGTGACATTAGGATTAATTTTCGCATCTTAATGCAGTTGTTCTTAACCTTCCTAGTTCCATGACCGTTAACACAGTTCTTGATGTTGTGGTGACCTCCAACCATAAAATTATTTTTATGATTCAAAATGTAAATATCTTATATGCAGGATGTTTCGTATGTGATCTTTTGTGAAAGGGTTGTTTGAGCTCACAGGTTGAGAACCGCTGTCTAGTTGAATCACCGTCATTTCCCTATTTTTACACATAGCCCTTTAGTAGAATATAGGTTCTAACATTTCTCTATTTTTACACACTCATATCCTAAAATGAAAACATGAATTAGACTTTAATGAACGTAAATTATTGAGTAGAACCAAATCTTTGTATTTACAGCTAGAATTTCTCAAGACTTTATTGTACTTCTCCCATTGATAGATATTTCATTCATGGTCTAGAAGCTGAAACTCCAGTCCCAGTTTCTCTCTATCATTGTTCCCTGGGTTTTGTAACTCACATTGAATTCAAAAGCCAGTGCCACTTAGAGCAGATGCAAATTGCATGGCCTCCTTTTAAGTTCTTGGGTTTATTTGATATGACAACATATTATAAAACATGTAGGTTTTATGCTTATATGTAAACATCAGTAAGAATAGCAGTTATTCATCTAACAGAATAATATGGAAAAGAAGAAAAACATAAAACATATAAAGATGACTTTTGATGAATGTTCGTATCTCTGAGCCCAGTAATAAATCAGGCTGCAGGGGGCTGGCTGTAATGCTTAACTGAGGTACTAATAGGGATTTTCTCAAAGTTCTATAGCTTAAAACATTCTATGCTCTCTGATTATTGGTGGCATAGTTTGTATACTTATTCAACCCTGACCAATGGAAAATTAAAATAACCCTGATCACTTAGGAAATTCTAGGCATAGCTTTTCATTTGTCACTATCAATTATTCATAGAAAAGTCTAAAAGGGCTTTGGTACTCTTTTTTAAGGAGGAAGTTATAGTAATTTAGGTAGCAAATGTGAATTGAATGATTTCCAGCTTTTCAATCATACGGTATAAAAATGAAGTGTGAAACAGTCACATTGCCATCTACTGATGGCTTTTTATAAGAGACCCAGCATTTTTCTCATTAGTCTAACTGACTGTGCACTTAAAGGATCCATCACTTGACACGTGATGGTGTAAAAATGGGTGTGTGGCACATCTCTTCCTCCTCACATCTACTTGAAATAATCTCGACATTCAGAGAAGCCATTTCAAGCTATTCAATGTTTCACTTTTATATACTGCAATTAGACACATTTATTAATGACATTATTATATGGTATTTTGTGGCTGGTAAAACTGTTTTCAGCAAAGTGACTACAGAGGGTATGTTAATAAATCTGCCCTGAGTGTACAGCACACTGAGACTTGCTAATAGGATTTTCATAATAACAGCATTTCTCTCACAGTACTTTCTATAATACCAATCACTATATTATGGCAGTTGTTACTACATTATGTGAAAAATGGGATTTGTGTTAAGGACATGCATTATAGCCCTAAACACAAAAGTACAATTGTAGCTGTAGTACCTGTGTATGAACAATTTCACTCTCATCTTCTCCTTTGGAACTTTGGATAGTATGATGTAAATATATAGCACTAGTTTAAAGGGATCAAGATTTCATATCAGCACTGGCAACAAACTGCTAGTTGTAAGGTGGAGCATCCTGCTAACCGTGACTGCAAGGCATAGAGTGTCTGAATTACGATATCCCAGGACCAGGGGTCACCAGCTAATGCATCCTGAACTGTCATGTTTCCATGTTATTGCCACAGAACCATCCATCGTTTATATTTATCATTTAAACATGTTCTAGGGGGAGTTTTTCTTCCAGTTAATAGCTTTGGATGGTATCTTTCTACAAGAGAATACCCATAAGTACTTATGCTCTTTTTTCCCAGACAACCACGTGCAAGGCATATTTAAATACATTAAAATAAGAAGTGAGGATGCACATACAAAGTTTGTGACCAAAGTCATAAGTCTCACTTGCAGCATAATATACCCACAAAGTCCTGGATACTAACTTTGTGAAATAATATCAGAGTAATCTGGATACTAATACCTTCTTAAAGAACAAAGGCATTTTTCACTTATAATTGTTATAAAATAGCTTAAAAATACTTAAAGTCAATTCAGATGCCATTAAACTAACCTGTTCTTTTGTATAATTTTGTATAGAATCAAACAATGATAGTGAACTCACAATGAAGAATTTAGAGCTGTATATACTTCAAGTAAGACTTGGAATCACATTGTTCAAACTTTCTCTGTTTAGGTTTATTATGAACCACAGTGAATGAAATATTTCCTTAAACAGAGATCTGAGGAAGGAGGTATACTCTGTTCTCAGAATGCCAGTGGACTATGAAAGAGAAATCATGGAAGAGATGAAAGGCCCATATTTTGCTATCTTTCAGCTACATTTAAATTTCTCTTAAGAATTCTTGCTTATTTCAAAAGTATAAGATAAAACCCAGTATATCATGGCAGAGGCCAAGAAGATTCTGTACTTTTCCACCACCTGGCCCCTCTTACCCCCTCTCCTTGTAAAACATGCTATTAAAAAGCATTTCATGTTCAAAAAAATTTTTAAAAAAGAAGAAAAAAAAGAAAAAAAGAAAAAAAAAGATCAACATTCAAAGCAACAATGGATACAAATTTCTCTCCTTGAAAATTAAAAATTGTTGAATTTGAACAGGTTCAAAGCATACTATGGGTAAGTAATAAAGAAATTTAATCTATAATAACTTAATACTGATTGTGTGTAGGGTAAGATATCACATAGGAGGAGACAAGATAGACAAGGAAAACTAATGGGATTGGGGAGGGAAGAGAGACTTCATTCTGAAATATAGCTCAAGATCTTTTCAAAATATGAGTCAAAACTTCCAGCACAATTATCAAGATGTGCACAGAGAGACAGGCTTATTTATGTATGTAGATTTCAAGTAACAACACTAAAATAACCTGGAATCATGTTTAAGTCATAAACTTGTGACCAAGAAAACTTGTGACTTTCTCCTTTCCCAACTTTAGAGTCTCAAATTTTTAAGAATTAATAAAAACTTCATTCACAGTAAAAGTTTGTCTTAATCTTGTGTGCAGGTGAACTCCAACTTTATTATATCCGATATAATCTTACCCATGTAATCTCAAAAACCACTCTAGGATCTGTTTTATCTGAAATCCAGAAAAGGAGGTGGGAAATGTTGCCAATAGAACATTTTAAACAGTATAACTTAGGAGCCACCAAAAGTGTAAATCTTGCTTGTGCTTAGATGTACATGACTGTCTGTCAGCATACCTGTGCTTACCTATGTTTTATTTCCCAGTATGCTTCTCTTTCATTAACCCACATGCTTCAACCTTTTTGAAAAACTCTACGTAAAGGTTTTTTAAAAGCTCCAAGTCTGCTTTGTACTATTTTCTCTTGAAATTCTTTTCTACAGTGGAGTCAGGAACCCTGGCTTGGCCTGAATAGAGGTCTCAAAAACAATTTTCCAGGCAACTGCAGAAATCACCACAGAGCTGCGGTTCTGTCCCTTGTGTTAGCTGCAACCAACAGTAGGGCTTATATGGAATAATGAATAATAATGAAACATCAGGGTATGGATGACATCACAGCCACAAGAACAAACGATGTCAGGAGTTGGGGATGATAATTCTATAAAGAAAATTGACCAAAGCAGAGAAATAGATCAAGAAAGCATAGAACACTGTCTGTGAACTTCTGCAAAGTTTAAATCATGATGGAAGACTGTACTGTATTTGCCTTTAAGTATTAATTAAAATCTCAGACGCCAGAAGCTACATGTTTATTGTCATCTGGTAAATAGGTAAAGGATATTCACTAGACCAGATAGCTTCCAGGATACAGTTTCTACTGCTTTGCCAGTTATGTATTTAGCCTTTTGTTTATTATTTTATGCTCATGCATGTATGTACATTTGTTTAGAGGTGCACGTGGAAGCCCAAAGTTAACATCAGGTATCTCTTTTTTGAAAAAAATGAAAATAGGGTCTTCCATTAAACCTGGATCTCACCTATTTTTGTTGTTGGATTGTCTGCCCAACAAACACCTGAGGTTATTTTGTGAGTAACTACTCAGATCTGGAATTACAGGAATGTGGCATCATGTTTGGCCCGTTTCAATGGGTACAGAGAATGAACTCAGGTCCTCATGCATCATGCAAAGCACTTTACTCTCTTAGCAATCCCCCAATACCTTACATTTACCTTACATTTAATCCTTTTAAGGACTTTTAAATACCCATGTTCTGAAATAGTCTTTCAAAAAGTTTTGCCTTCTTGCTGACTTCATCATTACTAAGTGAATGCATCATTGACAAATGCCATTTTGTATTTGCATGCCAGTAACTTCAGCTTATAAGGAAATATTAGATGCTTGTAGATCTAGATCCATGACCATACAACTCTTGAACTCTTTTCTGAAAGCAGCTATGTGGAAGATCTCTGACCTTGGCATGAGAAGATAGAAACTTTGCCCCAATTTGAACCCATGGTCAGGGCAAAGTAAATAAGGGTATTCTCAACTTCCTAATTTGAAAATAGAAGTGGTATTTGCACTATCTATACAATATTATAACAACTACCAATAGTTCCACAGAGAACTCATATCAGAAAACATGGGTGTGTAAACACAGAATAAATGGAAGTTACTGTAACTTTTATTCCTGAAATCTACAGAAATGAATATGTAACGTAGACTAAAAATAATGTTCTTTGTAAAATGCACATATTTGAAGTTAGAGAGAGGGAAAGAAAGCATATAGATTTAGACATCCCGAGGACCTATATATATATATGCAATATACTACAGCATGCAGACTTTGAAATCTAGAAAAAAATAATATTGACCCTAAATTATCAAACATTTAAAAGTCATTTAGCTAACTATGGGACATTAAATGGAGCACAACATTTATTAACTTTGTTACTCACTATTAGATTTGAAATGCATCAATGGCTTCTTATTCTCTCAAATGAATATTTCTGGTCCTTGAGTTCATACACTAGAAAGCTGAGAATCTTAAGGATTTGTTATATACATTGAAAAGGAATAAATCAACATTTAAAAGTATCATTTATTTACCTGATGTAATGGTCTTACATTCCATGACGTAATGCTTACTGACTTGTCTCCTAGGCCTAGTCCTAGAAGTATCTAGCCTCCTCCCTACAATATAATCTCGGCTTAGAATATTTTCAACCTCTGAGATGAGCTGCAAAATAAGCCCTCGATGTCCTAGTTCTTTCTTATCTCGAGCTGGCTAATTCAACTCCGCAATTCTGGCTCAAACTCCTCTGTAAGCTGATTGATTCAGTCCAGCTTCTCTAGGCTTCAGACTGAATTGCTCTGCTTGGCCTCACACTAACTTGGGCAATATGTTCTAAACTTCTGATTCTTTTTTTATTTTTTGGCTCCTTCCTTCTTCTCCTGTGTCCAGGTTATTCTCTCTCTGCAGCCTCTTTACAACTGTCTGACTAAAACTGCCTTCTCTCTTCTTCTCTCTCTGCTCTGTTCTCTTCTAAGTAGCTTCTCTTTTTCTCTCTGTTGTCATGAGAATTGGGCATATCCTAATATAAGCGCATATATATGTATACACACACACACACACACATATATGTGTGTGTGTGTGTGTGTGTAAGTATACATATCCTAGTATAAGTATAAATATATATGTTTGTGTATATGTATAAGTATATATATATATATATATATATGTGTGTGTGTGTGTGTATATATACATATGCATACATTATTTATAAGCACATGCACACAGATACAGATAAAAATATGCATAGGTAATCGATGAGCATTAATATATGCATCTCTTCATAAGTCTTAGAGGTATATAGCATACAACATTCAGCTAGGCTTGCTAGAATACCTCTGTATGTTTACTATCATAAAGCAAAAGTCTGCTTTGATTTATATGAACTCATAAACAAACATTGGAGAAGTAATATTCCCTTTGCTGCAATGAAATTTTCCTGACAGTGGCAGGGAAAATATTGGTAAGAAAGGTTGAGTCAATTTTCAAAGTCAGTAACAAGAAATTAAAAATAAAGAACCTATGCAATGTCATAGTTTTTACCCCACAGTATAGGCAACCACATTCAGCCCCATAACTAAAGTCACTTTGCAGTGCCTGAAAAATATTTTTGTTCAGGTCACAAATATTCTCCACATTCTATTTCAGCACCTTATATTTATATTGCTTTTATATTGAATTATAATTCACTTACCTCTCTTCCATTGTCAAAATGAATTTCAGATTATAGATAGGGAAGAAGAATTGTTCACTGTGTGAAAATAGCTCTTTAGTATTTAATCGGATAGAGAATGATAATATCTGAAAAACTAATAGTGAAATCCAAACAAGCTGTTGTTGAAAGTTCTTTAGCACTTTGTTTTATCATATCTCATTTCTCTGAAACACTAGACCTAAATTGACACTTATAATATGTTATGAACATACAGAAACTTGCATGTTGCTCTTTGTTTTATCCAGGAGCAAGTAGATTGTACAAATAGGCTTGATTACTCTGTGATAGAAAATGTGACCATCTGTAACAATTCATATTGTGAACTTATTACATAGATAATTATTATGATTAGTGTTACAATTCAGCAATCAAAAATCTGTACAGGATCCAAAGGAACACAGCAGGATAATACTCCATCTAAATGGGCTCAGGAAAAATGCAATTTATTTGACACACTCCACAAGAGAGGCAAAATCAATTGGACATATAGAGTAATCATTTTTCGCTCCCTTTATAGCTTCTCAAAGTCTGTTAGAAAACATGCAACAGAGTCATGGTTCTGCATGTGTGTGAGAACAGAACCACTCTGCTACATTCAAGGTATTTATTACTGGAGTTCTCTTTATCTTTATCAGGAAAAGGGTTGGTTTCCCTGAAGACACACCCTCATGTTAACACACATTTCTCCTTCAAGTGCTCATTTTATATCACTTGTTTATTAAATAAAAGTTCTATCTTTGATTCTTGATGTGATTTAATTGTTTTTGTTGTCTTTATAGGTGAAATGTGTTTTCTTTTATCTCTAAAAATATAAGATTTTTACTTTACACTTATGAAATGTTAAGATTGTTTGTATGGGCAATTTAAAATTTAAAAAGAACAAAGGATAAAGAAACATGCATGTGAGGATGATAGGACAGAACTCAGCATTTTGTAGGTAAAAATGATTTAAGAATCACTGCTTATCTCTGGGAGAGTATAAAAATATACTTATGCATTATAAAACACTAAAATATGCTCTGTCATAGTCAAATTTTCTTTATTTCTTAGTGTATAAAAGTGAGATACATAACCTAGGTTTTGGGGATCCCCTCGGTTTTAAATTTAGAAATTAAATGAAATTTATATATTTCCATTTAATCCACAGAATGCCTGTGTAAGCTTTACCAATATGTAGTTTAGTGTAATAAACAAATAAAGATCATTAATACTAGTACACAGAATTTTCTCCTCTGAAGAAGGGACATTAACAGATGGTCTATTTCACAGATTGATCAACTCATAATGCTTTTATCACTTGATATTCTTCTGACAGTATAGCATATCAACAATGATAATCTAACTTTTATTTATTGTCCCAAACTCATTAACTTTGAGAGACAATTTGAACATGGGTTAGAGAATAATCTAAGGCCTTAGAATAAAAATATCACATAACAAAAGACTTCAAGTTTTTCCTTTCTTTTCATCTTAGTCAGGGTCCTCTTTAGCCCTGGTCGGCCTTAAACTAAGTGTAACCAAGGATGACATTCAACTTCTGGTCCTCTTATTTCTTATCTTTCTTATATCTTTCTTAGAGTGGTAGGATTACAGTCAAATGTCTCCAGTGGAGGTTTCTACGGTGCTGGGGAATCACAGATCTGTATCATCATTTACCTAGATTGCATGGAGTCTGTGGCAATTTTACATCAGCATTTCTGTACAAAATTAATATACAATTGTCAATACTAACATCAAAAATTCAGTTATTCCTGTGGAACATGAACAAAACTCTCTGTCTCTCAATATTTTTATTAAATATGTCATGATGAAAATATTCTGTGTAATAAATAAAATAAAATCAAGAAATAACTGGTCAATTAAAATTCATGAGAAAAATATGAAATTGAGTGGGTAGAGAGGTGAGGCAAGATCTGAGAAAAATATAATAAAAATATATTGTATGAAACTTTCAAATGCAGAATAAAACATTACTAAAAATAATATCCAAATAGTAAGTTTATTTCATTTAAAAATAAAATAATGATATAATATAATAAATAAAATATTATTTATATAATATAATAAGAATATAAATAATAATAAAATAATCATATGTTTTATATATTTCCTGATATCTATGCCTTTGTCATTGTACAATGTTTATGCCAAAATAACAATTATCTTTTGATTCATTTTAGTTAAATTCAATAACAAACCTAGATAATCAAAGCGCCTTGAATTGTTTTTAAATGTAACCAGTATTTTGATTCAATCATGGACTGGTCTAGAACTCAATCCAGTATTCAAAATAACAGTCATCATTTAGAAGGCTGGTTTTGGACATTTTCAGAGACATATTTGGAAGTTAGCTGTAGTTCTTTATGATGTTATGTTAGCAAGAGATTAAGTTGGGAAAGGATCTGGATTTCAAAGCAGTGTTAGTGCATATGTTAAGGCTCTTTTAATTGTCATGTTAAAGTACTTTTTTTCTTCAATATTTAATGTAAGTTGTATTGATTGTACACTTTCTAATTGTGTTACTGTGTTGAAACCTGGTAGATCTGTTACTGGGTTACTATCAGTGAGCTTTTGTTTTATTACCTGGAGTATTTCAGGACCTTGGTATTCTGAAAAAAAGCTTGCAAGTACTGGAAGAAGTGAGTCAGGCTTTAAGCAGAAGCAAGAGGGTAGTGGGCTTGATTATTGCTGGTATAACATTTTTAATTACATTAATTGCTAGCACCACTGCTTCTGCAATTGCTTTGACACAAGAAGTTAAGCCAGCTACTTTTGTTAATCATTTAGCAAAAAAAATGTTACGAATCTGTTGAGTATGCAAGAGAATTTAGATAGGTATTTGGAATAACGGATTGATGCTCTTTATCCTACTCAAATTATTGGAAGGAGGTTCAGAGTTTAAGAGTAAGGAGCCATCTTGAGTGTTGTGCTAAATATCAATGGATTTTTGTTACTTCTAAAATTAAGAATGTTAGTCATTATAATTTGGAAAAAGTTTAGACACTTACAAGGTATTTGGCATAATTCTAACACCTCTCTGGATTTTTTAACTTTGCATAGTGAGCTTATAAATTTAAAAAATACTGCTCTGCAGAGCTTTGATGCTGCAGATACACCTGATAAAATTATACATGGCCTGAGGTCAGTATATTTTTATTTTAGTCAAGCTTCAAGAATGGCATGTATATCTTGATCATGCTAGCCATTTTTGTCCTGGAAATACTTTTATTTCTGCCCATCGTGTTGAAACTTGCCTTTAACAACATCAACATGTTGGTGGCCAAAGTAGATGGCTTGAAACTGAAAATGGACCCCCTCCCCCGACAGAATTATTAATTCTACAGTCTGGCAAGCCAAGGACAGGTAAGATTCTGCACAGAGCCTTACCAACCTAGGACAGAAGTACATTGCTTTTGATAATGTATATTCCACGATGAGTAAAGAAGGCATTCTTGTCAGAACAACCTAAGACAGGCTCAGTCTTGTTTATGAAATAAAAAAGGGGGAGAGGTAGAGAGCTCTTGTGGCTGCCTGGCAGAAATCTGGCATTGGTTAGGGACAAGGAAATGGGCTTCAGGCAAGAATCTGACATTAGGCTAGAACAAATAAGTAATTTCAGACAGGAATCTAAATCTTAGGCTAGATCAAAGAAGTAGGCTTCAGGTATGAAAATGACTTTGGGCTTGGACAGGGAAATAAGCTCATATACTTTTTTCATCCTGGTAAGTCCTTAGAAACAGTGATCACGGGACCTTGTTTATTGGCCTTGCTTGTTCTTTTTCACTATTTGTGTTTATTGTCTTGCTCGTTTCTTGACTATTTGCATTTATTGTATTGCCAGTTCCTCAATCTAGAACTGACCTAAATATTTGCATGTAATTAAAATGATATAAAAGCACATTAGGAAAATATATATACATATATAAAAGAATTATCTATTGATTCATTTTAATTAAATTCAATAATGGACCTAGATAACCAAAATATATTTTGAGTCTATTATGGTAGCTTAGGCACAATAGTGGCAGTGCCTTTTATTTACTATGACTTACTAGGGTAGTGATTTATGCTCTCAATTTTTTCTCTTTTAAATTGATGAACTATAAAATTTTTTAAATATATTTATTTTTTATGTGTATGAATGCCTCTATGTATGTCTGTATAGTATATGTATGTGCAGTGTCTTTGAAGGCCAGGGGAAGTCATTGAATCACTGACCCTGGAGTTACAAACACTCAAAAGCTGCTGTGTGGATGCTACAAATTGAACACAAGTCCCCTGCAAGTCCAGTCAAAGCTCTGAATTCCTGAGTCATCTCTATAGCTCAAAGTAATTTTTAAGAAAGCATTTCAAAATACTACTACTAAAATTTCTCCCTTTACTTACTACAATTTTTGAAGAAAATATAAGCAGATATTTATATGTAGTAATATTAAAGATATTCTAAGTTGAAAATAATTAGTAACTCCTTAACAAGGATAAATTTACATACACATAATCTGAACCTTTGGAAATATCTCAATCCAGAAATTTGTCTCTGAAGTAATTACTATTATCAATTTTTAACCATTTTTGTCAATCCAACAGAAGACAGGTGACACCCTCATCTCTTTTGAAAAGAGAGCCAACATGAAAATATGGGTGATTTTCAGTCTTTATTCAAAACCAATTAGCTAAACTGCTCTGTCCTTGGCTGTGCTTCAAGATTAATCATTCACAGTAGTTCTGACTTCATGTTTGGGTCAAGACTTCCAAATGGGAATACTACAGCAACATTGTTTTCTCAAAATGTCTTATATTCTTTGGACATTCAATGTCTACACCTTAAATGTATTTAGTCATGTAAACAATGAATGTGCTAACTGAATGCATACATTCCTCTCTCTGCATCTAGAATTTTGCCACGTAATGTTGGAGCACTTGGCTACTCAGCTTCTACATGCCCCTGAAGCTTGCTTTTGCCCATCCTGGTTTTGGCATGTGGGCTGCATGGAGATCCCTGAAAGACGCTAGAACCTTAGGGTTTATTTGTTTCTGACATCTACCATTGTCATAAAAAAGTAAACCTGAACTAGCCTGAATTCCTGGCAGGAAAATGAGTTTAATTTGGAGCGCATCAGTACATGTGAGTATGTGAGCTGAACTGCAGGTGTGTGATTCACCCTAGCCAAGGCCAGTCTGGCTCAGCCAACATCCAGCTGATGACACCTGTGGAAAACTGCAGCCAAGACCATGGGTTCCTAAACCTATTGGCCTCAGAAATGTGAGCACTGATGCCTACTGATGAAATGCTACTGAGGTTCTGCAATTATTTGTATATGTGCATAATAGAAAAGCAATGAACTTACTCACAAAGAACAACAAAATATATGACATCATTATGTATTAATTTCTGACGATATGGAAAGTATGAAAGAATATCACAATTTTTTTAAATAGGGCAGTGTTTTATTTTCCTTTACACCTTAATGAATACTTCTTGATGACTGCACACGGGGTAAGGCTGCATGGTAGTTCAGAAAGGTCACAGCGATGGTGTTTTCCTGACAGCATGTAGTCTTCCTAGTGAATGGAATGACTTGTATGACGTCACTGTCAAACCAGCAAAACTGCATTTATGCACCCATCATTTTCAGGATTGTTGGTAACTTGGGCATACTTTCCCCAAATAACCTTGCCTCCTTGTGTCACAAAGCCCAACTCGCTCACATTCACTTCAATAACTGTACCTTTGGTGATCACACCCAGGGTTGTATATAACGGGGATGATGGATTCTTTTTCACACCGAGTATAGGCAGACAAAAAGTAGCCTTCAGATCAGGGTGTGTGACATGGGCTTTTTTGAAACGTAGACCCATTGGCCTAATGAACCTTTCATATTTAGGTGGTTTTCTTGTAAAACCATCAGCAACAAAGCAGACTTTAGTAACCATTCTCTTCCATGCCTTCTTTTGTCTTTTTCCTGTTCGAATAACTTTCAATACTTCTGTTTCTCCTTGGGCACGAACTTTGGGTAGAGGAACCTCCCATTTTCCCGCCTTCTCCTTTCGTTTCTGCTTAATCATGTTGGAAAGTACTTTTGCTCTGGACTGCCCCTCTCTGTCCAGCAGATAGACAGGCACTGCTCCTTGTGGAGTCTTCTCATCGTCCTTCTGCTTGGTGTTTCTCTTTTCATGCATCTTAATAGTCTTTTTCATTTGTATTTTCTCGGCATGGCGCTGTTTATGGTAGAGCTTAGCCTTCAGGCCAATCATTTTTTTTTTTTTTTTTTGCCTTCTTTGAACGTTCATGGGCCTCCTGACCTTCTTTCTTTCTCTTTTTCTCATGGTAGTCCAAACGACAGCCATATCGTTTGCGGTGCAATTCAATATATTCATTTTGTGACATGTTGACAGCCGCGTGGCAGCCGTCCGCGAGCTCCCGGGTTTTAAAAACCTCTTAATTTCTGGGTGTCACTGGCCGACGAGCCTGATTCGGTCAAGCGGGAACGGGAAAGGCAGAATATCACATTTTTAAGTAATCAAACTCATTCTTTCTTGAAATATCCACAGTTACAGTGGACTCTTCCTGTAATAACTGGAGTGGAACAAATTAGACAGACAAGAGAATTAAAGAATTCTCTTTGTTGTGAGATTAAAAAAATCTATATTCTTCCTTCACTACACCCAACAAAATAGGGATTGGTAAAAGTATTAACTTCAAGAACTTAGATATTTGACACAAAATATAATTACCAAATATTAATGAAGACTATAAACCAGTGTGTATTGAATAGTTTTTTAACTATTATGACTATTTAAAAGAGTAATAAGTTATATAAGATACTAACTCAAAATGCAGGTTGTTTCAAAAAGTACAAAACACTATGTCCTTGGGAGTCCTGATTATTCTCACAAAGGGTGAAAAGGTCTTACATTGTTGTGATTTGTGTTTTGTGGAACAAGACTATAGATCTAGGTTCTGTTGAACCAAAGAATGACAATCATAACAGAATAAACAAGGAGTCAGAGAACTGGGCCTCATGTTAATCTCAGATTCGATGACACAGATTTAGAGAAGAATAGGAGGAAGAAAAGGAGGAGAAGGAAGAGTAGGAGGAGGAAGAGGAGGAGGAGGATAAGGAAGAAGAGGAGGAGGAAGAGGAGGAGGAGGATAAGGAAGAGGAGGAGGAGGAAGAGGAGGAGGAGGAGGAAAAGAAGGAGGAGGAGAAGGAGGAGGAGGAGGAGGAGGGGGGAGGGGGGGATAGGGAAGGGGAGAAGGAGAAAGAGGGGAAGGAGGAGAAGAAGAAAAAAAAAAGAAGA
>NW_021604564.1:26209400-26217421 GCF_004785775.1 Grammomys surdaster | reverse complement strand
AGGAAGAAGAAGAAGAAGATGAAGAAGAAGAAGAAGAAGAAGAAGAAGAAGAAGAAGAAGAAGAAGAAGAAGAAGAAGAAGAAGAAGAAGGAGCAACTAGTTCAAGAGTGAAGTCAGAAGTCTGTCAACACAAGTTTCCCATGATCTAAGAACATGAAAGTATCCAAGATGACAGAGTTTTCACGATGCAAGAAATGCTTGAGCATCAGAAAAGCTTTCATGTATATGTCTTCAATGAAAGAAGCCCCTAAAACTTTCTTTTACAATGATCTTAATTTCATATCAATTCCATTCCCAAAGGCTGAATTGGTGTGATATATAATATTCTCTAGATCCCACAACTTGATACTGTAACACTAGAATTATTGAAGGGACTCTAGCCAGTCTGAATGTGGTAAGTATGGTTTTGGTAGGCCTTGTTTTTCCTCTTCCATTTCATCTGCCTGGCTAAAAACTGGCTCCAGTCACATATGTAGCTGAGGATGGCCTTGTCTGACATCAATGGGAGGAGAGGCCCTAGGTCCTGTGAAGCCTTGATGCCCCAGAGTATGGGAATCCCAGGGTGGGGACTCAGGAGTGGGTAGGTGGGTGGGGGAGCACCCTCATAAAATCAGAGGGAGGTGGAATGGGATGGGCAGTTTCCAGAGGAGAAACTGGGAAAGGGGGTAAAATTTGGAATGTAAATAAATAAAATATCCAATTAAAAAAAAAAACTCTTAGGTTACATTCCTAAATGTAGCTCCCAATGTCTCTTCCCTTATTTAGTCACTTTCTCCTCCTGATGCTCACTACCAAGGTCTAGATGTCAAAGTATGGAAGTACAACAATCAAAATCATTTTGGCTCATCCCATTACTATGGTCACCTAAAACTAAATAAGTCATTCTAACAAGAAGTTTGCCCTTTTTTATTTATGAACCGCCATTTTTGCCTATGGGCTGTGTCGACCTATTCTCTACGCAGAGACTGTGCTTTGTTCCTCAAGGATATCATTGCACAACTTAGGGAGAGTTTGTGAAGCTACACAGGTCATTCCAGGCAGCTTAGTTTTTCTGAGCGTCTTTTGGGAACCTCCATTGGTCTCTCTCCTGAGCAGTCATACTGCTTACAGAAATGTGGAAAGGGGAGGGTATTTTACATTGGGTCCTTTCCAAGGACTCTCGGAGGCTTCTGAGTCCTTTACTTCTAGAACCTCTCAACCAGCATTCCTTTAAAATTTCCAAAGTCTTAAGGAACTGCAAACTGGGATGAAATTTTCACACAGAGGCAGCTGCTAACTACATGGATTATTTTCTGAAGTTTCTAACAGATCATACATTATCCAGAATTTTTGTTTGAAAATGAATATTTCTCATCAAGGAATGAAAACTTGTCATGTACTTCATGTCTCAAAATTGTTCTTTAATTTTTCTTTCAACAGAACTTCAAAAAATTTTACCCTTGAAACCATTGTTCACAGAACTCTAACAAAGAGAGCTTTTAGAAAATGTGGTTACTAATGAATAATTCGTACTTGGGTAGGAAATTTTAAAACACCAGCGCTTCATTTTGCTTTAGATTATTCATAAATACAGAGTTGAAAATACTAATCACTCAAAGTACCCAGACTGCGTTTTCAATTTCCAAATATATAAAAATGGCTTCTTGTAAATTATGAAATTCAAGATTTGGGTTTAATTCACTGATCCTAAAAATAAACCCTGCCATAAGCTTTGCTTCAGAAGTATTAAACACTTTAGATTTTTGGAAAGCTCTTCAGTGCAAAGGTTCGAAGAGTTTACAAACATTGTCTTTGAGAGTACATCCCTCTTAATGGGTGCTATACAGCTTTGAAGTGGACTAATTTATGGTGCAGAGTAAAGTTTATCTACTGATACACTTGACCCAAGTCTCTGACTCAATGGGACCTATAAGAATTTGTATTTTTTTATACATTTATAAATTTATATATTGTATCAAGCTCCAATTCTACTTATGCATTGACATAAAACAAACTTTGGCTCAGCACACGTCTATAATTTATCAGTAGATATTATCTATATTTTAAGTATTTCAAACACTTTGTGATAATTTAAATTATAATTGTGTCCAAAGTAGTGGTTTTGAAAACATTTTTTTAATTTTTATTATAATTATTCATGTATTTTGTGTTTGTGTTTGCCACAGCTACACAGGTGGAAGTTAAAGGGCAACTTACAGGAGTCAGTTCTCTCCTTCCATCATGTGGGAGCGGGGCATGGAGTCTAGGTCACCAGGCTCAGATGGGAGCATGTTCACTTGCTGAGTTATCTTGCCTCTCCAAGACTCAATTTTCTAAAATGGCATATGTTTCTATATACTTTTACATTAATAATAACAATTTTTTATTTACAGTAGGAATTTTATTTTATCAGTGTCTCCTGTGTTCAATTGAGGAAGCCTGTGAATGTTTCTTACATTCCAGACCCAAAAGTAGTGCAATATTTTAAGTTAGTATATTTCTAGTTTCTAATTTCCTGAATATTTTTAGCATCAAATAAAACCTGACCTAAAATACTCCCCCGGGCTGCCCATGACATCTATTAAAGTGATTCATAGGCCGAAGGATTTCTGAAGTTAATCATTTTGATTAATTTGTAATTACCTCTACCTGTATTCCAGAAGAAAGGATCAATATTGCCATTTGAAGAAATCAGGCTATGACCCAGCGGAGCTTTGCAAAAGTGTGTGGTTGAGTGTTGACAAATCAGCTTCCATTGCCTCACTGAGAAAACAGTCACTGCTCATTAGAAAGTTTCTTAGATATTGGAACATAAATCTTTCACCATTGAGCAAACTCCTCATTCTCCTGGTCTTCCTTTTCCTCTGCCACTTCTGCTATGACCATCATCCCTTATACTTTGTTTCTGGAAGAAAGTATTTCAAAACATCCAAGCCAATTATTATCACAATTCACTACCATAAAAATGAACCCAACATATGCCTCAAGAAAATCAGAAATTTCACTTGGAGATTAATTTTCTAACAATTTTTATGTATTTAAAATAGAAATGAAAGGTTTGGAAACCTGAACTTAACTTACCACTAAACAACTTCCAGCTTGGTTCTTCTGGCAATCTAGAGCACATGTTTTGAATGAAGTACTGTAAAGCATTATGTCAGACACTGGTGAAAGAGTAGCAAACACACTATACCATGTGTTGAGAACACACACTTTGCAATAAGAAAAATAAAATCAGCTTTAGAGAATATATGGAAATTTTATGGATCAAATCTTATCAACCATACCAGGGTAATACTTGTAAATACATTTGTTTGAGAATTATGTCTTTTCAATATATACATCCCCAAAGCATACAGCATATGTGTGTGCATATGTGTGTTAAACATAGTTTATAGCAGTTTTTAGATTTCTATAAACTCCAATTTAAAAAAAAGAGAATGAAAACATTTATATGTGATTTATAACAAGTTACAAAAAATGCTAATCTCAAAATTAATTTTGCCTTCCATTTTAAGTGTTGAAATAACCATGATGATTGGATTACATCTTTCCAGAGTCATAAACACTGAAAGCATGCCTGACGTGACTTCTAAAGTCTCCAGTCATTAGCTCCTGCTAATGATGCTGCTGTCTTATCATCAACTTTCATGGTGTTTGCTCCTGCCTTGGTCTCTCTTGAGTCTGTGTGGCTGCATGCCCCTGAGCATATATTGCCAGCGATGTCTGTCAACAAAGAATTCTTCCTTTCTTCACAGACACTTACCTGTTGTCTGAAGCTTCGCCAACACTCTTGGAGTTTGATGAATTTATTCTTAAAGATAAAACCCTATCAGAATGCTTCAATTTAGAGAGAAAACCACCCAGTTCATGGCACTCCTGTTCACAGTGGCCATAGTGCTGCCAGACTTGCCATCTGTACAGGTAGTCTCACTCATGAATGTTTCAATAATTGGGAAATAAACTAAAAGGTAAAGAACTAACTTCTTGTTCTCCACAGAACAGTCTAGGAGCTGGACTCTCATTAAGTTATCTGCTAACTGTGGCAAGTCCTCCATGAATCTCTGCTTTTCAGTCATTTGTCAAAGACTAGAGAGTAGGCAGTGGTCAGGAGCAAGAGGTTAAATGTCATTAACCTATAGCATATCCTATAAAGCAAATCTTTTATGTTTCCACAGCAGCTTTCTTTTCCTCACAGAGTCACAGAACCCCACTCTATTCAGAGAACTTACTGTACTCGGGCTCTGCTGAAGCACTCTTAGCTCATTTGTTTTCTATGACAGCTTGATCGCATGAATATGTTACTTATGGTAGTTTGTATTATAAAGTCTGTTACTAATACATCACAATTGACCCCAAACTCAGGCTAAAACAAGAAACGTTGGGAATAAAGTTGTAGAATGCTTGCTTATTCCATACAAGTTCAAGTCTAGACTCTGAAAACAGGAGAGGTGACAAACAACTTTTCTTGTCCTGTGCAGTCTCTGTGGCCAGGGAAGTGGAAGCTGTTTAGCTGTAAGTGATGAGTATCTTATAAGGGAGCAAATCAGCTATCTCCAGAGGGGGTCGTTGCTAAGCAGCTTCTCCAGTACTGGTCTGCGTATTCCTAAGCCTGATCCTGTGACTGCAGGAAGTTGAAGGCTTTTGAAGCCTTATGAGAGTCTCAGTTCATGGCTACATAACTCTTTCTAATGAGTTCCTTGTGACATTTAATGAATGAATCAAAAGGAGGTTAGGATGGCAGTATACATGAAAGCATGAGGATCTGAGTTCAAATCTCAAACACCATTCCCCTCCAAAATACAAAACTCTGGTATGTCTCTGTATGCCCTTCTTCCCAGTGCTATTAGGGGAGTAGACAGGAGGACCTTGGAGATTTGTGGACCACCAGTCTTGTCTCAGGTTTTGTAAACCACATACATCAAGGGACTGAGTGAGGAAATGATAGAGATCACCTGAGCTATCTAAAGTCCTCCTCTGGCCTTCATATGGATAGTTATGGACATGCCACCACAAACACATGTACATAAACCAGCACACAAAAAGAGAAGGCTAGAACAAGATGAAAACTACGTATTGCAACAATCTGAGAATTGGCAAGCTGTAGTTCTTGTATCACCTCCACTCATTTAGCATAATAAATGTAGAAACAAATTAAAAATGACAGGAACCTCAGGTCGGAAACATATACAAGGACCACCATCTCAGAGCCTGGCTTTCACATCTTCGCAGCATACATCTCCAACACTTATATTTCCAAACTGTTAAATATAGTTAATATAAAAGATTAATCTATAAGTGTACTATGAATCAAGTTTGTTAAGTACGGTGAGTTAAAAGAGACACATGAGTATTGAAGATGTGCATATTCTATACACATAGATAGAACATGTAGACAGAACAGTGAATGCATGAAATCATTTAGAAGGTTGAACTTGAGGCTATTTCTGTTTTGCTAGTTCGTCTTGGGAAACAGTAAGGAACTAAAAATTAAAGGAAAATATGGAAACTTGATACTAACCATAAGAAAAGATTCAGAACAGGGGAGCTCCTATGGGTGTTTACAGTTATCTTCTGTGAAGAGTTGTGGGGACATATAAACTAAAATACAAAATAATAAATAAGTAGTTGAAACATTAGAGGGCAAATTATGTTTATAAGCAAAACAGGAAAGAAGGAAAGAAGAGAAAAGAGTGATGAAGGAAGGAAGGAAGGAAGGAAGGAAGGAAGGAAGGAAGGAAGGAAGGAAGGAAGCAAGGAAGCAAGGAAGAAAGCAAGGAAGGAACCTTTAACAGGAAAAAATAAATCATTACATTTTGACTAAACTACTATAGAGTTCAAAGAACAAATTTACATACATCATTGACATCATTAGATTTTCTCTAATGTACACACATGCACACAAAGAGACGCATACACATTCAGACATACATAAGAAAACTGGTTCTTTCTCAAGGTAAAACATCACAAAATTTGTGCTACTCTTCCATTCATCCCAGATCTCTACCATGATAATTATAAATTAATCTTCACAAAAATTAGGCCCCAAGTATTTTTAAAATAATTCATCCACAATTTTCCTTCTGTCAACATGTTGCTTTCCTCAGCTGAACCGATGATGTTGCTTGTTTCATTCAGTTGAACTGGATAATCTGGTTCCAAATAGAAAGTGATACATGGGGCTGAAACAAAAAGGAGAAAAAAAATGAATGTAAATTCAAAATACATGAGAGTGTGCAAGTATCTGAAAGTATATAGTTCTGATGAACACATATTGAAATAAGTTAAGATACTAATAACATTTTCATTTAAATGTTAGATGTCTTTTTGTGCCTTGTTATAAGGGACTACTATTTAGTTATCCCTTTACTATGTAAGGTCATCTTGTAAAGTTGTACAGTGGAACTATTTCTGCTTCTGCCTCTGATGTCAATTGGTGGTGAACTCAGCCTCTTTTTCATTGTTCCCACATTCAGACGCCCAGTAGATGACATCTCACATATGTGAGGGTTGAAGAATTCCATTCCATTTAGAAGCAAAGTATCTGGGAGGCTGTAGATTCCTCCTTATCTGCTGAAGTGGTATCTGAATACAAATATAATCCAATATCAAAAACATGGTTCAGGGCACTTCACCCCAGACATATGAGTGCATGTTAAGTAGAGGGCAACAAGAGAGGAACTAGGAAGCTATATGGTAATGGTGATTTTACAAAGCAGTAATTCTGCATGGAGAAGAATCAAAGCAGTAAGTGATGTAAAGCCAGGGATCCAAGAGCCCTAATAGGACCAAGGAGCAAGTGTCAGAGCTGATAAGATTGTTCATGACATAAATGCACGTGCTACTAAGTCTGATGAGCTGTGTACATGTGGAAGGATAGAATGGACTGCAACAGGTATTCCTCGGACTCCCCATGTTTCATTGTCTGATGCACAGACATGTGCGCACTCACACACTCACACATTGTCACACACGTACTCTCATACTCAAATGCAGTCATACACTCTATATATAAATTAATAAAACTAATCAAGAGGATCAAATTGAGAAAATTTCTGTTCTGCTTTTATGCCTGGTAGCTCCACCTCCATAGTAGGTAAGGATTCAGTGGGCTGTGTATTATTTACTATGATCAACTCAACAAGATCTATAATCACCTAGGAAATAAACCTCTTTCCTATATCTGAGGGGGTCTCTGGATTGGCTTAACTGAAATGAAAACAAACAAACAAAAAACCACTGCAAGTAAGGGTGGCACTTTTCCATGGCTTGTGGACTCAGACTGAAAAAAAAAAAGAAATGATAACCCTGGTACCTACCATTCTGTTTTTCTGAGTGGATACAATATAGATGTATCATGCTGACTCACAGTTTTGCCATGATGCTTTCTCCTCCAAAATACTCTGTAACCTAAAAGTGTGAAGCAGGGTAAATCATCCCTTAAGAAATTTTTGTTCTGAATTTTGCCTCAGGGATGAAAGAACAAACTCAGCCCTCCAGTTATCATTGTTTTTGTCCACAGCTAATGTAGCTGTGACAAATGGTTATTTACAAATAGTAACTATGTATTTAGAAGTATGGTCTTTCCAGTCATGCAAATCATGTAAAAAGTGTTATTCTGTGATTAGATATTTGTTCAGGTTACTCTGAACTTTTGCCTAACCTAATTAATTTCAAGATTTTATATATATATATATATATACATATGTATATGCATGTATATATGTATGTGTATATATATTGCTTTTGATCACTTAAAACTTCACTTTTCAAAAGATAAATTATGCAATTAAAATCAAAGAACTTGCATAGTGTTTACCTACCACACAACACTATAAAATTAACTGAATGTCAGTACATTCAGTACCAGACAAAGGTGAAGATATCAAAAAAAACCTATGAAGGTATTTTGGGTTGGTACACACCAATGCACACACCGGCTCATAGTCTGCTGCCCAATAAATACACTGGGATGTTTGGAGAGAGAGAGAGAGAGAGAGAGAGAGAGAGAGAGAGAGAGAGAGAGAGAGAGAGAGAGAGAG